>NW_026267166.1:961068-1000694 GCF_000697945.3 Frankliniella occidentalis
CCCCCCACCACCAACACAAAAGAACGAGAAAAATTTCGCGAACAGAAGTTCTTGGAACAAAATCGGCAAAAATCCCAACTTTGAGCGAAGACAATTTTATCGCGCTCTTCGTGAGCATGAAATACAAGGCGGATGACAGAATAATTACAGCGTCCCTGTGCACACGCGCCGCGGAGTGGCTCCAACGCCACTCTATTCTTACTTGAATCTAATCGGAGGCGATCCCCGGCCGGCCCGGCCGGACGGGACGCGTGCACCACCAAGCAGATTCGAGCGCGCGGGCGGGCGGGCGGAACTTAGCGGCGCGGGGCGGTTATTCGTACGCCGGCGGACATGATAAGAGGCGGGGCGTGGCGCACAAGGACACGCACTTGACACTGATTTTGATTTACGTTTTGCGCACAAAACGATGCAGCATCAGAGAAAAACGTGAAAATGAGCTTTTACATCCTTGTCTTGCGTCGTTTAATGTATGCAGGATACAGATACCATGAGTGCCATACGGATATGTTGACAGGATTTTAAACATCATAAATGTTCTCTCTTCATTTTCGTAGACTCCGTAATTACATTAGAGGAAATGTTGCGTTATTTTTTTTTAACAAAGTCATCTTTTAAACAGTGTCAGTCGTCAGCTGCTGCACATCTTTGTGAGGCGCACACAATCTGGACCTCGACCTTCGGCGTGCGCACCACGGAGGCCAGGGTAGGCCAAACAGTGAATGACACAGAGTGGCCGCCACGCGAACGCCGCCCCGCCTCGCCACCAGTTGCATAACAGTGCAACCCCCGACGGCGCCAGCGCATGTTGCTTATCGCAGTGTAACTCGCCGGTGATTAAAGGCCCTCTCGGCCGCCTCGAGGACCCGCGGCGCTACGCGAGGCGCCACGGCCAAGAACAATCAAACCCACCCCGACACCAAAGCACAAGTCCGCTCCGCAGCCCCGCAGCTCAGTAACGTGTGCGTGTATATTGAAGCGCCGCTCTAAGGATTCCTCGCCACGAGTTCTTGGTCCACGGCGGGGGCGGCCGAGGCTGTGGCGGGGTGTGGCGGGGCGCGGTTAGCCGCGAGGCGTTCAATGCCGTCCTGTGCGCCGCCCTAGCGGGGGCTCGGCGTGGATGCCATGGATATCAAATTGCCATTCTGATCTGCCCGACGGCCGGGCCGGGCCGCCCCACCCCTGTCGCCCCTGCGGCTATAGGCAACCCACCGTGACGCAGCGCCCGTGCAGCCGCAGGCGGCGGCAGCAAGCGGGCGGCAGCGGCGCGGTGACCAAAAGGACAGCGCCGGCTCAGCGGCGCCCATCGCGCCCGGCGTACCTTTCCAAAGCGGCCTTGGAAACTAATAGCGCCACTCATCCGGTGACCCCCCCCCCCCCCATCCCCCGCAAACACACACACGCTTCGCACAGAAAGAAAAGAGCAGACATGCACGAATGTTGTCGCGATGTTGCAGCTCACTCACGTCCCTCCTATTAGACAAGAGACGCGATGAGCGGAAACCACGGATAGATTCAGGGACGATATCGTCTCGCTCAATAGACTGGACGAACGCATCCCTTTCGCGTGCCGCAAAAGGGGGAACACAAGGCGTTCCATGATGAAAAGTGTTCGAGAAATAAGAAAGCGTCGCACGCGGCATCTCATCAAGACTATAGCTATGGAAAATACAAATCGATACGACAGTTTATAATCAGGACTCCAAAAGGTCGTTGCTGGAACAGAAGTCTAAAGGACAAGAACCACTGTTCCAACACTGTTACACCAAGAGAGAGGACGACATACTGGGGCGGGCTGTGTTCCGGACAATCTTTTTCTATTTTTGTATTTTCGGAAAATTATTCATTTTTTATGATTGATTGTATGAAACAAACACAGATGCTCTACTACTTGGCCTCCTTCCGGTTTTGATTTTCTTACTTCCTTTTCACGATTCCGCCCAGAACAAATGAAGTCAAAAATTATCCTTATTTTTCACGTCCGTAGCGGGTGATTTGAAGTCCATCCAGCCTCACAAACGCTTCCGGGTCGACCTAGCCGCGGGATCCGATGAAATGGCCTCTTAGCAGCGTCGTGCTCAAAACAAAGCAAGGCAAAAGCTATTCAAGAGCAAAAATATTGGACGCCGCTACGCCGCTGATAGGAGTGAGCGAGGCACATAGTATCTCACGAGATACAGATTGATACGGGACATTCTTCTCGACGACGACGTGGCATTTAAAAACACGTCGACGCCTCATTTGTGGCGTGGGTGGGCTTTGGGCGGCTCCTCTTCGCCGAAGGGGCATAAATGCTGTGCTCAAATGAATTGTATATCTTCGGTGCACAGCGAGAGAAAATACCGTCTTTGGATCAGGCAAACTGTTCTTGACCTGAATCTGTATACTTAAATATTGTTCTTAATCCAATCTAATTTTCACTACATCAATGCTACCGTAGCTTTTAATTAAGTAGTATATGATCTCGGAAAGAAGTACAATATTTAATTACAGTTTCAAGTCAATAAGGACATATTCCTTGTTCCAAAACCGGACTTCTCTAGGTGCGGTACAACAAATATAGTATGTCGCAGATTTTACCGTTTTAGGGGCGTGTTCCGACTTCAATGCCTTTCATATTACTATCTTTACACGGAATTCTCTGTACACTGATTCCACTCAAGCCTTTGATTGCCAAAGTTGCCATAGGTGTGCTATATGTGGAGCGATATTTCGGACGGGCTCTTTTGTCCATTTCTTTTGAATCAAACTTGCACTCTTCTCCACTCCATCTTCACTCACTCCTCTCCACGCCATCTCCCATCGGGCCCCACTCCTCCTTCCAACAAACTTTCTCCCCTCCTCCCCGCGCGAGACTCATACGCGGGGCGCGGGAGAGACGAGGCACAGAGAGGAAGAGGAAGCGAGGAAAAGGAGAAGAGTGCGATGACGAAGAAGGGAAGGGAAAGGGAGGGAGGCGGTACTGTACTGTCACCTTGTGCTGACATTGTAGCGAGCGCTAGAGCCGAACGTGGTAGGGACAGGTATCTGAGGGACGAACACACCCCTCCTTGACGAAGCCCCTAACCCGGGCAGACCGTCCACCCGCGCCCTTACGGCAAGCCCAAGTTATGAGAAAAATGGCAGCGCACGATTCTGAAATAGTTTACACATTGCACGCTGATCTGTCAGTGAGCTTAGTGCTTTCTGATTTACCAGCTTGCGCATGTGGTTGTGCGTTTAAGGTTTTCTGCTGTTAGCCCCAGAAAAACAAAAAGCCGTGGCAACCTTGGTCATTCCAGGGACCACCATAAGTAATGGTTGAGACAATGACTAAGAATACAACGACATTTAGGATGGTACAACCATGTGCATAATATGTGTATACTATATCTTACGATATTCCCTATACTAACAATAAACCGCCGTAAAAACGTATGCTTTTTTAGAAAAAGGGGAAAACTTTGAGGGAATTCCCATTAATGTGGTGAAAACACCTTCGAGAAAAGTTGAAGATAAAAGTTCCGACATGGTTTTAAAGAAACCTCAAATCTCAGGAGTTTTCCCTAAATTATGACAGAAGTTCTTCAAAAGTTCCCCTTGCCACCTCAAAGAGTCAGACATTAGCTTTTGGTTTTACAGTGCGATAGTGTACTATGCTGGTTGAGTTTTCCCTTTCAGGAAGAATATAACGCTTCCATTTTTTCCTAGTTTATCGTTAGAGCTAAAAAGGGAAACTGTGAGGAATTCTCACAAAGTCATCTCTCCAAAAAAATGTAGGATTTGCCCTCATATGTTGAGACTCTTCCTCTAAATCTCAGCAGTTTTCCTCAATGAATGGAAGTTCCTCAAAGTTTTCCCATCAAAATCTCTGACATTGTTTCTCCGTGTCTGCGGCTTGCCCAGCGGCAGCAGCGGCCCGCGGCAAAGAAGCCACCCGGTATCACACAGTTCAGGGATACACGCGAAAAGTGCCGCTCGATATCGCCAAATGTCATCGGTGAGACACTCGATATCGCAGCGCTCGTGCAATCAAGAGCCCAGCCGCACCACGACCACGGTGGCACCGCCTCCTACTCTCCCTCTGATCTTCCCCTCGGCCATCTCTCTCAGCAACTATCTCACTCTCTTTTCTTATTTTATTTCTCTTCTTGTACTCTTCCTGTACCGTCGTGCTTACTCGCCCTCTCCGACACCTGCGCCGGCCGCTAACCATCCTGCCCATGATTCGCGCTGTCCGACACCTCCGAGACCATCTGCTCGGCATATCAGCTCCAGCTTTGGGGTGTGCTACACCAAACCCACACGGCGACAACGACGTTTTCTCGTCCACCCGCGACCCGCCCCTTTCTAAAAGGACTGGGCGGCCGCCGCACAGCAGGCATGGAGCGTCGTCATCGCGCCGTGCGGCCCGCCCAGCCCGCGACCCGTGGCGTGAGTTGGGCTGCCTATCCGCACGGCGCAGAGACGGGCGCGGAGCAGGGCCTAGCGCAGCGCAGCGAGCGGCCGCGGGACTAGCGCCGTGCTGGCTAGGCCGGCTACCGGCTGCTCAACAGGCGGGCATGCCGGGCTAGCAGCTGCCTCACCCCCAGGGTGGAAAGAAAAAACCACGGCGGCTCTGTTCAGAAACAAGACTTAAGATATGCAGAAAAACACAAAAAAGTATAAAAGTAAATGTCTTTAAACAACAATCAAAAATATTGGAAACAAAAGTTTTCATATTTTTGAAATGTGCTGAAAATCCTACATAAGTGGCGTCTTTTGAAGGACGACTGGAGATAAATAAAAAGACAGGTGCAGGGGCGACAGAAACGGACTGGACGAGCTATAGCGGAGCCATCGGCATGGGAACTTCAAGCAGAAAGAGGGAAATGTGCCCACTCCAAGCAATGCACACAGAAAGAGTTTCGGGCGATAAGGGTACTCGAGACGACCGGTCTGCGTACGCCGCAGCAGCGCCCCATCCCTCCCCCCGGCACTTCCTCCCCCTGAGGCGCGCCACCCCTCCGAGTCACGTGCGCGGCCACCTGACGGGAGCGGGCCACCCCTCTCCGCGCTCCCCCGCCCGCCCAGCGCCCGCCCAGCGCCCGCCCCGCGCCCGCCCCGCGCCCGCCCCGCTAACTAGCCCTCCCGGCCAGACCGCGACCCCGTCTCGCCCCGCCACGCTCCTTTACGTTCGCTATTCCACTCGATCGCGCCCGTCCAAATCTGTCAGTCTGGTTCGGTACCCGTCGCTCCCCGTGGGCCGGCAGGTCCGTCCCGCCGTGGCAGCCAGCGGGCCCTCGACTCATGGCGGCCCAGGCCTTTCTCTCTGACCCTGTAGATTTCCCTTTCAAATGGCCGGCGAGCGGCAGGAGGCTGGGCCGGTGGGCACGCCAGTGCGCGCCAGCGACTCACCTGCGTGGAGGTAGCGCTTGGCGGGCGGCGGCGGCGCTTGGCTGGCCGGCGCCTGGCTGGGCGGCTCCCACTGCCGGCCCTGCTCCGACGACGGCGGCGGCGGCGGCCACGGAGGGTAGCCGTTCATGTCTGGTGGAGGCTGCTGATGCTGCTGCTGCTGCTGGTGGCGGACGTAGTCGTCGTGGTCGCTGCAACAGCCGCCGCCACCGCAGTCGGCGAAGGTGTCGCAGCTGGTGCTGGCGCAGCCGTGCAGGTGGTGCTGGGCTTGCATGAAGTGCTGGTAGTGGTGCTGTAGGTGCATCCTGGGCGAGCGCGGCGACCCGTCTACGGGGGGCTGTTCACCCTGCTGGCCCTGCTGCCCGTGCTGCCCGTGCTGGGCCTCCGGGCCTTGACCGCCATCCCAGAGTCCCTCCCGTGACTCGGCTCGGCCCAGTTTGACGGACGGTGGTGGGTCCAAGCCCGCCCGGTTCTCTGCAACTGCCGCAAGCTCGGCGAGCAGGGGGGCCTCGTCCGGCACTGCCCTTAGGGCTGCCTGCCTAGGGGCGGCCGGGGGCGGCCGTCGTGGGGGTGCAAGGGTCCCGGGGGAGCGTGCGCTGCATAGAGAAGGGCCAAAGGCTCAACGATGCGGTCGCCACGGTGTAACAACCACTACAAGTTACGCCCACCCCGCGCCTCGCCGCCGTGGGCGCGCGAAACCGGCGCCAGATAGGCATCAGCTGCGTCTTAATTCTGACGCCGGCTGGCCGCTGGAGAACCGAGCTCATCGACAATCAGAAAAAAAGATATTTAATTCGGCATTCTCAGAATCGGGAGTTTGCGGCCTGAAATTTCGATTAATATCCATCCCCGTTTCGTGGCCGGGCTCGCCTGCCTTGGACAGGGCAGTCGATAGGGTTTGCATGTAAAGCACCGGAGGCCGGGCGGGGCGAGGCGAGGTGGGGTGCGGTAGACCTCCGGGGGCTATCGGGTCTGCGGCGGCCTGGCTCCCAGGAGACGCAAGACTCCATTAAGACCAAGTGCCATACCACGGCTTCCCTGTCGAGCGCTCGAACTAGCGCTAGGGTTGCCTCGCCGTTAGTTTCGGCTTCCTGACTAAGACGTCCTGGAGTTAGCGGGCAGCGGGCGAACCCCTTCCTTGCTTCGTATTTTCGCCGCGGTGTTGACCTCACCGACCTCCATAGGGTCACACACACACAAACACACATAAATCCACAAAGGGCTTCGCGGCACCCGGTGCTCCCGGCTCCGGCACTCCATTCTAGTTGCTGACTCCCCACGGTTGAACGACATAGAACTATTTGCTCGAGATGGTCGACAAAAACTTGCCATCTGGCACTTCTCAATTGCTCGATTCCGAATATGCCGTTAGGATGAATTAGTTAGTCACTGTGAAAATATCTCTGATCACTTACAATATTTTTTTAGTCTTTTACAATTTACAAAAGATGTTGAGAATTTACGGTACGTATAAAAAATTTACGACTGGCCAGCTTTTGCTCGTCGAAGAATTTCAAATCATGAGTATGTTATAACTTTACAATTTAAAATCGTCACATTATATAACATTTCTCATGAAAAAATATATCCATAAAATCAACAGATGAAAAGTGCCAGTGCCAGGGGATTAAATGGAACAAGAGGTCAGGTCAGGAGGGCAATTAAGGGAACGCGATGGTCTGGGCCGAAAAGGATCTCGCGCCCTACTCTTCATTTTTTGGTACCCTTGGACCCCCTCTGCCCGTACAATCAAAGACAGCTGCGACCACAGCACTAAGAGGGTGCGGTGCAAGGCACAATGTAGACATGCAATCACTTTGGCCAAACAGGCTAAGTCCAGTCATTTCTTGTAAAACTGAAGAAAAATCAGTTCAAAGTGCAAGAAAACTCGTAGTAATACATATACAATTTCGCAGATTATAGGCGCGATATTCACAATTCAACTTCAAAACTTTTTCAGAATTTTCCAATACTATCTGAAATAGATTTTTCTGCCCGCACACACACACACCTTCAACTCGACGCACACCTGCCAATCAGTCGACCGTGCAACGCAAAACACCGTCGCCTGGCCGACCGGTGTCCGTTCAGAGCGAATCGACGATGACGCCGCGGTGCTGCGGAACACAACCCTGACGCGCGCGGGCACTGCTCGGGGGCGGTGGCGGCGGTAGCAGACGACACATCGGGCTCAGCGCGACGACGAGACCGATCTGCGTCCCCCGCTTTGGCTCGGCCGGGTCCCGGCCGGGTCCCGGCTGGGTCCGGCTCAGTGCCGTGGCGCGGTGCGCGCGCCCGGGGGAGGTGCGCGGGGGCGCGGCGCCGTGGAGGGGCGGAGTTAGGCAACGCGGCGCACAGCTCAACACGTGGAGGAGCACGCTACCGGCGGCATGCTTGCGGCTGCGTGATACGCTCCCCTCTTCACAACGAACCCCCCCTCCCCCTTTCGGTCCAGGACCTTCCTGTTGCAGCCGCTTCCTAAATAGTCGTGCATCGAAGTGCCTCTTCGCGGGGAATTCCCTTCAGTCCACACACGAGTGGGTTTCAGAAAGAGCCCGAAGTAGCATATCGTTCACTGTTTGTCATGTTGTGGATCGATACATTTAAATCCCTTATGGAATGGAAGATACAATCGGCCCGTGCGCCCTAGCGACAACAATTGTTAACAACTGTCTGGTAGCCCAACTCACACAGAAGGGTGAAGGGTGACGCGATATATGTTCAGATAAAATACGTGGGTGATTAAGCGCTGCCTGGGAATAAGCCACGTTGACTACGAACACTTCTCAGGTGTCGCGTCATAATGTAGATAACGTTGATCACTGGCTCGTCCTTTCTGATTTTTTTCTTAGAAATACTCAAGTTCTATGCGATGGATAGTGATCACTACCGTCAACGTGTCTGTTATTTACGCGTAAAGTTACGCAAGGAACAGGAACACATTCCATAAAGTGTCAGTTTATGATTGTCCAACGAAAAGGAGTAAATGGTTATTACTGCCTGGTAAAAGAAATATCTCTGGAATTTCACGCAGAATTAAGAATTAAGTTGCCTAGGTTCATTATGGATTCCCTAAAAGCCGCCCTAGTGCTCGCAGTAAAAAATCCGCGGATACCTCAAAATCGCAAGTATAAAAAAAGGGACGCGGTGACGATTTTACCAGTGCGGTGATGCCCCACACCATTTGGTATTAGCCAAGTCTATTTTTTGTTGCCGTCAAGGGCTGCGCCGGTACTGCTCCAGCGACAAATGTCGTCAGTCACAATAACTCTACCGTTGGACTGGATGCCTTCCCCTCCACGCAGCGCACGGCACAGGGAACGTGATGCAAAGGGCAGACATTTGGGAGGGAAGGGAGAGGGGTGGGGTGCAGAAATGCGTGATGCCATCCTAAGCAGTCGTAACGGTGGCCATTCACTAAATATTAATACATTTATGTATTGTGTACTGTGGCAATTGCCACATTGTGGTCATACTTAGTAAAACGCCGTGTGTATGAAATAAAGTACTTTAAGTACCATGTACTTTATCAACATGTTGCTTCTGAATCACCGAGACTCTAAGACTCACAGCATTGTGTTTTTTCTCTCTCTTTTTTTGCATTGAAGAGCGGGGCAGGCTTTAGTCCTAGACACAACACAAGCGCAACAGAAAAAAACATAATAAAAAAACACGGCGCAATTGTAGAGGGGCGCTCCTATTACTAATTAGGCAGGTCTCAAGAATACGTCTCGGGCCCCTGATTGACACTTTGCGCCCAATCACATTGATATGACGAGGGTGTCGTGGGGAGGTGTCTTATTAATTTAAATTGGCAGCAGGGAGCAGACGACTCGTGACGACTCGTTTCTCTTCAATTTTTGTTTCAATTGTTTTTATTTTTGACGAATCAAACCTGCGTCGTTGTTTGCTGTTTGTCCTCTCGACCTGAATTTGTGCACCCAATTTTGCTCAGAAGACAAAAAAACCAAAAAAAAAAAAACAAAAAAAAAAGAAAAAACAACAACAACAAGAAAACAGTGAAGCAGCACAACACTATCAAATTGTCGCCCGGCAGCAGTCTCGTTGCCGCGTCGTCTCTTCCCAACGGGCTCCATTATGAAGATATCGTTTTCCCAGCGAACTGGTGCCGCTGCGAGGACAGGAGTGTTCATGGGACGTTAATCAAGACTTTTTCCGATAAAACATCAACGGAAGAAACACAATCCGGCCCGGGATTGCCAAGATGCTGCTGGAGCGAGATCGTGCACAGCCCCGTTGCACTGAGAAAAATATTATAGCAAAGACTTAACATGCGACATGTACGAGCGGTGGCGGTACTACAATTGTATCACGGTTATCAATGCCACGTCTCTGCGCCAGAGCAAAATGATGCAATGATGTAATATTCTTTTTTGAGAGCAGACTCGACTTCCCTTTACCCTGGCATACCCAAATATCGCGTTAAAATAGATTTGAGGGCTCACCTATTCGGCTAAAGCCGTTTTGGCCCCCGCACCGAGAATAGACTCGGGCTCGTCGTAACCTCTCGGCCGCTGGACAAGCTTGTGAATGAGGAGCAGGACGCTGCGGGGGAAGAGGAAGGGGCGCACAGGGCGGTGCACGTGGAGCTGGCGCTGCTCCCGCCCCGCCGGGCCACGTGAGCGTGAGGGGTTGCGCTGCGTGCGAGGCCCCCACCCCCCAAGCGCGGCCCGCGCCTCATTCACAACTAGTTATGCACGACGCGGGACCGGCCCGTCCGGGGCCCACTTCGATACTCATTGTAAACAATCGAAATATACGTTCTTGCGAGTAACGCCGTACAACTTACTTTCGTCATTTCTGCATGCGGTGATCTGCAATTACTCCCCAAATACTAACACAGCCAAATAGGGAGTGTGCGCATCTCGCGGGGGCGATAGGCTACTCACATTGACTGGCACGCTAACCGGTACAGCTGGTCTCCACTCACCTGGAAACAGAGAAAAACACTCGTCAAGTTGGGTCTGGAGACCGAAAACAACATTGATGGGGAAATGTATCTGTCAAAATACACTGAGATTTTTTTTCCCAGGGGAAGAAACGTTTGTCTAATGCTCCCGCAGGCGCGGATTACGGCCCGGCTGACAGGGCGGGGGGAGGGGGGTGGGCGATGCACCGTCGGTTGCCTACATACAGGGTTCGCCCCCCCCCCCCATTAATGCACGCCTGAATGCTTGCTCCAGTTCAAAATTTGTTTGTTTTGCTTATGCAGTACATTGTTTTCGGCTGGGATCTAACAGGGCATAATGTTTAGCCCCAAAGCTAAAAAGCATACTTCTATTCGTACACTACCACTTTTAGATCCGGTTCCGCTTTGAGATTTACGTACGGCAAGGCGTAAGAGCGAGAGATTGATGGAAAGGACACACGTTTCAAACAGAGTAGTGCACATGCTGGTTTAGGTCCTAAATTAAATGTTGCATTTTCTTTAATGTTTTTCATATACATTGTACTGCCGGGGGAAACCAAGGCACGCCCATGGGCTGCAGCCTCTCAAGGTGCTGCAGTGCAGCACTGACCACCCTCAGCAACGAGAAACTCATTACCAGCGACATTAAACGAGATGCAGCGATCATCAGAGGTTCAATCAGTCAACCACGTCAAAACTTAATCAAGTCCGCCACTATGACCATGGTCAATTTGTTCCAAACAGTTTATTTCCTTCGATAGCCTCCATCGATCATTCATGGGTGGCTACATGAGACGTAGAGTCGAAAAGCCACCATTATTCGAATTAATGTAATTGTAATGACTACAGACATTGACATCATAACGTATTGAAGAACATTGTCAATATACAAAAAACACTGGTTTCTTGTAAAATTAGCGAAACGAGTGAAACAAAAAATCAAAATAAGGAATCATAAACGAGCGACAATTTGTAGTGTATCCAGAACATTAAATATAGATCACCCCGTTCCTACGACAATGCTTTGTTTCGTAAAATTAACAGTAGTTCTTCGACATTTTTCGCCAATTAGATTAACAGTCGCGTCAAACTCAAAAACACTTCAGCACTGCATTTCATTCCCTGGGATATCATCGTCGTCAACCAGAACCAAAGAGAGAGCCGGCTCAGAGACCTGCGGCCCGCCAGGCCCACCGCCGCCGCCTTTCCCGCGCACCACACAGCGCGCTCTGTGAGCCGGCGGTCGCACCAGAGGCTGCCGGGGCGAACTTAAGCGTGTGGCCACTAGAGTGCGTCGCGGCGGCTGGCGGGAACAAGAAGCTATTCAAACACCGCAGGGAGACCAGCCTGCGTCCCACCACCGGCAACGTGCGGCCGTCACTTTCCGAAGCGAGAGCCTTGACAGTCGTCCAAAACATGCGCAGGCACTTCTGCGGCGTTCGAGCCGTCGTCCCGAGACATGTTTCGGAAATGCTATGACAAAAGTCCTATTGTCAGAAGGTAACCGCGAGACGTTCACTCAAGATGACCACAAGCACCGTGAACTGTGGCCACGTACGCGCCGTGCATGAGGCGACATGACGAGGCCGAAGCTAAATTGCTAAAGAGCGAGTCACAATGACGAGTGACAATCCCGCCCCTGGCTACCCTGATTTGGCTGGATCTGGATCTAGTTACAGTCTGTGTAAGTTCCGACTCTCCTTAAGCAGCGCACCGCCAGGG
The DNA here is from genome assembly GCF_000697945.3 of Frankliniella occidentalis. Classification (NCBI taxonomy): domain Eukaryota; kingdom Metazoa; phylum Arthropoda; class Insecta; order Thysanoptera; family Thripidae; genus Frankliniella; species Frankliniella occidentalis. The sequence goes on from NW_026267166.1 coordinate 973,094, forward strand.
GAAGGGATAGAGTCACTTCCCGATATCAGTCAGCCAGACCGTCTGGGAGAAGCACAGCACGGCTGAGCAGAGATAGTAGGAGAACGAACCTCGAACTGCAGCCAACTGCTCTGGAATCTATGCGTAATATTTTTGCGTCCTATTCCGCAGTAGCTCTTTTGCATTTTTATGGGAGTGTTTGGACAGTGGGATGCTGTCACCCCTGTGGCAGATGCAGTGACTCGCTAACGATTTTGTAATATGCAAATGCTGTCGTGGTTGCGGATTGATACTACATACTTGGAAAAGCGTGTCTAGAGGAGTTGCGTCAATTGTGGCTGCAGGGATGGAAAAAAGCCACCAATTGGCAGCCTAGCCGCTCTTTAAAAAATATATGTGCAATAACTTACAGCACACTACATATAACTCAGCTGTTGTGTACTGGAATTACGAATTCTCGCCCACAAGGAAAAACCATAACTCTGGAAACTCAGGTGTGAGACAGTCTAACATCAAATGGTGTTAGGCAAAATACCTCACACCAAACGGTGTGAGGCAAACATACCTCACACCAAATGGTGTGAGACTCTTTGTGCCTCACAGCAAATGGAGTAATACTCACTGTGAAAAATTGTCGTACGGGGTACAGGAAAATTTTCCATGGAAGAAGTCGTACAAGTACAATCTAAAATTGTACAATTTACTAGCCCTATGTATCGACTTGGAATCGAATATCGAGCGACAGTGGGAGGTTGTACATGTACGACTCGTATTGTAAATGGCAAATTACAAAATATATCGTACATGTACAAATAAATTTTTCACAGTGCTTTCTCATACCAAATGGTGTGAGACACAGAGGGTCTCACACCATTTGGTGTGAGGCACAACTAGTCTCACACCATTTGGTGTGAGGCACAACTAGTCTCACACCATTTGGTGTGAGGCACAACTAGTCTCACACCATTTGGTGTGAGGTATTTTGCCTAACACCATTTGGTGTTAGACTGTCTCACACCCGAGTTTCCAGAGAACAAGCAAAAATTAAGTTTTGACATTTGAAAACTGCGCATTTTAGCATGTTATGTCTGTAACGATTCATTTAAGCATATAAGACAAAAAAACAACAAAAAACATCTCTACATCTTTGGAGTGCAAGAGGTACGCACCCGCACCCCATACCTATCCTCTGCTCACTCACAGCGCCTGGCTATTCGCCAGACTTCACGTCGACGCCCAACCTACAGCTGTAAATTTCGATAATACAAACATCTCTCATCGCCACTCGATCGCATTGAAAGTCGAGGAAGGCTTCCGCTGTGCACAAATCAATGAGCGTTTGGAAAACTTGGAGGCAAAAGCAGAAGAGTTCAGCCTGCATTCACCGGGATAAGTCTCAGGGAAATCCATGACTTTTAAAAGGTTATTTTAGTTAGAGAAATTTAGCTACAAGCAGAATCACGCAATCACAGAGTTAAGATGGCGCACAAATTAAGATGGCGCTTCGCGGGACTTTGACAACTAGGGTGATGCATGCACCGGCTAAGACATCTTCAGAATAGCGAAACTCAGGCACAATTTTACAGCATAAACATACAACAGATGGAATCTCTTGCATGGCATTTCCTCCGGAATTTGGCGCGTTTCCAGTGTTGTTGCGGCTCGAACATTAGTCCGTCCGCGGACTTCTCACACCCCATCCGTCAGAGCAGCCATTGGGTCGCACTGGACAGGATGTCAAGGTGACTAGGGTGCTGGTGCTACCGCCCGGTGGAAAGGGGAGGAGAGGGGGTGGGGACGACACTTACTGCTATGCTACAAAATATTCTGAGATCTGGGCTACTCTATACTTGAAGTCTTAGTCATGTGTTCTTAGCTGTCATAATGGTGACGAACCCAGTCGTGAAAGTCGATGCGGCCAGGACGTCAACATGACATCACTTTAACACCACACGGCTATTAACGTTCAATGACGGCTCACCGCCATACTCACACTCACCACCTGTCACAACTCCTGTCCAAAGACAAACCTCAAATAAATGAGGCACCAATAAAATGCATTAGACGGGGACGCTCCAAACAATTGCTCAAAGTGACACCTGCACCGCCACCGCCAGGTGACCTCACCCGGATAACAGCCGGATACTTTGTCTCATCCGTCACGGCTTTAAGCCAGAGCTGCGATGACTAAAATCACAATTTCTTTTTGCTATCGGTCTGGAATCTGGCTTCCAATTTCATTAACATGCACAGCGCACCGTGGCTCAATGACGCTAACAAGGCCGTTAGAGTGCAGCACCGTCGCATCGTGCCGCGCATGGCACCAAACGGGGTGCTGCTTACCCAGCCCACGGAAGGAGTCACCAACACGTCAAGATCTATACGAATTTTATAAATTAATAAACAATTACGTTTTCACGCCACCTATTAGATGGAAAAAATTCATGGAAACCTTGTTTAAAGGGCGTCTTTACAAATGCATACCTGAGGGAACTACAGACCGGGCGGGGAGGGTGAGGCGCAGCGGGGCCCGATATAGGAAAGCGGAGTACCCTCTCTCAACCTGATAGGATCACAGGCCGGTCGAAGGCGCAGGAGGGGGCTGAGAAGGTGGAGGGGGGAGAGAGAGAGAGGAGGGGGCGGGAGTGACACTCGATCCCTTGACCAGACCACATAGCGCATGCAGGGACAGCTTGGCTTCTCCCGACCTGAGCGGCTCCACGGCTTGCTTCCCAGTCAATGATTTAATTTTTTTACTTTTAAACTAAAATGTTTGCAATGCACATCTAAGGCCCTCATACAAATGTAGCGACACAAGGGTAAAGTGTTTGATTTTTCTGGTCAATTGATGACTAGGTTCAATGATGGACAACTCCTATATGAACTCAGTTGGCCACTTTTTGTGGAAAACTGTTTAAATGTACAAAGATTAGAAACACTGAAGGAAAGAACCTGGATTGCGAAGTGTTCTATTACATTAACGCAGTAAATGAGGAGGTCCGCATAGCCAAGGGATATAACATAAGTCCTCTAGCTAGAGCAATAAATAATTACTCTTCGGGCTCGAACATTCGATAAAACCGGTTCGGCTGTTTTGTTCTAGGAAGAGCGGCCAACGTATTTCAGAGGTTTGGGGGTCTGGCCCCGAGCGGACGGAGCGCGGGGCGTTGGGGAGACGGGGGGGAAGGCGACCTTCGGACCCTTTAAGACTCGGCTCGAGACTCGGACTGAACCCGCCCTATGAGGCCCTTCAGGCAGCACATGTCGGGATAATGAAGACGCCGGCTGACGAGCCGTCGACGGAATACGGAAATGCCGATTAATTACAGTACTTATTGCCATAGTGCCAGAGCTGAATAGGCTAGATATGTATATGCCCGAGGAAGACTGCGCTAAAATGAAACTAATTAAGAGGAATAAGAACTTTTAAAACAGAATTTTTCACGTAGAAAATATTGAAAATCTTAATAGGGTTGTTTCGAAATTCTTCCTGGAATACTGATTACCTTCCTTTCCTAAAAACAAGGTGCTCCCACCATAAAGCCGACCGGCGTCTTAAGACTCTTCCCAGCGAATAAATCCGCCACAAGGATATCGCGGCAGCAGTAATCGCACACGCACGCACATCGACAGCCGGGAGCCTCCTTAATAAACAGCGTCACTGTCCGGGAGCCCAGGCTTGTTTGACACTCATTACAAGCCGAGATAGTTGCTGCGCATCCTTGCAGCAAACCGGGACAATCATCACCCTGGATCGCGCCCCCTTAGCGTTTGTAATTGCTACCATGATGTTAAAACCAGCACTAAACATGTCCGCGGGCGGAGCAAAGCGCGAAGTGATGGGGAACTTAGCAACGCCACGCCACGCCCACGGTGTTGCGACGGCTCAAACCCATCTTCATCGCGTGGCGTGCAAGTCTCCGGCGTAGCAGGTGCGCTGGCCCGCAACGATCCATATTTAAGAAATACTTATAAGCTTACCAACTAGAAAAACACGTTAAACCGCATGTTTAGCATTCAGCACAATTCCTAACTTCTATCACTGCGACGTCCGAAAGAGCTGCGAAAATTTTAATCAGGCACCAGGCGTACAAGTGCTGTCGTGAGCCAAAATACCAACACCCTGTCGGTTATCAGATTGCACGTCTCTCTTTAAATGAATGATTAGGCAAAACAAAAATAGTACTGCGGTTAGAACAACGCAATTTACCATAATTGCTATTCAATACCCTTTTCTACCGGGCGCCGGGCTTCTACCTGGTGTTCATTTTCCAGTGGCCGTGTCTACGCGTACCGTCGAAAGGGATAGTGTTGTTGTAACCGATCCAGCGCCCGGCGCCCACGGCAGCAGCAGCCGACTCTCATTTGGCCTGCTGCTGAGCCACGATAAATTTCCATTAGCGCTACAGAGCCGCTGAGCCCCGCAGGACCAAAACAAACAGATCGCAAAACAAAAATAGCGTCCGGCCAAGCAACATTGTCTGCGGACGAGCAAAAAACTAGTTTTTTGGGCGCGGCCGAAAAAAGGAACAACAACTTCTGCGTGCTTGGCGCCCCTCCACACGGCGGGCGTAACTACCAGCAACATGCTAGAGAGACTTGGCGAGTTGTCAGTTTTGGGGGATTTTGGCGGCCGTTCTTAACGTCTGGTAAAGCGTTCACATGTCAAAATTCTTGAGGAATGTCAAAGTGAAAGAGGTGTAATGGGACAGAGATATGGGGATACACTGAAAAAAAAATACTGTGGTGCTAAGGACAGCTGTAACACCTCCAGGAACATTTTGCTCTTGGATCGGCTTCAAGAACATGCGTTCTTGGAGCCTGTTCTTGGGCTATGTCGTTGGGTCTCTAGACCGGACGTCACTGCGGCAGTGACATGTGTCTTTGGGGTGAGCCATTCTTGTAGTTAGTTGAAATACGGACGTGCTTTCGCACTTGTCGTTGATTTCAGTACAGTGTTTTGTAATAATTTTTTTTATTATTTAGTATCAGAGATCCAGAATAAAATTGGCATTTAATTTTGATGGCGGCAATCAAAAATTGCATTGGCGGGAGCCAGCGCAAGTTGGGCACTCTCTGACATGTTGTCAGTGGGCGACGATTTGTCACCAAGTGCCAAAAATTCAGCCACACGTGCACTCCTACCCGACAGGGTTGAGCGCGCGCGAAAGAGGCTTCTGAAAGTGGAGCGTCTGAGCAAGACAACTAACGGAGACCACGACGAAAGTGATCAGCGAGAGCTAATGTTGAATGCCATCTAGCGGCGTCTTCGGAAGCTGGCCAATCTTACAACATGGAGCCACGCACTGCCTGCCGCCAGGGGAAGCACCATCGTGCGTCTCGGGCAGCGACATACTGTCCTTGGTCTATCGGTTTCTGTCATTGGTCTAACGTCAACCACCTACGACAAGCCACAGCAACACGCCTGTCCTTAGCACCACAGTATTTTTTTTTCAGTGTAGGGCGGGAGAGCACGCACCATAGTGCGACTTTTACGACAAGCTCGGTGATGCTTTATTAGGCGGCTGGGCTGGCCGGGGCGGCAGGAGCACGATCACGTCCATCATGAGTCGTAATGACTTACTCCCGCCGCGCGAGCCAAGCGGGGCCGCGGGCCGGCCGCCGCGCGGGATGGGCGCGACACTGCAACGCGAAGCAACGCGCCAGGAAGACATTTCGGCGCCAACGACACACAATGCTCACACAATACGCGCCACGCCCGGCCCGGCGGCAGCCGGCCACGGCGGCCGCGCACAACCCACTGGCCAAAGCAATATCTCTTTTAAACACCTGTTTCTATGCGTAGAGATAGGAATCCGTCCATATATACGAGGCTAGATAAATCTCCAGCACGAGGATACAAATCAGCAAAGAAAACAAGCCAAGGAAAAGAATAACCGAAATGAGTCAACAGTTTTGCTTGATTTGCAACCAAACTTAAGAGAATGAACGGCATATATTCAATTTGAAAATGACGTCGAAGACGAGTCAAAATAAAACGAACGCTAGAGTTGAGTTCGAAGCTGATTCACAGTAGTCGCAGATGCAAAGCGCGCCAGCAGTGTCGTCGACGTGCCTCATTGGCTCCCAAGGTGCGTCGGGCGCGCCTTGCGATGACATGACGATTGGGCCTTTCTTTACACTCACATCTTTTTTTTCTCGCTCTCTCTGTCCCTCGGGCGTTGCTGGGCAGCGGCACTAGCCACAGTGAAAATAACGACATCTGTAAGTGATAACAGCTGACGACGCAGTCCAGCGACAACGAGAGTCTACCGAAAAGGCAAAGGGCGTCGTCGTAGCGCTGCTGCTGGTGAAACGGGGAGCGTTGGCGCTTGTCGTAAAACTGAGAGATTTTTCCTCGCGATTCGAACCCAAATGGCTGCTTTTCCCGCCATACGGTCGCGAGCCGCATTTCGCGGGGAGTTTCGATATGCGCAAAGCCCGTGCCCGTGCGCGTGGCATGGAGAAAGGGAGGGAAAGGGAAAAGGGAATAGACGGGGGAGGAGAGGGGGGGTCTGTCTATGCGCTGTTCTAGGCGGGATATGCAGGTGGATGCAACTAGGAAGGCAATCTGTGCAAGCCTTCAAATAATCTAAAACTCATTTTGATTTGGCTACCCTCCGAGATGAGTCACTAGTTTTAATCGTACTTTTATATCAAACATAACTTTTGCATACATAGAAATGTACGTGCACTTTGGCAGTCTGAGGCTGGGCACTTGTCGGTCGGTGAACGGCTGAAGGAAAGTGAGGTGAGGTCCTGTCTGACCATCCTATCGACCTTGCGGCACCACGACACGGGCCTTATCGTGCGCTTGTGCGAGTGTTTGAGAGAGAGGAATGTATGAGAGAGCGTGCGCATGTGAGCGTGTGTGTATGTATGAATGTGCGCGCCTGTGTGTGTGTGTGAGTGAGCAACAGCAAATGCCCGCGCATAGAAAGCCAGCGAGACCTGCTATATTTATTGACAACAAGCACTCCTGGCCGGCGACGGCTACGGAGGCACCTAGGAACGCGGCGCTGCGTGGCAGGACAAGGCGCGGCAGCTCTACGATTCACGAGGACAATTATTTTAATTATTGATTCTCTCTCTCTCTCTCTCTCTCTCTCTCTCTCTCTCTCTCTCTCTCTCTCTGGACGAGCGCCACTGTGCCGGACTGAATGGCACCTGGTAGATAGGCAACCACTGAGAGCAGCGAACACGCATGCGTCGTGGTGGCCTACCTCCCAGGCGGGAGGCAGCTCTCCGGCAGCACCTAAGCAGAATATTTTGACAAGAAGTAATTAATCACATTAGAAGACTTAGAGTCGCTGCACATATGACGAAACATTGCACTTTTTCTAAATAATTTAGTAGATTCTGAATACCACACCCCGGCACTCCTTTATACGTCCACTACTGCAACTCATGGGGCACCGTTGCTTTGGTCTTTGGCTACAGTTCTAGACGGTGGTGAAACCGCGCCTGACACACGGGATTGCGCATTTTTTTCTTTCACACACATACACTTGCACACAGAGTCACGACGCCTGCATTGTCAGCAGTGGACAAAGCGAATACTTATGCAAAGAGTATTGATTCGAGTGCATTATAGGCAACCCGTCGCCCATCAGCGCGACGCCTGCCCCCTCGGTGGCGGCGCCATACCCGGATGAGTAGCGTCCGCATAATTTTGTCATTAGGAACGTCACTTCCGAAGATGTATGTCGGAAATAAACTTCGTTGTCGTTTAAATGCCGTTTATTTGCCAACAAATTTGTCCGTGCCTCAGCATCCCGCTGGACAACTGGGCCAGAATGGAATGATGGAGGCTCTATGGACCGGGAACCGTTACCTATTTTTACTGATCCAAGCACATTTGATTGCTTTTAGGATGGTGCGAGGGAAGGGTGGTGGGTTCGGTGCTCGTTCTCATTCAACATCCACGCACGCACTCGCACGCACGTGTGCGGTCGTGGCCCTCCCCCGTAAGGCGCGAGGTGCATTGCTGTGCACGCGGGAGGGTCGTGGTGCACGCGTGTGTGGGGGAAGGGGGGGCAGAGAGGCAAGGTGGCTGGGGATTGGCGCGACTCGTCCCCACCCACCACCAAGTACCACCGGGTACCGCCAGCCTCCTGTCGTCTCCAGCGGCGCGCGGGCCAGCAGCGGCGCCCGCTGCGCGCCCCGCGCCCCCTCCGCGCATCGCGCAGAGCTCACACCAGACTTTTCCGGAAAAAAAGTGATCCGTCTCAGCAGGCGTCTACTGCCACTGCAGCTGGCACATTCCACCTTGTTATTGCGAGGCTAACCGTCTAGTCATAACCCAATCTTATATTCCTGTTTAATCAGGCTGTCCGCTGGCACGCGAGAGGTCCGTCTCTCCCCCTCTCCCATTCTCTCTCTCTCTCTCTCTCTCTCTCTCTCTCTCTCTCTCTCTCTCCTCTCTCTCTCCTCTCTCTCTCTCTCTCTCTCTCTCTCTCTCACACACACACACACACACTGTTCATCAACCCCTTCCCTCTCCTACCTTGGGGGTCTCGTTGTTCTCCGTCTTCCTGTCTCACCGCTTCGTCTGCGCTCCTTGTTCCGCACCTACATCCCCTTCCCGCGCCCCCTTCCCCTCCATCGCACTTGTCGCTCGGGGTGAGCCGCTCAATGAATGGGGCAAGACTGCAAGTGAAGGAGACAGACGAGCGGGGAAGGGGAGAGGGGAACTAGACACATAGGGGGGACATGGAGGAGGTGGGGGCATTTCCTCGTACGGGGATAGGTAGTCTTGCGTATGCAGATTAATACTGCAGCACCATTTGCATAGAGAGGCTACCTGCGCGAAAGAGAGCAAACAAAAAAGGGAGCGGCGATGATCGGCAAGCGCTGGAGAGAGAGAGAGAGAGAGAGAGAGAGAGAGAGAGAGAGAACCAGGGCCGATCTTCCCAACATCAATCCATCATCGATAAGGAATCTCCCCCACACAGCTTCCGCAATCCACCGCACCCCCCTCGCCCGCCCGCCGCTACGCCGCGCCACGCCGCACCGCCGAGTGGCCCAGCAGGTAGGTCCAGCGGCGGGCCCAACAGGTGCAGCAGCCTTTACTGTGCGCCGGCCTGGCAGGGGGCCAGCGCCTCACTGACCAATAGCAGCGATAGTAAAAACGCGCTCTGGAAACAATAAAACGCTCCCCTGGAAGAGCTCGCACTGCACCGCGAGAGTGAGACTAAACTATGCAAGAGTGGGATTTTTCCTTGGGATGACGGTCTATCTGGAGAGTCGAAAACCCGTTCTGAGGAGCAGCGTTGCCTGGACCGTCCAGCCGGCAGTGGTACCCAGGGCGTGCCGGACGGCGCCGAGGACGAGGCGCTGCGATACGAGGCAAGAAAGTCACAGTAGACAGTAGAGGAGCTCACCGGAGACGCATGGAAACCACGCGCTCTTCGCGCTTTTCGAAAGAACAAAGTACAACTCATGTTCTGAACCTACGATACTACGTGGCCGATCAACACTCAGTTCGATGGTCTGCGGGCTCGGGCTGCTTGACACGATGGTCACGTGTTCACTCTCCCGACAGTTTTCATGCAAACCGTCCGATTCCCGCTCCGACTCGCTCCCTCCGGCGCCATGCAGCACGCCATGCAGCACGCCCCCAGACGTCCCTCACCCCCACGCCACACGCCACGTCGCGCGGCGGCAGCGCTGCAAACGAGGCGCTCTATGGAGACACTGTGACGCTGACCACCACCTTCAATACAGTAGCAGTTTTACAAAGCCAACAATGCCTCAGTTCAAAAAAGCGGGCATTCTGAATACATCGAAATTTACACCCAAAACGAAGCAATGCATTTGGCGGCACTATTTGCTCAGGCTCTCGCCTAATCTACCTTCGCTAACAAGCCCGCACCTATCACCTCGGAAGTGTAACGTGAGGTCTCGGCACTCAAGACTAGGATATACCGTAAAAATGGTGAATATCAGAACCTTTATTTACGAAAATTTTCAATTCCCTAGAAATACTGCCCATGATTGGCCTGCAGTTACACTTTTCACAAAATTGATATAACTTTTCGATTTCATTTCGAATTCCTATACCGTTGAAGCAGGAAAAAAACTGTTAGAGCGCACTTCGGGGTGCGGCGCGGAAAGGCGGCAATGCAAAGCAAATACAACCTCACAAGCGTCAACGTCACATTACCCTGCAGTGTAGCGATGGCAGCTCGTTTAGCTCAGCCAATCCACGGAAAACTCGGCCTCTCCTTCTTTTGCTCGGGTTATTAATTGTTGATCGGCTTGCCCGGCCTATTGGCTGGCCGAGCCTCGCGCCTACCGCCGCCGCGACGCCGCGCGCGGGCGCGAGCCTTGCTTTATTTGCTTAGGGGCGTGACATACTTTAAAGCACACTCACAGACACATCAACGAACACACACACACGCACACACACACTCGCGCCGCTGCTCGCTGCACCGCGCGCACGGCACATCTTTGCTGATCGAATCCGATGACGGAAACCCTCGACGGCGGCGGCGGCGCGGAGGAGAGGCTGCCGGCCGGCCTTGCGATGCACCAAGCACGCGGAGCTCACGGCACCTCGTGTCCTCACCGCCGCCGCCACCACCACCACCCCCTCCTCCACCTGCACCGGCGCGGCAAACAGGGTGCATGCGTGTAAATCAAGACCTTTCGCTGCCGCGAGGCAGGTGCCGTGTATCACATCAAAATGCCATTCAGTCGGCCTCATTCATTCCAGGTCATTCATTCAGTCATTCATTCACTCGCGCACCCCGTTCATTCGCGCGTCCCGGCCACGCCGCTGAAGGTGTTCACATTCAGTCACCGATGGTGATCGGTAACGCATTCATCCACCCTCCCAGAAACAACATGAACGGCGGCAGATTCTGCCAATAGAGAGAGAAGGGAAATTTCCCATGACGATACAGATGCAAACTCTATTTAAAAAATAAATAAAGGCTTGGTATTGGTATAATTTTGAAACATTATATCCTATACATTCCTATATTTTTCAATACACCCCTTTGTTTTTTGTCAGTGATTTTCCTCGGTTAAGTTTGGCCATGCCGTTTCGAATAAACGGCATTTTCGAGAACCCGAATAATATCGTACATAATGAACTTAACAAACATACTGTCGACGCTTATTATGCTTCTTCAATCACGTTGTGAACGGGTCGGAAATACGGATTCCAATTGATTGTGGAAATAGTGATATAGTATGTGATGTTTACTTTTATACTCGTTTAACGGCCTGCAATCGGCGACGCCGGACTCTTTTCAATTCGCGAGTCGTTCGTGAAATTCCCCCCCGATTAGCATCCGATTGATTCCGAATGCAGAGAGGTAGCCACGCCGTGTGGGTCAGCGGCACCCAATACACTCAACTCCACTCGCATAACGCTCCGTAACGGCGTCGGGGTCGTAATTAATCGAAATAATTGGAGGGGCGATGACGAAGTGACAGGTTTTATGGCTCCCGTTCAGCCGCGCGCGCGCCGCGCATGAGACGTCTTCTTGGCACACACACGCACGCAACGCACACAGACGCGGGCGGAAATGGCGGAACACAGGCAAACGCCTCGGAACCCGGCGTCTTTTCTACACGGCGAGATGGTTTAATCATGGTCGTTTATTGTAACAGCATTGGAGCCACGTGTACCTCTACCTCTCGCTTGCTTACATTTTCTCTGACCCCAACTTCCTGACCTCATGCCAGTCTCAAATAACCTTTATATACCCTCATTGAAAATGCTAGATAAGTCAAAACGGGTTACATTCGCCAACAGACATCCATTTCAGCGCACGTGGCGCGCTGCTAACAGCCTGCTGCAGTGTGATCCACAGCCGTGAAGTAAATAGTGCAGGAAATGAGGAAGACGACGGCTGTTGTGTGTATTTGACTTCCAGCGTTATCATATTTCTCAACGCCCTAATCTTATTTAACCTCGGTTCCCTCCGGACCCGCCAGCCATATCTGTTCTATCCCCCCTTATTCCTGTTCTCTCTATTCTCACTGTTTCACACATATGTGGTCATCCACACGGTATTATTGGCATTAGCATGGTCCGAGCAGCAGGGGAGGAGAGGGGGGGGGGGGGCGTGGGGGAAAAGGGTGAGCCGGAAGGATTACCTGCATCGCCCGCCAGATGGCGCCTGCGTCACAGCGCTTCACCCCGCGTCTTCCGTCCTAGCACCTAGCCGAAACGGTCGGGTGGCGCGTAGAATTCTCCTCCTCTTCTTTCCTACTTTCTGCGGACGTTAAAGGCCACCAATGATTGGAAAACACCGCTCTCAGGGCTGCTCATAGCTACGACCTTAAGCGTGACAAGTCGTAAATAACGACCGAAAACCCGACCAGAGAGGGCACTAGAAGAAAACTCTTATCTTCGGATTGCTTTCTGCTTCCTAGCGACGCATACAAATTGGGTTAAAGAGCGAACCCGCCCTCAAAATGTCAATCAGTGATGTCTGCTGATCGTCGCTGTCACACACCAAGAGTCGTCAACATGTCAAACGTTTAGTCTTTTCGGGGAAAATAATAAAATCCACGAGTCAACAATAGAAAAAGAGGTACAAGCCAGCACCCAGTCCATAAAATTCTGTCTGGAGGATCCTGAAAAAAGGTTAAAGTCGCCTTCATAAAAAGTGGTTTAAGTGGTGAGATAATCGACTTTTTCTTTGTCCGAAGACCGAAGGGTCACCGACTTAGTGTTTCACACAAATGCCTACGTCTTGCAGTAAAGCCAAAAGCAAAGGCGCCAATTTTATGTCAAAGAGCTGGTTAAATATATTGTCACTCGTCTACGGTTATAGAATCACAAAGTTTGAGAGGACCTTATTTTTTTTATTAAACTTATAAACAAAGGAACTAAAAAATTTCGTCATACCGAGAGAGTAAATTAACTTATGTAGCCTATATATGCACACAAGTTTCTATTAAAACAATAATTTTCTATCAAAACAGGGGGACAGGGAGCCGCATGACCATACTAATAGCCATACTCTCCTCGCTCTCAGATGACTGCAGCTCGCACTGCAGCATGCACGCCCAGGGGCCCAGGTGAGCTGGCGAACCCCAAGCAATATTTGTCGTAGGAGTACGACGCGCCTAGGCAGGCCGCGCGGTGAACAGGTTTGACTTCAAACTGGACGCGGAAGTCCAACTCTGTCACTGTCCCTCTCTGTCCACACCTCGCACAGCTTCCCTCCTCGTCGCTCTGTGTGTATCTGGCAGCAGTGTTTAGTAGTGGTAGTGTCAGTGGCTTTTCGATGTCCACCGAACGCTAATAGAATTCCTTCCAACAAAAACAAAAAACATTTTGGGTCCCTCTACCCTGTCCGTCCGTCTGTCCAGGTAACACTGGGCTACACCCTCGAAGCAGACAACCGGACTGCGTAGACTAGTCGCCCCTTGAGAATAAGGTTGTAAACGACGGAAAGTTTTCACCTCGCCGTTGAAAGCGAAGACTATTATCGTTACGACGCGTGGTGCAAAGCAATAGAAGAAATAAAAAGGATTCCAAAGACAAGCCGTAGTTTAATGATGTTAGTTCAATAACCAATAAAACTAGGACTGCTTCAGTAAACCTCTGTAGAATTACTGCCTCGTCATCACGTACTATTTCAGCTTGGACCAAGCTGGTGGTTACCATTTCTGCAAAGTAAAGACCAACATTTATTACATTCATGACTTATATAGAAGAGTCTCGAAAAGAGTCACCCTCAAAAGGGGCTTCTTCTGTAAGTCAGTGTACCACTTCATCTCTTTTCCTGCCGTCACCTAGAAGCAAGAAATTAAACGACTTGCCGGTATGTCTTTAGCAACATTTAATAAAGACGCGTCCCCCAGCCTCGTTAGACCCCAGATTGTTCGCCGTGAGCAGCGTGTACGTGGTACATGTCTTTCCTGCGCGATTGATTAAATAGATCGGCTAGACGTGGTAATTGCGAAATGAGAGGTTTCAATGACTGACAAGTGCGCGTCCAGCTTACACTATCGTTACAATACTTCAAGATGATTTCATCAGACGGACCGAGACGAACTGATGTGCATATACGATAAAGACATTTATCCGAAAAGAGAAACTGATATTCCTTTCCTTGGAATACCCAAGAACTGGAGCAAAAACAGTGCAGCAGCAGAGTGCAGTCAGAGCCAGGCCGGTCAGTCAAATTTAATGCTCCGTGGCCGAGCTGGCATCGTCGAAGGTACACGATACACGGGGACGTGCTGGAAATCATAAATCCTGCTCACACATTAAGTCAGAATCGCAATCATCTCGCCTACTTAGACAGTGACAAAGTGTACCAACGGCGCGAAGTGTCGCACTGACTCATCATCCGGCTCTGCGTGACAAAACTCCATCAAATCCGACGATTCTCCTGGCTCGGCCTCTCGTTTTACCTCTGACTGGAAAGACAAAGAACTCCTGCGGTTAAAAAAATCAAGAAAAGTTACTTTGATTATTTAACGTTAAATATGCTTCGGGATTTTGTTTCATATTTGAAATGTCGAGTTTATATCGCTTATATATATAAAAATGGAAACAAAACCAAACATTTGACGAAAACCCCTCTGGCAACGCAGTATTGAGCACGCGAATGCATAAGTAAGGGAGACCAAACATCTGGAAGCAGTGGACCCTCATCCACATGCAGGCAGACCCCTGTGTGTAGGGCCCACCAATACGTCATTTCCTTCATCTGATAACCATGCGACACTGCCCTCAGAATGGTCCAGATATCCCTCCACGGATAAGCAGAGGTATTTAAACACAAAAAGGAAATGAACAACAAATAACCAAACAACCAACATATTCGAAGCCTATTACAGAAACTTTACCCAGAGTTTTGCCGGAGTGTGGCGGACACTTTGCGGCGTTCGCCAGAATGCGCTACGCCGCGCCGCGCCACACCCGCACAGGCTTCTTTCCTTCCTGATCCCCCCTTGCCCCTTTCTCCTGGGGACCGGACAGAGCCGTGTGGCACCGGGGGAAGGGGGGGGGGAGATTGCGGCCTACTCTGTACTTGGGATGAAAAGCGAATCACAACACACAGTCGGGCTCGTCATCGTAATTATGCCCACCACCTGCAAAGCACGGTGGCCGCCGCAGGACATATCGGTCGTCAACCCTTCAATCGCACAGCGACGATAACATCCCGGCTTTTTGCTTCAGATATTTGTCTGCGAGAGTGTAAGCAACGGCACGGAAAACTAAACTGACATTTACACAGTGGCATCTGGTTTTGATACCCATTTCCGTTGTCAACTATTTATCTAGCGACGCCCGATATTCCAGCGCGCTGCTACCCACCGCCTTCCCGGAGAATCCGTGCGTCAGATAGAAAGAGAGGCAAACGATACTGCGGGGCAAGGGCCGAGGAAAGGGGGAGGCACGCCGGACATGACCGCACCGCCGTCAGTTAGGAAACCAGCTAAGGGGCGAGGGGAGCGGATCGCCCTGCCACGGCTTGGAGGAGGTGCGGCTGAGCTGGACTCCGTTGTGAAAAGTTCGACTGTACGGCGCGCTTGTATTCCGTGTCCTTTGCTAGTCCCACGCGCAATGCGCCGCTTCATAATTAATTGCAATCCAAACTGAACACGGCTCGGCACTCTGGAAGCGCCGCGCACTAAATGGAAGGGGGACTCGCGCGCTCCCGATACAACTGGGACCGACATCTTTAAAGCGCCGTCGCGCTTTGGTCCTGGAGGGCAGCCGCGCCAGCCTCTGTCCTGAGACGAGATGCCATATCACAAATTGATCTCTTGGACTCCCCCCTCCCCTCCCTCTGGAAGAAACAAGCCACCACACCGGGCAGGTAAACTATAAAAAAAAGAGGAAAATTTCCTAATGCTGTCTGTTTAAGTCAATAAACAACGAAAACCCCCCAAAACTATGGTTAGCCGAAAATTCACGTGAAGAGGCAGAGGTAGTAATACCCCACACAAAAAACAAAAAACAAACGAAAAACATATTTTTATTAAAAGAAAAAAATTAACATTTGCATGGTATGCACAGCACTTCACAGCGTTCAACTCCTACGTCTGACAGGTGCTGGTGACTATTCCCAGTGCACTTTATATTCGGTATCAAAACGACGGAAGCTGAATTTCAGAACGTTGAGAAGCTTCTCTTAACAGGGCAAAGGAATCCGCATTGCACAAATTACAACTTTTCGTATCAGGGTGAAACACAAATTTGAAGTTGTATTTTATAAATCAAAACAATCCTATACCTAGTTAGTGCTGATTTATGCCTTCCGAAAAGGAATTCGAATAGAAGGCTGTGCACCGGTTTTCCCAGTGGAATTGATGATCCAGCCTGTTCGCCTGTTGGTTAAAGCCGCATGTTCGTTTGATTATCATAGTATTGATGAACACAGCTCGAACGAAATGAAAATAAAATTGAACAATTCGTCAGCGGAGCAAGGCGTAGAAGCGCTGTGTTAATCGGCCCAATACCTACACTCGGAAAAAATGTGCCAAGTTTCCACACTTTAGTAAGCAAAACATGATTTTGCACTCCAAACTCTGTTTAACTGACTTTGCAAAATATGTAATATTTCATGTCACAATGTTCAAAATTAAACACTCGTTTCACCAGTGTAAAGCGGGAGTGGGCGAGAGTACGAGGCAGAAAGACAGGTCTGTGCTGTTTTTAGAAACATCATATTCGCCCTCAAAGATAAGACTTGCTGGGAAAGACCAAACACGCAGTGTTTGCATCTTTAGTCTCGGTACCGACGGCGCGGCCCGGGGCCCAGAGTCTCGGCGGAAGGCCCGGCCCCATTAAGCGGCATCAGAATGCAGCTCCTGTGAGCGCGAGGCGCGCCGGGTGCACTGCGGGGGGCCCGGGGCCCGGCCGGACCATGGTGGCCCTGGAGGAGAGGGGCGCCGCATCATAGCCTTGTTGACACGGGCGAAAACAAATCGGCCATCCGCAGACGGAAGAGGGAATCGTGGCCGCCGCGACTGGGGGAGCGCAAGGGGGAAGCCACCCGCCGGCGGCGGGGTGGGCGGCAGGGCGTTGGGCCCCAGCTCACGCAGCCCCGCCAGGCCACGCCTTGCCATGCCACACACGGCGGATTAGAGGCCGGTGCAGATGGGCGGGGGAGACGGGGGTGGTCAGCCCAGGCCGCCTCATACCAACGTTATGGCTGCGGTCACTAACGTGTTTCCGAAGAGAATACCAAGAAAAAAATATATAAATAAAACGTAGGCTAGCTTTTCGAAACCACTTTGACCTCAGTTGCACCAAGGGCAATACCAGTGCGTTTCTCAGCACGCGCTTGGGGTGTTGCGGGTTTGCTTGCCCCCTCGTACGGGACGGGGCCATGACCCTTTCCCATCCGAGCGGGCTCTCACACTTATGTTTTCTAGCAGGTGTAAAGAAACGCCCTGGCATTTCCTTGGTGATACAGTGAGGTCAATACGGTTTCAAGATTTTACCTTTAGTCCATTATATCTTTGAAAGCACGTTGGTGACGCCAGCCAGCCGGCTCGAGCAGAAAAAGACGCGCCTCTCGAATCTAAAACATTAGTATCTTATGCAGGTTTCAAAGTGCACAACAAGAAGAAAATGTGCTCTTGCAAAACGCAAATACAATTATGTTATGGTGCTTGGTTCAACAACAGACAAGCTTCCCCTCATGAACGAACCAAACGAGTGGCAAATCTACGATACGGCCTAAACCTGGTCACTTCAACTATTTTACCTCTGTTGACATCGATATGTCGTCGTTTCTCTGCCACCGCGATGGTACGCCAGAACACCCAAGACTGACTGCTTAGGTGTAGAGATCAAATTAAACTTCATACACTTGCCAAAGCACAGCAGCGCAAATCTCTGAAAAAGCCCAGTGTTTCGATAAGCCCTGCGTGGAGTGGCCCGACGCGGTGGCCTGGCCTAGGTCTAGCCGCGTCGCATGACCGTGCCAGGTAACACCGCCCAGTGTACGACGTGGTAAAAATACGCAGCCAAGACCAGCCGGTCTGCGGCCCACGGCCACCACACCGCCACCATGATGCTCCTCTCCCTGCTAGACGACGACGTTTGGCGACGTCCAACGCGACGATACTGCGACGCTTTAACCGAGGGGGGATGTGTCGCAAGCCCTGTTTCATGACAAACAGTATTTTTAGTCTAGTTTCCTAGATAAACATTGTTGGGTCGAAAGCAAAAAGGAATAATTTGTATTTTAAATGAGAAGAAAACTTCGTTAATAAAATGTTAGTGTGTAGAACCACATGATGACACAACAAAAAGAGTGTGCCAGAGAAAGAAAGTGGGGGGAAGAAGGCCAAGCCCCTCAGCGCCTGACGACGCGCGCGAAGGACACAAACTTGTCACCCAACGGCGCCAGGATTTTAGCGAGAAAAAAAGTCTTGATTGAAAGCAGCAACACCGCCGTGCGTCGCGCGCAGCTCGCAGCAGCCCACCCACGTATATGGCCTGAAAAGTGACACCTCGTCACACGATCTGCATCCCTGAGGCGCGGCGGGGCAGTGTGAGCGCATGCGTGTGACGCGCTGCAGCAGGCCCGCCCGCCCCGCCCGGTCCACCTCTTTGCACCTGCCATGCACCTCCAGCCAGCGGAGATCAGTGCAAGCTCTGTGTACCCACACACGCGCGCCAAAGAGACGCGATGAGGCAAATTGGATCGTAAAAAGTCGTCATTTATTGGGCTAAATAAGTGAATAGAGGAAATGGCACTCTTCTCATAAGTTCCCATTGAACTTAGGTAGAGAATCAGGTGATTCAAGAGACGGATTTTCAGGATGACTGACCACTGTGAAAAATATTGTAGTAAATTTACAAGAAAATTGTAAACTTGAATTACAAAGTAACTTGTAAATTTACGAGTGCACATGTTTTACTCGCCAATTCATTTTAGGTCGATATGTACTGCATTATATTTTACGATTATCAATTGTAATTTGACAGCTTGCGTCAAGGAAAATTTTTCCAACCTTATGACTATTTTTCACATTGACAAGACTTCATTTTTGACCAACCAGGAAGATTCAGTACAACAACAACAACAACAAAAGTAAAAACATTCAGTTCTCCCAACTTGACGATTATCCAAAATACTGCCAACAGTTCAGTCGAAGGTCTTGTTGGAAGCTTAATGTAAATCAAATTAAATTGATTAATGGGTGACACACGTTTAGATCGGATAGCTCTTGATTAACGAGCAGGTTTGGCAATCTGTGTTGTTTTATAAAATGATTCAATGGATTCTATTTTTTTTGCTTCACCGAATGTGTGCACAACGAAATGGTGTAGCGATTTTGATGAACTAGTGGGGGACGACTAGGTGTGCCCTGCGAGCTGTGGCGAGTGGACACGACCAGCACCCGATACTGGGCGGGCCGACCGATAACCGCAAGCTGCTTGTCACCATCACCAGCACGGTACGGTCATCATGGCGGCCAGGGCGGCGACACACACACTTCCACTAACAAGGGAACCTTTCCCAGTGGAAATCGCCAATTTGGCTCAAACTTCGAGAATTCAACACTGATAAACTAAGTGTTTAACTGCTCAACACTTTTAAGTGTGCAACTGCAAGTTGAATACTTGCAAGTGTGCAACTACGTAGTCGTGCACTTGCAAGTGTTAAACTGGGTAGGTGTGCACCTGCAAGTGTGCAACTTCTCGGTTGAACACTTCCTTAGATTGGACGCTTACTGTGTGGGAAGTGCTCAACCGAGGAGTTGCACACTTGCAAGTACACACCTACCGAGTTTAACACTTGCAAGTATTAAACTTGCAGTTGCACACTTGCAAGTATTAAACTTGCATTTGCACACTTACAAGTATTTAACTTGCATTTGCACACTTACAAGTATTTAACTTGCCGGTGTACACTTAGAAGTGTTGAGCAGTTAAACACTTCGTTTATCAGTGAAAGCAAGATAGTTGGACAACGAATGCCATAGGAAAACGCCAAACGTCCTCAAAAGTCGAGTTATTTTGTGACGAATATCAATTATCGGCATCCCAGAGCCGAAATGTAAATTTTAGTAGCGCTTATCTACGCATGAGTTGAAGCGCCTTGATTTTGCTGTTTTAAGTGTGGATTAACAATTCTGAGAAAACGAAAAAAAAAATGTATAGGTGAGAGAAGAGATACAGAACTAATGTTCAATGTGGGCAGTTGAAAAATCTTTTCTCGACAGGATAAAGCCCTTTCGGATGAGAAATAGTTGCAATTTTTCAATCACAAACACTCATCTTCTGAACTCGGCTGATGGCTAATAAATGACGCGAAATGGCGTCCTTCAAACGCTGCACAATTCGACTTGGGGCGCCTGGCCATGCTGCCTCGTCACGCTCGAGGTTCATATGAGAAGATGACAAAGTCCTCATCAGTTTGTTGTGGTCTAGTCATTCCGCCCCGGTCGGTCACGGCCCCTTATCTCCAGTCCGCCGGACGTCCGTGTCCGCCTCAGAGAGCTGTTGTCTTTCACACTTAAAGTCGCCCCAAACCCGGACGCTCTGATACATTCCAATGATTTACTCGTTCACCCACAATACCAAAGCGCGTATAGCACTCAAAAAGCCAAAAAGTCAAAAAAAAATTATCTAGCAGACGAATAAATCAGTATGAAAGGGATTACCCGAGCGGGTAAAAATAAAAAAAGCAAGCAGCTCGCCCCTGCCTGTTCATTGCAGCAGTAGCAGCTTACTCTTGATTTTTCGGATTATCCGATGTTTCCTGCAGTGTATTGTAACCGAGAGGAGGAGAGGGCCGTGGTCCCGTCACGGAACCCACCTATGCATGCCTGTTCACCCTCCTAAGGGCCCGCCGCGCCCAGCCCCGCCCCCGGCACCCTGATCTCGGAGATGCCCCGGCCAGCATGCCACGATAGACACTGACATCCCCGAATTAAGCGCAGGACACGCAACGAAAATATTTAAGTAAAACAGGCGAGGCAGCGCGCTGCAGCGCGCAGCTCTGCTGCTCACACCGCGCTCGTCCCCCAGTGTAATGAACAGGTGCAGCTAGCCTCGCGGCTAAACGTGTATTCGGCATTAATGTAAAACAAACAACAACTGTCAAACTTTCCTCCTGGAGCGTTTCGATACCTCGGCGGCAGTGGCAGTGTAAAGTGGAACGGGGGTTTGGGGAAGAGGGAGGGAGGGAGAGACACACGCGACCAGCACAGGCCGCCGCCGATTGTCTTCTCTTTCAGCACTCCGTTTTTCTGCAGCTGTAATGGCATCAATTAGAGCCCGGGCTCCCCCCTCTCTACCCTTCCCCCCTTCCATCGCCCTCTTGCCGCTCCTCCTCTTTTTCAAATACGATGATTCGCCGCCGCCGTGCGCATCGCGTGGCAATGTTGTGAATGGGAGGGAGCGATGGCGTGGCGTGGCGCGGCGCGGCGCCGTAGTCCGCCACAATCAAGGACGCGCGGGCCAGCACCACACATCCCGCTGCTCTTATCAACTCAACGAAACCCGAAATAATGGTGAAGGACGCGTATGTTGGACGCACCCCTCGCCGCCACGAACAACAGCGGGGCGTACCTCATGCCCATGCTGCTTCTGGGATGCATTAAAACCGTGCTGGAAATAAAAGAAGCGCGGCATTTTTGGATCCACAGAGTAGACTCTCTTTATCCAGAGACACTAATCGAGCGAGCTGCGCACCACGGCGGCTGAAGTTAAGTCGTGTGGAGAATTCTCGAGCACGCCAATGATGTGCGATGCGGCCTATAGTTGGGCTGACGGGTGGGGCGGTGCGGAGCGCGGCGCGAGGCGGAAATCACTTGCGAAATAGTTCGTACACCTTGCCCCGAAATAAAGGTGAAATGAAGGTGAAATGAAGGCGAAATAGAGCGAAATAGACCCGAAATAATCGGTAAAATAGTCGCGAAATACCCTCGAAATACTTTGAAATACCACGAAATACCCTGAAATAAGCCGAAATAGGAGAGAAATAACCAAAATGGTAGGAGAAATAGCACGGAATAGTCTGTACGCTGCGAACCCAAGTGGTTTCCCCATCGCCGCGGCGGGCTGATGGAGGCGCCGAGCTTTCCGTTCCGGACGGCTTCTGGAACCGCGTGGAACATTAGGCTGGGCGACGCTCGCTCACCGACTATCGGCCGCGGCTAGAAGCGCTCGACGGGCGGCGGCGACGTAGAGGCGTCGCCAAAGACGTCATCGGATAGAGAGGAACTCCCGACGTCGTCGCCACGCGAGTCCACAGGACGGCGAGAACGCGAAGAGAGTCGAGACGCCCCCGCCGCCTGCTGCCCATCTCGCTCCACCATGGTGCTGGTGCTGACGCTGGAGAGGGCGGGCCACATCGAAGCGAGTGACGTCCGCGGCCATCATCGTGTGATAGCACGGCAGAGTGTGCGGCCGCGCCGAGGGCCCGCGGGCGGAGCGCGGGGGGAACCGGCGAGTGTGTGACATTGACATTGGCCCGGGCCAGCAGGCGCGGGGGAGCGGAAGAGAGGAGCACCACCGCGCGCGCGCGGCCCGCCTGGTCTGCCAGCAATTGAAGCAGACGCTCCACCGCGCCCCGCCCCGCCGTGTGATGCGCAAAACAACCTCGTGGCGCGGCGGGGCGTGGCGGGAGGCGGGGCGAGTGCTGTACGATGCACTTGCCCCACCTGCGACAGCGCAGCGATCACGACCCGCCCTCCAAAGTGAGGGAGTGAGATTGGCTTCCGTGCTGCCGCGAGATATTTTGTTTATCAGTGCGCGGCAATGAAAAAAAAAAAAAAAATCTGACATTCAAACGTTCTACAAAATATTAGTCTCGGGAGTGAGTATCCTCGGTCGCGCATTGACAACGACGTGGATTGCAGCAAGGGTGAGAGCAGCAAGACAGGCCCTGCGGGCGAGGCTGCTGTCCTCGCCCCACCAGCCAAGACTCCCAGGAGTCGCCAAGGGCTTTTCCAGTCCTGAAATCCGAGTCGCCTCCTGCAGGAGACAGTCGGACCGCAGGAGGCTCGGCTCGGCAGTGGCCGCTCCGCGCCGGCTGGTGGGACGCGCGGCAGGACGACTACGGACGGCGCCCAACAAACAAGCAGCTTCACAGATCTCCGAACATAAATCTGAGGTCCCCTGTCCCCATCACCGGGTCTGCTAGGAGCAGCTGGGGCCTGGAGCAGCGCTCCATGGGCGAGCTGGACCTGGGCTGGGCGACTAAAGACTCCAGCGCTGTTGTCGCCGGTTACATTCGTCCCGGGCCGCTCAGCTCCAGGCCGCAGCGGGCTCCAGCAGCAGGCCGCCGTCCTTGACCCTGGGCCGGCCGGCCGCCGCCCGGCCCCTCTGCTCTGCTGCGGCACTCCACGTGCTCAGTCCAGCTGATGCAGGATGGTCCGCGCAGGCCGCCGCGGCGGCAGTTCAAGTCACACGACGACCGCCGAGCGGCCGCGAAAACGTTGAAAAGAACCCTTTTTCTTTTCATTTTCGACAATCTTTTATCAATTTCAGCCGGACGACCAATAAATGCAACGAACGGGGCGGCCGTTGAATATTCACGGCACTTTAATTAATGCGCGGCCGGCAGCATTCCCGCGTTAGAGTTTGACGCGCCAGCTCCGCGCCAGCTGGCATTGGGCTGCTGCCTGGCTGAGCGGGGAGCCATAGGCGGAGCCATAGGCCGAGCCGGCCGGCGCTATCTGCACATCACCCGAGCCCCCGTCACTTTTATGCGCGGGCTGGAGAGAAGCAAGTGACGCGTGCGCGCGGCGACGTCCCCGCCGCCACCGCCGCCTCGGCAAATAAAATGAAGCACTTAAAAACAAAAAGAAAGACTAGAAAATGAATAAAAGGCGTATAAATACAATCGCCTGTGTTCTCTCATAGAGTGATAAGATGCCTCTCGTCGCATCACTTTCGCGATGCACCCGGCGCAGCTCGGGGCAGCAGGCCGACCAACTGGGTCAGTGCACAGCCTAAACGCTCCGCGCCGCCCTGCCACAGCCACCGCCACGCCCCGCCACGCCAGCCTCCTAGGCGAGTGTGAGGCAGACCATTTAATCCGACGTGAGCGTGATTCGGTCGAGTAGTGCCATGACGGCGTGCTGTCTGGAGGAGGGGAGGGGGGCGGGGGCCGCCTACCCGGGGAAGATACTCACTTGTCAGCCCCGCCCTGAGCTCGGTCCGTCAGTGCAGCCTCCGCCCCGGCCCAGCTGCGGCCCCGCCCCTCGTGGCGGGCGCACCCTAGGGCACCGGCTGGGATAGAAACGTGTTGAAGGTTCACCTCCGTAGGCCCCAAAATCACCTGCATGCCCAGGCCGGAGGCAGAACAATTTTTACCTACGATTTTGGACTTTCTTCAGGTATGCTGTTAAGGGCGTACATTTTAAGGGCAGAGGATGACACTCGAACATAATGACAGCTATTTCATTCGACACATACGGGAGGGAATCTCATCTGATACGCAAAAGGACAAAAGAATAAAAATGTTGTTTTTAAAAATGAGAAGTAAGTACTGGGGTCCCCGGCACACCTTGTCAACGCTATTATGAATGAAAGCGGATTCGCTCCACGATGAGACAGAATTAATAGTGAGCTGATGAGTGAGAAAAACTAACAAATATTAAAGAAGGTGTTGTGGTCGATCCGATTTGTTTTTTGTTTTGTTTTTGTTGCTTTTTGGTCGAAGGTTAAATGAGCCGTGGACTGGGCAGTCGGTCGGTCGGTCGATAACTCCTTTATACCCGGGTATGTACTCGATTGGTCGCTGGGGGGTGGGGCGTGGCGGGGCAGGGGACTTAAGCTATCGGCTGATTGATAAGGGGCGGCGGAGGTTGTCACTCCCGTATCCAAACGGAGACTTCCAACTAACCTAACCCCTCTCCTCTACTCCTCCCTCCCCCTGACTCCCACACTGAATCATGAATATCCTCAGCATGCATGAAAAACGCACTTCATAGGCGTTTTCACGATAATAAAATTGCATTTGAGCAAAGTAAATAAGGCGTGGGATCCAGCAAAATGCCATTCTTCCCGCCGCATGCCCACGCCAGCGATACTAAATCGGAATCACCGACTGATTCATTGGGACGAACCAAAAACTGAAGCGTTAAGTGTCGATGCGATTAACTTAAGCATGAATGACGGGCTCGATAAAGCTCGTGCCATTCCCGAATAACAGACGAACGGCACGCAAGTTTATTTTCTACGCGCTACCAAAAAAACAAAAAAAAAGGCATTTAGGCGATTATAAATAAATGTGAGAGCACGGACAGCTCGGCGTGAAAAACCTTTTCGCCTCTTTGCTCGAGGCATGCCTGTTTGCTGGAGGCCGAAACGGCGCGGCGAATTACCCGGTACATTTAACACAAACACTCGAGGCACGAGCCTGTCCTTCAGGCACCTGTCAGCGGCGATATGGAAGCATGAATCAACAGCTATCTGCTTTGCATGCTGTGCACACTTTGCACGCGGCTGTTGCCTACCCTCAAGAGTGCGATGACGACGCCGACGCGCTGCTGAACTACCGGGCGAGACGCGCCAAGCACCGCCGCCACCGCGCAGACCACCACCACCGAGAGGAGGGCGTACGGCTGGACGCTATTGGCAGAGTGCATTTTGGCACTGGGAGACGCACCGGCCGCTGCATTACAAACGAGTTCCGAAAAAGTCACAACAAGGCAACAGTGCCGAATCCCCTAAAACTACAACGCCGCAAAAAAACATACAGTTTATAACGCACCAAACCAAATTTTAGCATGGTTGTGATAGTCATATATTATACACTTAAACAGTAACTTCGTGTTTTTTTTTTCTTTTTCAGGTGAAGAAGAGCTTAGGAGCGTAGTGGGTTTGCGCTCCCGTCTTCCCTAACCGCGCGAGCGGGCACACAGGTCTCAGCGGGGCAGTCGGCCCAGACAACAACTGTACTTCATTAATTCAAGTAAGGTTAGTAGTTTGGTTCGTTTGTAACGAGGTGGGAGTGTACCAGCACTATGAGTCGACCAGGCGCCAACGGCAGACGCGCGAGTAGTAAGTGGTGTTGGTTTGAGGTTGTTATAGGGTTTAGAGTCACTCGCCGGTCGTTGGCCAAACGAACCAATAATAAATGAGACACGGTCCACGGCCCGCTTGGGTCTGAAGGCTAGGCCTCCGCCTAATCGTCCAACTTACATTTTTCATCGCGGTGTTTTCCTGACAGAATCCGAGAGAAGCGTTTTGGGAATGGCTGCTTAAATAGGCGACATGTCGCAAGGGGGACCCGGAGTTGGAGAGCAATCTCAAGGATTTCTGAGCGGAGAATCCATCTCTACGAGCAGGGTGACGACAGGCGGGCGGCGGCGTGTGAACCAGTTTCTGAACTAGCATCCAACCGGTCCCAGGTTCCGACCGGTTCCCGGTTTCAAGCCAAGACGAATATAAAGACTCCGGTCCGAAGGGATGCTTTGCGGATGGCTCGCACGCAAGGGCTTCTGTGCCGTTAGCTAGCTCACGCGGTGTTACAAACTATCCGGAACCCGCGAGCTTTCAGACACCGCACAGAGATAAGAGATCGGCGCTAGGCGCGAGACGAAAACAGTCTTTCGTCGCCGCTGCAGACGTTAGCTTTGATTTACTACCAGGAAACGTTAAATTAAATTCAGTTTCTACTATGGTGGCCATTAACGAATACGCCCCCCCCCCCCCTCTCTCTCTAACTCTTCAGCTCCCTCCCCCCCTCTCTCCTCTACGGGTCAGCTGTTGAATCATGTCGAAACTACGTACCTTATATATACCTTTTTGATGTCGCTTTGAGATTTATTTGCTCTGGGTTCTAGCAACTGAGCAGTGAAATTGAACAATTTTTTTCTGTACGGTACAAATTGCGTACCTCAATTTTGGTGCTGTTATCTGTACATGCATTATGTGTGTTTGCACAATTTTTTAAATAGAATTCTGCTGGCGGTCTGCCTGTTCAAAATTACACACGTGAAAAATTGCCAACCCGACGAACGTCTTTGTTAACATAGACATAGCAAAGATGTGTTTCTTTCTGGTACAAATTATTTGCTCAGGAAAATAAAAAAAAGTGACCAACACCTCGCTAGGGCAACGATGACATATTTTATTTCGTGTCGTGTACTATAAAACTGCACTGATAAATTAAGGATTCATGCTAGCGAGGAAAAGTATTCGATTAGCAGTAGCACATATGCGGTTCGAAAACAATAGTAAACAACACTCAAAAAAACGAAAAGTCAACTTGTATGATATTTCTAATTGGAGGGGGATGGGGGCGATCACCCCCCCCCCCCACCGGGGTCCAGTAGATAGCTGCCTAAAGGTAGGCTACTTGACCTACGAAACCCTTCAGGCAACTTTCGATATCCTTCCTCCCTCCGCCTTAATACCCTTAATACGCCCCTGGGTTGAGACAACCCACCGGAGTGTTGCATTAACAATATTTTCATGGTCATCTCCGAACCCACCATACCCGATTGTTACAGCTCTTCATTTTTGTGGGTGAAGCGGCACAGTCCACATCAGGTCCAGGAGTCAGGCGATAACAGCCGCGCATGAGGGAGGGAGTTTCCAGTGTTTACGCGAATAACACAACCACCGCTTGTCCGTCTGTTTGTCGCTGCAGTGCAACTCACCTCACCACCCCTCCCCGGACCATCGCCTTAGCTTCCTGCGACGTGCCGCCCCAACCCC
>NW_026267166.1:1002779-1007142 GCF_000697945.3 Frankliniella occidentalis
AGGGAGGGAAAAGAGGGGGGAGGGGGCCAACGCGGTAAAAAATAAATAAAACAGATAAAGGGTAGGTCTTCCCGTCCGCGCTAGCCCCCCGCCTCAGGCTGACGAAAGAAAAATGTCACACCGGCCGCGGTGCCATTCCCCTTAACCCTGGGCCCGGCCCGTGCTGAGGCTGCGGAGGAGAGGGGAGGCAACGGCTGCGCCGCCAGGACTGCGTCAAAGTCGGGGTGCGCGCGCGGCCGCCAGACAGAGCCACGCCGAGTGGCCCAGCAGCCGCCGCGCGACGCCGCCGTGCAAGCACCCGCGTCAGCACCATACCGGCGAGAACCGATAGAGGACCGTGATCGTGCGGAGCGGGCCGGCAGCGACCGGAAGCCGGAGGGGCGCACCCCGTCCGCGGGGAGACGCATAAGGAGAAGGGACTCCACCGCCCCGACGGGCGTGCCGCCGGGAGACCCGGAGCGGACGTCGCCGACCAGGGTGGCATGCCGGCAACCTCGACAAGGATATGACAATCACGACAGGTGAGCTCGCCAGGCGCAGCAGCCTGATCTCGGAGGAAGGGCAGAGCAGGCGGCTTCTTCCAGGTTAGGCCGCCGCGGAGCGCGGCCACACATGCGGTGCGAATAAGCGGGCTGCGACAAATCATCTTTACATTTTGGTGGTACGGAGAGATGCATCTCACCTGCCGGGGGTGTGACTTGAAGCTGCTACCTTCCATGACCGCTCTGCGCGTACAGGCACGTCCACGTGCAAGGTGTGGCGGGGCGGGGCAGCTCTGTAGGGCGTACGGACTGCGCTTCGCCCCGTCCGCTACCGCCGCCGCCGCCACCAACCGATGCCAAGTTTATCTCCACCCGGTTTAAAGTGGCCGCCAGTACCGCCAACAATCGGTGCTCGCGAGGTTCGAAGCATTTACTGCCACCTGCCAATGTGGAAAAGAAATAATTCATAGAAACGAAAAAATCAACAGAGGCAGAAAACAGAAGAGCGGTTCTCTTTTCGCTCGAACGTAAAAATAGCGGGTATATTTAAAAACTCGCATGCTTCAGACTCATTAGGGTCCACTCGCAAACGGCGCCGTTTAATGCCGGCCAGTAAATCCCCCCCCCCCCCCACCCCGTCCCAGCTTCTACAAACGGCACCAAGAGTAACCGCGCCGCGGATTAAAATCCTCGCGCGCTTTCCTCCGCCGCGGCGGCAGCCCCGCCACTCTGCCAATGTCGCTAAAGCGGCCTTCCCTGTCGACGTGCGGCATGACGCCGGATTGACAGGAATGGCGTGAAGGCTGAGCTGCCCGTCGCGAGCCTCGCACCCTCGCAGGTGTTAGTCGCGGGGTGAGCTCGGCCCGGCGCCTACGACAAGGGGTGCATTCAAAAGGCCCGCAAACTTGATCCAGGAAGCAAAAGAATACGCGGGTAACTACAATAAATTTTCAGGAAACGTAAAATATACCGTTTTACGCTTCGAATTAAAAAAAAAATAAAAAAAACTCTAATTTTACATTCTTATTCTTTGAAGAGTGCTTGATAGAATGGCGAGGGTAAGATGTTTTATGTCAACACTATTTAGGTTTTAAAAAGACAGGTTTCGTAAAAATTTGCGTTAAGTGAGACGATTTGAGTTACCCCTAATAAATTAATGGACTGTAGAGACCAGTCCTCCCATTCAATACAATAAGACTCATCTCAACTTTTAAATATCTCCTTAATGATAAAGCAATCATAGAGGTGCTAACATTTGAGCGTCCGGGCGAATTTTTTTTCTATGTGTAGAGGCCAAAAAGATGAAGTCAACTTGACTCATTTTTCATTCTGTCATATCTCATGACAACTGTGCACTGTAAAAAATATCGTCGTAAATTTTTTAAAAAAAACTGTAAACTCGAATTATTATTCAAGTTGTAAATTTAGGGGAGCACATTTTTTGCTCGCCAATGTATTTTAAGTCGATACGTACTGCATGTATTTTTACGATTACAAATTGTTATTTTACAACTTGTGTCAAGGAAAATTTTCCTGTTAACCTGCTTACTATTTTTCACAGTGTGGTACGTGGGCAAACAGTTTTATCTTCCGGAAAATACACCTTTTGTACTGTACATTAACGGCCTCTAAAAATCTCAGTTAGGGGTTAAGTCAATGGATCAATTTAGAGTTGTCGCAACTATGTTGGTGTACCTAAAGGCTGCAATGTGATTCGCAGTCGCAGTATATCCTGTGGGCTCTGATGTGTCACTAATACTTCCACGATGAGGCACGCAGAAAAGAAAATTCATTGAAGTTCTCTCTCTGCCAATTCATGAAACAATTTTACTTGCAATTTTCTTGTGACTTGTAGGTGCAAAACAATACTGCCTTGGGTGACACTGACCTAAATTATCCGATAAATATGGAGTGTGACAAAAAATTTGAAACAAACTGACATTAAAAAAGAAAGAAAAAACCTTTTTTGTGCAAATCAAATTTTAGTAAATCATTTTTGGGGGGCTGAATACGATTTGTCGGTAAAAGAAACAGAACAACAAGTTTGAAGAATGTTGCCAAACGACTTGCTGCCTGTTACTGGACGTTGTCTCGACTTACCTCGCAGATACGACAAACAGTCCCCGCGCACAGCCTGTTTCTGTATAGCCTACGGCACACCGGGGGAGGGGAATGACCCCTCGTCTATTCGGATCCAGATGCACATTCACCATGCGGTGAAGATGACATCGCACTCACACACACACACGTATATTGGCAGTGTGCGTTAATCGTTGGCTCCTCACACACACACACACACACACACATACATACACACACGGCGGCTAACTTGATGCACCGCTGGGTGGTAGGGCAGGTCAGTGGGCCGCCGCCCGACGACACGACACGGCGCGACAAGAAGACACAGACACGGCACGACGCGGTCCTCCTGGCCCCGCACGCCCTCCTCAGTGATCTGCAGGCCGCGATGCTCAGCGTGCTGTGCTGTGCACTCGACCAGGGGAGATGTAAGTCCGCAGCGCGCAGCTATTTTCGATTACTTAATACGGAGGCTTAATGCCCGCGTCGTATGCGACGCGCCGCCGCCGCACGCGGCACGACCTCAGCGAACACGTCCCGTAGAAGTAGGATTTTAATAGTGGGGCTAATCGAAATATGGTAAGCCTTTAAGTGCCCAGTGTGATTAACTTGATTAGTTTCAGCAATTGAAAAAGTTTTTGATTTTCCGTGTGATACTGTGACTGCAAAGAACCCGAAGTAGGCCACTAATGACTAGATACAGGGACGTAAGTCCATTTGAGCAAATATTTCAGGGTGCAATGTTAAAGGTCTACAAAGCATTGTTTAGCATCCCACAAAAAAAAAATGGCAGCATCGATGCTACGTACGTACGAAAGAGTGCTATGTAATTACAAAGAAATCTCGCTTTGTATTATATTGCATTCGTTTTCTTAGTCATACAAAGCATTGCATTGTAGACTTCGCTATAGTATGGTCAAAATGTCTTATCTAGTGTGTCAATTACACTATTACTTGGACCACTCTTCTATTACGTTCTTTCTTTCCTTTATCTAGTTTAAGAGATGCCGCACCTTTCTCAGATTATAACTTACGTCCACAGGTGGAGCTTGATAGAGTAACGAAAGTCCAGATGTAACTTTACAGGGGAACGTAACAAGACATAAGATAAACATAATTACAGGTGAAGCTTTGCGAAGGGACTTCTTAGTCTAAAAAATGCACTTGTCTCTGGAATAGTAGTGAGTTTCTAGGAAGACGTAAGGCGTAAGTAAACATTATATAAATGGCGAATCACCACTTCAACAGGCTAAATGCAATTAAGAGACTCCTGGAGTGGCAATTGTTGTCGTGGAGCACGGAGCACTTACAGTATGTAAACCTTTTTTGAAGACTGAAGAAGTCCCTTTTCTAAGCTTCTCCCGCTTCTCCAAGACTCACTTTGTTTGTCAAATCTATTACGAAGGCTGACGTTTCTATGTGAAGCAACACATGGACTTACTTTGTTCCCTCAAATTATGCTTGGACTTACGATTTTTGTCAAACTCTTGGAACGGACTCACCGTGTTTTGACCGGCTCATTAATTGATTTACATTCCCCTGTCAGAACACTAATGGACTTCCGTCTGTTTGGCACTTTTGAAACCGTTTTAGATATGAAGAAAAACATGCCTTATAATCTGGCACAATTCTTATGTGTTAGGTATTTCTTTCCCACTCCGAGTGTGCGACATGTAAGTTGTGACCTACATGCTGTGCATTATTTGTCATTATACGTACACAATTATGTTAAAACAGCACTATTGCGCTTGATTTACAACAAGCCTGGGTGTACGAGTTCATAAGAAAGTGACCCCCCCCCC
>NW_026267166.1:1007848-1008565 GCF_000697945.3 Frankliniella occidentalis
CCCCCCCCTCTCTCCCGCCTCCCTTGCCTATCTTCAAACCGAAACGGCCTCCATCTTCTTGCTCATCCGTTGACACGCAGAGTTCTAAAAATATTGTGACGTAGTGCACTGCACTTTTACCTCTCACAAAAACGCACGTTATTTGTCGGGAACTGTCGTACTCGTGGTCATGTCAGCTCCGCTAGACAACATTACATGAGCGCCCCTAAAGTCTTCACATGCACTATCTCTCTCTCACGCTCACGCACCCACACATGGAATCACAAACAAACACACGCACACACACACACTAACGGCTTGTACTTCTTGGGTGCGCGTGACAGTGATCGTGCCCGACAGAGACGGTCACATACACCCACACAGGCAAACACGGAATCGCACACGTGAAAAACACAATGATGCACCTGACGAATGCACTTGCGAAACAGACAGGCCTCACTGTGGAAGCACACGGTGGGTCGCCACGCCCCACCCCGCTCGCGGGTGTGCCCGAGGGTGTGCCCCACGAGGGACCCCGAGTGGTGGTCCAGAGCCAGGCTTCCGAGGAGCACCACGCCGCTGGGCTGTGGGGTGGCCGTTAAACGCAACACTGTATCCCGCGACTCGCAGGTGGAAGGTTCAGATTCGGGCGAGGACAAGCGACGAGCCGCAGCAGGGCAGCCGTCGGCGACCTCCCGAAGGGCGCTGATGACGTCCCACCTAGGGGGGTGGGGGAGA
>NW_026267166.1:1014325-1018520 GCF_000697945.3 Frankliniella occidentalis
CCCCCCCCCCTCACTCTGGAGGGGTGGTGAATAGGTGCAAAAGGGCAGTACTTGGTAGTACTCCTCTCGGAGGGAAGTCTCTGGGCGCGGGGGACGAGCGATGGCGCTACCCCACGCAGTGGAAAACGACGGGAGCCTATTCGGCCCCATGAGCAGCCGGTGGAGCCGACCGCTAGGTGGCGCTAGGAGGCGTACGCTGCCGGTGTGTGAAGACTCCGTCACCTGGCCTGAGGCGCATTATTAATAGGTCATTAGTTCACCGCCGAGTATAATCGCTAGGGCAGCCGGCCGCGGTCCTGAGATGGGCGCGACAGCTAGACACTCGTCGTGACGGCTTGACCATCTTGACGAATCGTAAGAAAGACAAATAATAACATACCCCGGAATTTTGTTTTGGCTTCTCCTTCTCCTGTTTTTTATTTTTTGCCACGGTGCGACGCTTGTGGCGGGCCCCATGAGCGGCCAGCAGGAATAGCCGGGCGCGAACAACATTTTCAGTGGCGTGCCGCCTAGATCTATTTTGGGTTCGCGAGGAAAGGTTGCCGGCGGCGGCGCTTGGCTGAGCGGGCGGGGCCCGCGGACCAGGCACCCAACTACATTGGAAAAATGGGTCTCATCCAACCGAAACCAATGGTATGTCAGAGGCGACCAGTCTGCGCGCATCGTGAAAAAACACTGCAACATCGAGCACCGAAAGGATCAATTAATGATGATTGATTGTTCTCCGTACGGTAGCCTTCACACAGAGACTATGCTACACACTGAGACTGCGTACACCTATGGCTCTGCCACAAGCATGAGATTTGTCATTAAAATATCTTCTTCCGATCTGCGGCTACGTTTCCGTCTCGGACTCATGAAGGGGCGGAATGCACAAAACAGCACAGCTCGCACGCTTAGACCCGTGCCGCCGCCGCCGCCGCCACTGCTGCTGCAGCTGTGCTTCTCGTAGAGCTTGTGACTAGCATGGATGACGCTAATGCCAGCATTGTGCGCAAATGGAGACATTAATCGCAGCCTAGAGAAGAATGTCCGCGAGTGACGGATGAGGGGCTTCACGTTATTATTGGTCGACGCTGCTCAGCCTTCGCAATATCGCTCCAAGACCAGAAGACTTTCGCTGCGGCTTGTTGTTGCGCGCCTCTGTCTCAGGGGGTGAGTGAATTACGCAATCCTTTGCGCTGCTTGTATTTCGTCTTTGCCTTTGCTTTCCCTCGTCGACTCTAGTGTCTCTGTGCGTCATGATTGAAACCATGCTCGAGTATCCCCGATTATATCACATCGGACCTACTAATCCTCGTTCAGCACCAACGTCGACCCAGCTTAACTTTTGCCTAACCCCACCCCTATATTCAACGCATAACAAAATCAATGCCGGAGTTCCTTCGGTTCCCGTTGGTTCAGTGGTAATGTCTTCTTAAAACGGTGGGAAAAAAATGAGTGTTCTTTAAGTTTCATTGTAAAAAATACCGGCCTAAGTTTACAAAATTTGTGTCAACTTGAATTACAAAGTAAGTTGTAAATTTACCAGAGCACATTTTTTACTCGCGTATGACTCTAAGAAGTCGATAGGTACTGCATGTTTTCTTTTGCTATTACAAATTGTAATTCCGCAACTTGCGTCAAGCAAAATTTTCCTGTACGCCTTTTAACTAGTGTTTTGGTGAGTGAATGAAATCTTTTTGTGCACAAATCAATGTACAATGCTATGGCAAAATGTAAAGCCGTGGGACATGATGTAGCTTCTTTTCCACAACTTGCATTTTGTCGGACATCAGTTTTCCACTACGACACCCCGAATGAGTGAAGGTCTAGATGGTATCTCATGTTACATTATTGAAGTCGTCAAGAGGCATTTACCAAGGTAGTTAGTTTTACTTGGTGTGCTGTCGGGTGCACGACCGTCAAACAGACCAACGAATGTAAGCTCCTTTGACCACGAGAGTCCGAGACACCAAACAGATTTCAGATTAGGCTCTGAGGACAAAGCGATGGACAATGCGACCGGCACGTGCATCCGTTTGAGCAGATAATCGAGTTTTGGGGCCAGGTTACCAGATTAAGTCAGTTTCAGCTTTTGGCCTCGAGCAAGTCGTGGAGAAAGTAAAGGTCGCATAAATGCAGGTCAGACATACGAAGGTCGTTCCAGAAACATCAGGTCGTACAAACGCCGTGAACCAGCCACCTGGCAGGTGCACGCCATCCGCCCGCGCCCCAAGACTCCCAGTGCAGTCGGGCTTGGGCGCCCGCCCCACGGCCGCCCGTTCAGTAGGCAGCCCACCACTCACCTGTGCTGGGCGGGCGGAGCGCTCGCAGAGCGCGCAGCGCCGACAAGTGACGCAGAAGAGGCGGCCCGGCTCGGTCCTGCCATGTGACGCAGCAGGCAGAGCCGCTCTGCGACGAGCCGTGGCGCCGTGCTGAGTGGGCAGGTCGTCGAGCGTCACTTCTGGCGACGTCGCCTGAAAAGAAAGAATAGAGATTTCAGCCGACCCGCCGGGACGGATTAACCACTCCTGTAACACTCACCCACCCCCGACCACCCTCATCCCCCGACCAACCTCGTCCCCTGACCACCCTCGGCCCCCAACCATTGTTAACCGTCACAAAACCGTCAATTACTTCCCCTAGAGAGAACTTTTTAAAAATCCCCTTTGAAACGTTACGATTTCTGCATGTCATATTCACCGCTGTAACATTTTAAAAAATCATGTCCATCAAATTAATGGCGAATTCCCCCCTCACCACGGGTCCGCAGCAAGCTCTGAGCAGGCTCCTTGTTGCAGGATCACTGCGCCGGGCCTTGTTAGGGCTCCTGCTGCAGCGCGCGCCGCGGAGCGGGGCCGGCAGCCCGGCCGCTGCCTCACCTCTCCTGGCGCGAGGAACAGGTAAGGTAATGCAGGACAAACTCAGGCGTTGTGGTCCCTTAATTTTTGGTCTTAATTCTTGTTCATGAGGGGCCCTGTGCCACATGATAATCTTTCACTTTCTCCCCTGCAGGTCGCACCAGACGGCATGGTGCTTGTCAGCTCCTCGTATTGACATGGAATGGTACGTTTGGTCCCCTTGCAAAGATTATTGTTGCTGTAAACCGGGTCGAGGGCCATTCACCCGATGGTTTCAGAGGATTGCAAGGAGGACCCACATGAGTTCGTAACCAGGAGTCAATGCCCCGTCAGACGCACCCTTCCACACCTGCCACAGGGATGGCCGACGCTGCCCGTGCCGCTGCCGCGCGCGCCGCCCGGAGTGCCGAGTGCCTGGTGCGGCTGCGCGCCATGGAGACGCGCGTCCTCATGCTCATCGCCACCTGCTCGGCGGCCACGTCGGCGGCCGTCAACCAGGACGGCGACGAAGAAGACACGGCCGCCGACCAGGCTGGCCAGGACCCCCAGGGCTCAGGGCAAGACGGCCACGGTAACGCTCGGACTGGTGAAAATACTATCAGCATATCCTGGAGATAATACAAATGTGTTCAATAAAGATTTTGCCAAAAGAAAAATGAATCGCAGTTGAATTGAGTAAGGCCTTGATGAATGTCTAGAATAAGTCTAAGGGTGCAACGTCCAGTTCTGTTGAGCAGGGCCGCAGACTGACCTGTCAGTCAGCGGGAGCTTGCGACTGCCCCACGTCGTTCTATCCTCGGTATACTAAGACACCATATTTTTGCCCTTTCCAGGGGACAGCAAGGAGAGCGCAACCCCGACACCCCCGCCCCTGGCCACTCCTCCTTCCCCGAGCCCGCCGGAGGTCCTCCCTCCGCCGCGCGACGAGGAGAGCGTTGCTGTCCGCGAGGGCGATGACGTCACCTTCACCCTCCACCTCGCCGGCGGAGAGCCCACCGACTACTACTGGTGAGTGATCTCAAGACAAAACTTTTGCCTCACTTTCTTGCGCGTGCTCTGCGAGCTGCGGGTCAAGAAAGTCGCGTTTGCACGACTTTCTACAGCAGGGATTGCAACGAAATCGCCCTCCTTCGTCCACTCTCTATCGCAAGTTGAGCGGTGAAAGCCCCGTAGAAGCCCCACGTTTCGGGAGCAAAAGTTCTCTCCCGGCGGAGTCGCCGTAGCAGTTTGTAAACACGTGCCAGAGAGAAATGTGCGGACGAGTGTCTACTCTACTGTTTTTAAAGGGGGTCCAAAACCTTTTCGCGTCGTCTCGTAAACAAGACCGAAACGTAACGCTTGCGCCGGGAGGG
>NW_026267166.1:1018570-1044159 GCF_000697945.3 Frankliniella occidentalis
GGGGGGGCGAACACGCGTAGCACGTGAGTGTGTCGAGGGGAGGGGGCGAGAACACCAGCGGGGGAAAAAGCTAGGTCGAAAAAGAGAGGAAACTGCGGACCCCTGACGTGCGGACGATGGACCGCAGCGCTTTCCCGACCTGACTGCCGGGCTAGGATCGACTTACTTGGGAAGCTGGTTGCAGTAGTTTACGCTGCAGCCGAGTGCTAAGTCACGTTCAACACAATTGGCTCGAGCGACCGAAACAAGAGCGAAATAGATGCGCCGCCCATGATTTGCCGTTTCGCGAGTGTGGAATACGGGGTAGGGGAGGGGGTCTGTGGTGGTGTGTGAACAAGGAGAGAACAGGTGCTCGGGGATCAGGAGGTCGGCACGGCACAGGAGTGTACAGTACACTGAGGGCCGGCCAAGAGAGGAGGCGGCGTAGAGAAGGTTTCCTACAGACAGTGGTTTCGTGACTTAAATTGCCTACCCTCAGGCAACTATCTAGAGCTGCAACAGGGACGGGAGAGGCGCCCCCCTCTTCCAAAAAAAACTCATCGCACCTGTGCGGTAAGACAGTGCAGTGGCGTAGAGATGTTACCGTGCGAAATCCCCAATCCCTCACCCCCCCCCCTCCCCCTACGCCACTGTGCTTAGGGTCGTCACATAAAAAATCCCAATCAAGAATCGATCTTGAAAGCAGATGATACAAATTTATGAATATAGCTATGTTCTTATTTTTTCTCATTAGCTGCAATTTGTTTGGTTGCTTGCAATCTTGCAATTCGGCGGCCTAGTGGCGTAGAGGAGGACGTATACGGGGAGGGGCAGGACGGCTGGCGGCGGCGGCCCAGTATTGTTGGGCAAGGAAGGAGCCCATCCCGGACCATATTGTTAGGCAGGGCAAGGAAAGGAAGGAGGCAAGGAAGGGGCTTGGCGCGACACTCAGCCAGCCGGACACCATACCCCCGGCGCACAAACAGGTGATTTCTGGTTTTGCTCTTAGTTCACTTCCCTGCTTATCGAGAGTTAAAGCTAGCTGACACCTTAAAGTTACTTATGTATTCTTTATAATCAGTGAAAGTATTAAAGGCATCATCTGCTAAAAAGCCATCCCCGCCGAAACCTCCGAAACCCCTCGCGCGGAATCCCGTCCCGACCTCGTGCCGTGGGAGTGGCCCCCGCCGGCGCAGAAGCCGCGCATGACCATGTGTCTGGGGTGGCGCGCGCCGCCGCGGTGCGACGCAGGCTGGACGCTGTCGGGCCCACGAGATCGCGCAATTAATCCGCTATTGATAGTTGAGGCGGCCAGCCAAGTGGCTTGTCGCGGCCGGACGGGGGGAGGTGAGGAGGAGGGAAAGGTGAGGGGCGGCGGTCGTTCTCAGGGACCGTGGCAGCCGGGGCGGCGCGCCGGCCGCCCGCCGGGCCCCCGGGGGGGATGGCCGCCAGTCCGCGGCGTCCCGTCGCGCCTCGCGTCCCGTCCGCCCCGCCGACCCCTATT
Organism: Frankliniella occidentalis; assembly: GCF_000697945.3. Classification (NCBI taxonomy): domain Eukaryota; kingdom Metazoa; phylum Arthropoda; class Insecta; order Thysanoptera; family Thripidae; genus Frankliniella; species Frankliniella occidentalis. Next base: position 1,020,054 of record NW_026267166.1, read on the forward strand.
GCTTCCAGCCCGATGCGCGGACCAATCGGCGCGCCGGAGCCTGACGCGTGATTGCGGTGCCGCCCCCGCCGCCCCCGCCGACCCCGCCGCCCCCGACGCGCCAGAGGGGGAACGCCGCCAAGGAGCTGCCGCGATACGCAACGCGACGCCACCGCGTCTTTATGAGCGGCCATCGAGTTGACATCAGCGCAACACAACAAGGTATGCGTGAGGAGCAAGGGCAGGGCCGTGGGGGCCCGGCCGTCAAAGCCAGAGGAGCCGCGGGCTGCGGGAGCAGCGCGGGGACCCAACTTATCCTCTAACAACTGTCGGAATTCAGACGCAATCGAGGAAAATGTATAATGATTGTTCGGAACTGTCCATGGTAATCGCTATGTAGGGATTATACAGAAAATAAACGCCTGTCATTCGGCAATATGAGATATGGAGCAGTTCTGCAGATGCATGCTCTCATAGCGCCTGGTAGGTAGGCCACATCGTGCCAGTAATGCATGCGTGCACTGCGGGGTGGCCTACCCCGAGTCTCGCAGGCGCCAAGCTTCCGTCGTTCAGGATGCATCAAAGGAAGACGGGCGAAATTTCTGCTGGACGATCCCTAAGGAGCGAATCCTCCCATATAAAAGGATCAAATGGGGGTGTAGTGCATCGTTCAAATTCAAACACTTGGAACGCAATATGTCGCGTCATCTTAGATTGACGAATGTGCACCATAGCTTTGTTTTACCCGGCTGAATGGCGTTGTTGCTTCAAACCCCCGCCCCCCTCCTTTTCCCCTCTCCCGGTCAGAGTACCACGCGGGTCACAACGTCAGGGGCGAGCCGGCGCCCGGCTGTATATGTGTGTGAGTGTGTATGTGTGTGTCTGTGTTTTAATCGGCATCCTCCCCGCACGTCTTTCTCAACGACAAAAATACCCCGTCGAGCACCCACCACCCTGGTGTGGGAGGGAGGGGCCCGGCTGTGCGACAAGGACGCGGCTCCCGCCCCGAGAAAGAGAAAGAGAGGAGGCCGTCTTGCACGGGCGCTATGGTCCGCGTTGAATGCGCGCGGGGCCAGCAGCCCAGGGCGCGGGAATCTGTCAGTTCGCTCCGCTCCGCCCCGGGAGCAGCCGCGCCGCGCTCCCGAGCTCCCCCAGACACGAACAAGACGCTCCCCACCCTCCCCGCCGTCGTCGTCGCCGACCGGCCCGACCCGACCGTCCGCCGCACGTCCCCACGACGGGCCGCCCGCGCCGGCCAGCCATGCGCGCACACAGTGCATCTGTGCAGTGAGAGGTGCAGCAACAGTGAAGTGCATCAGAGTGTTCAAGTGGCGCACCTCACGCACACCGGCACAACCGGCCCGCTCCGCCACGCCCCGCCCCGCAACAGGCCGCGCCCCGCCGCGCCCAGCCGTGCAGCGGGGTGTGCTATGTGTCTGAGGCATGGGCAGCTCGTGCTGCAAGTCTCAGTGTGCGGACGGCAAGGCGGCGGGCTCGGCCAGCTCCTCGGCCTCATCCAAGGGGTGAGTCCTCAGGCGATCGAACCCAAATTAAAATTGAAAATATTGCAACAGAGAAAACGTTTTTAAGTTATGTGAGCCGCGGCTTGAGGTCACAGCGCGTTATGTTTCGAGCTGGCCTACCGCGCCGGCCGGGCACCCCGCGCCTCCTTGGCACACAAACAGAAGGCGCTCCCCCGGCCAAGCTTGCCTATTTCTAGCTAAAGCCATACTCCACGGCCCAGGCGCCCGCGTGCGCCCTGCAGCACAGCCATCCCACTGAGGCGATGAGGAAGCTGGGCGGCAGGAACACGCAACAACAACAACAGAGATGTCCGCCAAAAGTATAGGCCACAGCCAAAGTAAGGACCACAGAGCATGTCGATGCGGGAAAAACGCGTCTGTAGCTTACAAAGTCTACAGTTTTACTTATGAAATTGATCGCCAACATCTAAATCTTTATTCCTATGGGATACCGGAAACAGGAGTTTATTGGGGGATGTTTCTCTTCTTTTCGATTGCAGTTGCAAACTGTCAAAGCCAAAGAAAATAAGGCCAATGTCGTTGGCGCAGGGGCAGAGCTCCTCCCCGTCGCCCTCTCGCTGCTCAACCCTTCCGCAACTCTCACTCCCTTCTCTCCTTCTCAGTCTCGCTCACGGCAACGAACGTCCCCCTCCTGTCCCTCTCTGTCACACCGTCTCAGAATGCAGCGATGGTTAGTTATTTCTCTGGCCTAACCTTGGCCAAGGAAGTCGGGAATAGCCGAGCGCGCGCGGTGCGTGGGGTGGGGCGGAGGGGCAGCCACACCGGCCGGGGGAGCAGACAGGCGAAGCAAAGGAACCCGGTCACGCGTTCCGCCCTCTGCAACGGCACAGTCCGCTCTGATGACCGCACCAATATATTGCTGTCTTCCTCAATCGCCAGTGACGAGTCGACAGCGCGCGAAGTCGAAAGAGAGAATTTAGTAGAAAATTAGAAAGCTGCGTGCCTCTGGGTCAGCGTCCGACTAACAATCGGGCTAGAAAAAGTCTACAATGCCAGGGTAGTTTTGCACACTGGTCACGCACGGGGCTGGTCGGCAAGCGCACAGGGGTCCAATCCGATCAAAACCTCCCGGGAACCCTGGTACGGAAAACTCCTGGCGCTTGTATTTAGTGGCCCCTGCGCATTGTAGAGAATACGGCAGGGACCTCAGCACCCACTCCGCCTTACATCAACTGTTTATCCTCCGGACAGGCAGAGGGAAGCCTTGCTAGAGTATTTTCGCCTCTGTCGACACGTCATTCGGCTGCAGGCAACACGTTTGCAGCTCAGAGTCGAATCAGCGAGGGGCCCGCGTCCAACGACTGCCAATATTTCAGGCCGTATTTTTAGACGGTTGATTTATGAACGCGCACGCGGGGTTGGAAAAAAACAGACCTCACAGAAAGAAACAACCCCTTGTGCAGGATTACAATTTGCTTTTTTCCTCTGGGGTGCGATCAGTCTAAAGGTGTAAATGGAATCGCCAGTTTTCGCACTTGCTTTGCAATGCCACCCCTTCTGAGCTGCGTGGCGTGGCGCGAACGGGGAGGAGCCGGGAGGACCGAGGATAACAGTCCGATGAATGATAAGCGCACAATTGCCATCCGTCTCTCGGCGGGCGTGACGGCCTCCTGGCAAAGGCCCCACGAGGTGCGGGCAGGGTAGACGGGGTGGCCCTTCGGGTTACATAACAATGTTCCTAAAAAACTCGACAACGCACAGCGAATAGACAGCAAATGTGGCATTGTGTTAATGTGGTAAACGCAGTTAATTATTCTCTGTCGAAAAAATACGAAAACCGCGAAAAAGAGTCACCGCAGTCAGTACTTCCTAGATATTATTTTTCGGAAAAATAGTGACTCGAGACACGTTTTAAACATGTCTGTTTTTAATGGAAACCTTTCAGGGAACTCTTTTAATTTCACAAAAACTCCGCCGATTTTGTGTTTGTCTTTCCAAAAAATTGCATGTTTTTTTGTTGTTTTTTTAAAATTCCTTTCTGAGCTGTTTCTCTCAAATCATGGGAGCCCCTCAGAGTTTTACCCTTTCCCTCAAAAAATCATACATTGCTTTGCCGTGTACGTAGCATCAGATGGCTTAATATTTTTTATTCGAAAGTACACGTAGAGAAAAGTTCGGGCCGTAGGCCGTACGCCTAAAAGTTCGGACAAATTTGAAAGAAAAGTACTACCCAAACTTTTTTTAGGCGTTGTCACTAAAGTGCAGAGTCTAAAGGTTTCCCTCTGACATCAAAACTGATCAGGTGTACTGATAAAAGGAACAAACCAAACTCAGTTTTGTTGTCTGGCCAAGACTTTTCTCTCCGTGCGTAGTTGGTATATCTCTCGTGATGGGTCATAGATAGACATGGCACGGACATAGAGGCAAATAAGGCAGTCACTTACATGAGGCATCCTCCATCCGGCCAGAGATTTGAGCACTCAGCTAGAAGGGGCCTGCGTACCCGCACCCCCCGGCCACCCCTACTGCGTGCGAGCGCGTGGGGCCAAGGGAGGGATGAGGGTGGCGTCACCGGCAGTAATTCGGCCCTGGACTCGACAGGCTGCAATGCAAAGAGAACAATACGCTTAGACAACAGATAAACCAAAAAAATAAAGTGTATCAGACCCGAGGGGGAAACGACTAAGGTAATCCGGCTGACAGCCGAAAGGTAATCCCGCAGGGGTAATCCGAGGAAATTCTAAAAAATCCGTGGTAATCCGGGGGAATTTTGGGGTAATCCGGGAAAATTTTGCGGGTAATCCGGGGTAATCCTAGAGAAAAAGCAACGTAATCCGGAGGACACTCCGGAGGTAATCCGGGTAATCTGTAATCCGGCTGACACAAAGTTTAACAGTCGTTTCCCCCTCGATCAGACCGGTCTGCCAAGGAAAACGAAGCGAACATGGCGTGCCGATTAATTAAGGGGAATACAGCTGGCGATCGGAAGGCCCGTTCGAAAAAAAGCGTAGCCTCCGGCCGGGTCCGGGTAGCCTCCACCTCTTTTAAGCGTTTAGGCACCGAAAACTTCCCTTTACTTTCCATCTCGTTCACGTTCCTCACCTCCAATCCCCTCCCGCCTCGCGATAGCGGAGCAGCAGGCTTTTGTCGTCAGCCCCAATAAAACGGCGCGGAAGGGTGAAAGGGCGGTGACGTTGGGTCCACGCGGGGTCAGGCCGTGGCCTCGGCCGGTGAGTCTCGCTCTGGTGCAGACCTCGGCGTGGCCTGCGCCCCTCCCCCGCGCCAGGACCGCGCCGTCCTGCGTGACAGAGGTTCTGTCTGGCGGCGGGCCAGCGGCGCCAGGCCCTGCCCTCAGACACGCGTGTCGTTGGCACGAGTGCAGACCCCTGTTATGATGCTCCAGGTTACCCGATCGGATACCAAAGAAACGCAGGGTCGCCGGGCCGACCCCCATGCAATGTGGTATCAGTTTCAAATACTCGGCAATGACAATCTCAAAAACAAAACAAACAAACAATGTATACAGAATACCAGGGCTACCTCACAGCGCGCACCTTCATAGTTATGATGTGTACGGGCAGGTTGCCTACTTGCATGGGGCCATAAGGAGCCATGGACAGCGAGGAATGGCAAATGCGTCCGCACCCGTGCATGCGACGGCAGTCAACCACCTGGTATAATAAATAGTAAAAAGGTGTATGTTCCTAAACTAACCAGGCTATTTCCTTTTGCAGGTCCCGCAACGACCGGCGGATTCTGGAGGACCGCTTTCACATCGCGCGCAAGGACGGACACTCGGTGCAACTGTCGCTGACCCGCGTGTCCCGTGACGACTCGGGCCGCTACACCCTCACGGCGTCCAACTCGTCGGGAGAGTCGCGCGCCGGGTACGACCTGCGCGTCGACTCCAGGATGTCCATGTCGGACTCGCTGTCCGTCCCCACGCACGACGACGCGCCGCACTTCATCCGCACCCTCGCCGACCTCGCCGTCAAGGTCGGCACCCGCACCAGGTTCCTCGTCGAGATCCGCAGTCCCTCCAACCTAAAGGTAACATCAGCGAGGTGTACAAGAGCTAGCAATAGTACATTGCGTGTTGTATACACTGAAGACAGGGAGGGTGGAAATATGCCTCGTGCCTCGACGAGTACAAGTCGCTTATTATTTTCGGTTTCATATTCCTTGTTTTGGTAGGTAACGAGTGGCGTATTGGTATAGCTTACAAATGGATTATTTCAGGTTTCAGCCTCCGTTACTTCTGTAACAATGACAAAAAAGCAATGTTCTACTAAAATTATTGATGTTAATAGGTGACATGGCTCCGAAACGACAGACCGGTCAAGGAAACCGATCGATTCCATTTCCTGAACGAGGGCAACTTCTGGTGCGTGGACGTGGGGCCAGTGATGGCGGAGGACCACGGCGGCTGGACCTGTGTGGCCGAGAACGACGCCGGCCGCGCAACATGCTCATGCCAGCTCAGCGTTCTGGGTGAGTATACTAAGGTAGCAATGTGAGCATTTTGTTTGACACCGTTTCGCTAAAACCCCTAATTTTCCGCAGTGCCGAAGGCTTACAAAGGGCCCGAGTTCCTGGAGGAGCTGCGCGCGCTGCTCACCGAGCAGGGCACCGTGTCCCTGGAGTGCAAGGTGGTGGGCGTGCCCACCCCCGCGCTACGGTGGTACAAGGACGCCAAAGAGATACGCGCTGGCGACGTATTCGCGCTCACGGCTGATGCGTCAGATCCAACCTCGCTCGGCACGTACACCTGCGAGGCCGTCAACTGTATGGGCAGAGCATATTCATCCTCCAGAGTGCATGTCGTGGGCCGCGGCAGCAGAGAGGGCTCACTCAAACCAGCAGACTAGTAAGTGCACTTGAAAGCGACTCATATAAACCACCACCTGTGCGTATGAAGACAACTCGAAGAAAAAAACAAACACCGGAAGTCAGAATTGCGTAATACTCAAAGTAATAGTTCTTAATCGCCTTCAATTTTTACAAAACCTTTTTTTTTTCCTCTGATTACTTCTTAGTGGCGCGTTATGTGTAGAAACGTTGCGTACTGGGCCCGACTTCTGGAAGTGTTTACTTCTCCAGATGTCATGCAGCGCCCGAGTAAAACTGTCTAAATAACTTCTTGTGTCTGTAGCCTACTCCCAACTGGACCAGCTCCTACGTTTGATGAAGAGCTTCGGCCTGAAAAGGCGAGAATCGGCGATTCACTCACCCTTTCCTGTCACGGTACGTTTGCCAGACTTTGTTCGTTCACTTAAATCGGGAAACGCCTCTCTATTTGACACTTTATAATATCCAGTACAAGTCCCTCCCTGGCCAAAAAGCATCCAGTGGTACAACAGCGACGGACGGGTCGAAACAGGGGACCGATATCGCATTCTGGAAGACGGACTAGGCGGCTATTCCGTAGAGATCTCGGCCCTCGAGGCGTGCGACGATGGCGAATGGAAATGTGTCGCCACGTCGTTTGAGGGTGTCCGAGGAATCTCAACAGCCATAGTCACTTTAACATGTAAGGGCAATTGCGTACTTTCGTAGCATTGAAGTGCGATTTTAAGATAGTAATTGCTAAACAGTACATTCTTCTCCTTACAGATCCAAAGAATTACAGGAAACCAAGATTCTTGGAGAGCTTGCGTGCGATATTGACAGAAGAGGGTCTCGTGTCGTTTGAGTGCAAAGTTGTAGGTTTCCCAACGCCACAACTGCGTTGGTTTAAAGATGGTCAAGAATTGCGGCCTGGTGATGTTTATCAGTTGACGGGAACTAATTCACTTGGTAAATTCAACAAATACAAAACTCCTATAAGCTGAAAAGACTGATTAGATCGAGCCTTTGCATCTTACGCGCATGTCTTTCTTTTTAGGTTCTTATTGCTGCATAGCTCGAAACTGCATGGGCGAGGCGAGCAGTACCGCAGAACTCACAGTAGAAGACATTCAGAGTCAGCTGAGTGAGGAAGAACGGTTATCGCTTTTCTCCAGTGATAGTGTTCCTCACTTCGTCAGGGGACTTCGCTCTCAAGAGGCACGCGTGGGTGACAACTTCCGCTTTACTGTTCAGGGTACGAAAAATTCACCAACAAATTATAAAACAAAGATACGCAGAGAAAAATTAATCGTCCATTTACGTTACAGTGAGCGTGGCTCCTGAGCCCAGTCTGGAGTGGTTCCGCGACGACGACCCAATTGTGGAGGGGGAAAAATTCCGAGTTACTCGCGAAAACCTGGGCACCTGCCATCTCGACATACGACCAATCGACATAAACGATCAGGTAAAAACATTTCCACAAAAATGATTTACAAGCAAAATTCACACAGGGCCATTCGCGTAACTTTCCACCTTTTTGCAGGCGGAGTGGAAATGCGTAGCAACGAACGAATTCGGGCACAGCGTTACATCCTGCTTCTTAAAACTGACCATTCCAAAACACTTCAAGAAACCAAGGTTCCTTGAGTGCTTACGCGCTGTGCTCTCCGAAGAAGGGGCAGTGAATTTAGAGTGTAAGGTATGGTATACGATGTATTGCATTCAATTTCGTTGCGCATTTTCCATTCTAAATAAATCTAATTATATTTTCATGCCTCTGCCAGGTCATAGGTGTACCACAACCCGTACTCAAATGGTACAAAGACGGAGAGGAACTAAAGCCGGGCGATATCCATCGTATTATTTCCGGGCAGGATGGAACATGTTGCTTGGGTACTTATACCTGCGAAGCTACTAACTGCATGGGGACGGTGTCAAGCTCAGCGTCTCTCGTTGGTTTTGAAGGTACGCCCGTAAAGTAATACATCGTTTTACTGAAATACGGAGCTGTAATAAAAATACGTCTTTATAATTATGTCTTGCAGAGCGCGGTTCTTCAAAGAGCGGAGCTGGACGGGCACCGCCACCTATCGTTAGAGATCCGTCTCTCTCCACAATTCATGAAGAACGAACGTCACAAATGTACGACGCTGAACAGTCTCTTTCCCTCGATGAAAGGGGAGAAGTCAGCTTTTCGTTCGACGGTAAGGAGGTGTCTGTTTCACTGTATGAAACCCCAGATTTGACAGAGGAGGAAGCCTTACAAGTCGTAGAAATGTATGCCGACGAACTAAGCGAGCACATATCAGGTAGTGTACACGTTAAGTAGCCTTTGGTAACTTGTCATAATTGTAAAACCATTAATGTTCATGCTCTTTTATATCGTTCCAGAACATAATGTGGTTGAGTTGCCACCCCTACGATTTATGAAAGAATCCTCGACGTCCGGAAATCTTCTTATGGAGGCTGTTCTCGTGGACGTTTCTCCAGACTACTTCGGTCCCGCCGGTGAAGAGGACCTACGCACGGATGCGGATATGGACGAATTTTCAATCACAGATGAGGCGCTAACACTTCACACTCCAATGGACGTCTCTCAGGCTGACGAGGATAAATCAGAAAGGCTAGACTCTGATGAGATTTTCGACAGAGCTCTCGAGCCATTAGCGAAACAAGGGTCACATAAGGAGAATAGTCCACCCACGAGACCTCCGAGGAAGTCCAGAAATCTAGCAGATACTAAGTCTGGAAGCAAAGAATCGCGTTCATTAGAAGAAAAGAGTGATTCTTATTCTGATGCTAAGGCGCAATCTCTTGAAATGGACACGAGCTACAAGAGCGCTCAAGAAAACCTAGACCAGGCAGATAGCTCAGGTTCACGTGGCAGAGACGGGAAAGCGTCGAAACGGAAGGGTTCTGATAGCGACGAAACCAACGCAAAATTGAGGAAAGAAGAAAAGTCGCAACTGCAAGAAAAACGTGGGGCCGTACATACAAAGGTGCAGAAAGAAGGCGACCTTACAGGTAAAGACGAGGGAACATTGCGGCGGAGTAGGACAGCTTCGGTTGACTCTAACAGTATGACAGAAGATGACACGATTTACGATGACAACATTCCAGGACAAGCAAAAGATAATGTGAAAGGATTGCCTTCAGATCAGATTTCTGTTATAGACTCTCTCGCACATTCTTTGCAAAGAATCCAGAACGGATTACTTATGGTTGAAAGTCAAGTAGTGTCCGAGTCCTTGGATAAGAATTCTGCCAAAGAGAGTTTCAAAATTCTTGGCAATCTGTCACAATCGTTACAAGATATACAGAAGGGGCTTAGTTTGATTGAATGTCAGGTCGATGAAGAAGCCGTGGTGCCTTCCGGGCATACAGAAATGTCTATCTTGGAGACTTTGGCACAACCATTACAGGAATTCCAGCGAAAGCTTGCATTGATTGAGCAGCAGACTGTCCTCGGGGGAACCGAAGAGACATTACTGGAGCGGACAACCCATTCAATAATGGAATGCGTCTCTCAGCCAATGCAAGAATTTCAGAGGGAAATAGGACTTATACACCAAAGGGCGGCTATGGGTATGGGCGAGGACGTAGTGTCCAAGAAGTTACAAAACTTCTCTGTTCTATCAGGTGGCCGCAGTAGCGAAGAAGACAGCAAGATTAAAGTACAGCAGAAAGCCAAATCGCTAGAAGAGGTCGATTTAAAACTAAAAGCATCACTTTCCTTACAAACCCTAGCTGAACCTGTAACGGAACTTTTAAACGCACTAGAAAAGTTCCAAGCCGACGTTCTTCAAGTAGATGAGGGAAATATACTATCTGACAAGCCGAAGTTATCGTCATTAGAAAAGTTACTGTACCCGATGCAAGTTCTAAAAGCTGAAATAGAACTTATTGAACAGCAGGCAATACTAGAAGTCGATGGCAAAGTTCAGCACGGCAAGAGTCTATCAATATTAGAAGCTGTCTCGCAGCCAATGGATGAACTACGTAGGGGCATTGCATTGGTTGAACAGCAGGCAATAATGGAATCTGGACAAGAATTTTGCTCTATATCAACACTTGAAGCCCTCGAAAAGCCTATAAGACGACTTAAACGTGGATTAAATCAAATACAGCAGCAGGTTTCTTTGGAAGCAAGTCTAGAATCGATACCACAGAGCTATGAAATTTCGGTGCTCCAAGGTTTGGAAATTTCTCTGCATAATTTAAAAAGAGGATTAACAGCTCTTCAGAAAAAATGTGCCGCAGAGCAGTCGGAAGAGGTATTTCACTTGTTCGAAGTTTGCACATTATTTGAGCCAATAGAAGCTTTAGCGCAGGGAGTTTCTAAAGCAAGTGAAAGTGTTATGACAGATACCACCGAAAGCGGACCAAGCCCCTCCATCGGATCTTTAGACTGCTTGGCAGCCCCATTAAACAACCTAAACAAAAGTCTTCTTCAGGTTGAAGAGACATTCTTTCCAGAGAATGGACCACCCTCTTCTGCAATGCAAGTTACAGTGTCAGAGCTAGTCCAGAACTCACTCAAAACTCTTAAAGCAGCACTTCTTACATCTGCAAAGGATATTTGTGTTGATAAATCAACGGAAGAAATTCTTAAGCCAGAAAAGACTCCTGCAATTGAGTCCTTGGTACCCGCTCTGCAAAATCTGGAAAAGTATTTAGGATCTCTCTTAACCCAACTGAGGCGTCCTAAAGAAACAGACGAGGTTTCACTTGCTGAAAGTCTTGAAACCCTTCAGTCGCTATTCAAATGTGCTTACGAAGTTGAAAACACCGTTTCACAAATACGGCGGCTTGCAATGAAGCGAGTTCCACTTGACAAGACAGGTGCATTGGTACTAGGATCACTAAAAGATCCGTTCCATGAACTGGGCACAAAATTAATTGAGAAGCAGCAGGGACTACTATTGCAGCCCGGTGACCTGACGATGTTTGTTAAGCCACTAGACATTGATCTCCAAACACTTTTCCCACAGTTAGATTCTGTTTGCGAGGCACTAAATGACGTGAAAGTTTTCGCTTCTCTCCAGGTTCCAACTTCTTTAACTTCAGCACAACAGTTCCTTAACTTGCGAGAACTCGATGAACCAATAGCTGAAATTACAAAAGAAGTTTCGCAGATAAAGGCAGACGTTCCGAAGTCGGATATCAATTCAACAAACTACCCACTGTTGAGATCGCTTGTGCCTCCATTGCAAAGGTTAATTGCTACTTTAATTCACTTGGAGGGTGTTTACACAGAGATCAGTGGGCCCACCGGAGTGCCTAGTGAAAACTACTTGGAAGCCATGAAACAAACGTCACTAACATTGCGCTCGCTTTTCGAGCTTATTTCAACAATTCCGCCTCAAAGTGTAGAAGGCGTACCAACAAGACAAATCAAAGAGACATTTTTGAACTTAATACAACCAATAGCTGGTCTTGAATTTTTGATACAAAAGCTATGTACGGACCTAGAACGCGATATTAATCCCACTAGTTTGCACAATGCATTGACACATTTGTCAAAAGCGCTGTCATCTTTATCTAGTGAGATGAACATTACTTCTTCTGCACTAGAGGAAAGTCTAACAAATTTGAGGTCTCCGCAAGCTGAAATAGTCCACACTGTTTTATCTTCGATGTGTGATGTGCAACGAACTGTTCGAAGCGCCCAAGTTCAAATTGCTATGGAATCAGGCGAAGAGGACTTAAGTAATACTCTAACTCCAACAAAGTTCATTGAAATAAGTGACACACTTCGAGATCTAAAATCAAACCTCCAGAGCTTCGAAATATCTTCTTCCCTTAAATCGAAGGAAATTGTTTTATCCCACGTGAATGCGATCGAAGATTCTCTGAGTGAATGTCTACGTAAAATCGGACTGCTGCCGATGTCTGCAGCGCAAATAAAATCGCCATTTCCAGATTGGAACACAATATTTTTATCAGTGCATAATCTAGAGCCACTGTTCAACAAATTTAAAAGTGTTTTGAATGTCATTCAAACAAAACTGTCCGACACTAGCGATTGTGACCCAATATTCGAACGCAGTATCACATCAAGCATGGCAGATAATCTGAAGGACATTCACCAGCACCTAGAGACCATATCTTCGCAAGTCATTTTAGCTCAAGGAAATGTGCCTCAGTCTACTGCAATCGAGAAATTCCTTTTCAGCACTAATGAGCTCAAAAACCACATTAATACAATTAAAAACGTAATCGGCTCGAAATCCATCGAGAACGTTATTTTTAGCTCTTCAGATATATCATACCTCTGCACACTTCAGGCACCATTTGATGACTTTTCTAAGAGTATAGATGTTATCTCTCGATTCAAGAGTGAATCGAGTCAAGGAGAAATTCTTCTGCCACATTTGGAGAGTCTTCAAGATTCAGTATGTGTACTACAAGTAACATTAGATTCATTGAAATCAATTGCTAATACAGACACACCTCAGTCACTCGGAGGCCAAGTCGTATTCGACAGTTTATCATCACCGCTGAAAAAATTGAGCAATGGTTTATCGATGGTGTGTAGTACAGGCCAAGAAATGAAAGCCGTGCCTATAACTATTCTGAGGTCATCCGTTGCGCAGCCACTCACAGATATCTTGTCAGCAATCGAGTTTGAAAATGAACGCCTGACGCATATCGTCAACGCCTATGTGCCTGAAACAGATAGAGACATTAAAAAGTCACAAATTACTTTACCCGTAGAAGGGTTTAAAGCAAAAATACGAGAAGCTCAGACTGCTATTTTAAGCCCAATTATTACAGACAATGAGGGGCAAATTGCCGCATTGGACTGCTTGACCCAATGTGTGCGTGAATTTCAGCAACTTGTAGGAGCAGTCCAAAGCGAGGTAGCAAAAATGTGCGAGCCAACACAAATTTCGGACAAAGGCAGCCTACCATTACTCCAAAACTTGCAACAAACTGTCCAAGAACTACAGATGAGTACAGCGACGATCATATCAGTAGCATTTTTGCACCTAGAGAATGCACCTGAAGAATTGAGATCGTCTGCTCAGTTAGTAAAAAAATTGGTACAACCATTCAGAGACTTTTTACAGAGCCTACACAAGTTCGAAAACGTCATCGTTACTCAGAACGATATGGTTCCTTTGGTTAAATCATCAGCTGCAAAAAGTCTTATCGAACCCCTTTCAAATATGAAAACATCATTGGCGGCAATTGGCCACGAATTGGCAACAAAACCAGTAAGTCAGAATATAGAAAAGTGGCAGAGACCAATTCAAGACTTGCAGAGGGGAATAACAATGATTGAGGAGGAAATATTTTTATATTCTGATGAGTCACTAACGTTGAAAGACGGTGTTTCTATTCTTGACACCCTCTCCCAACCGATTCAAGAAATTACAAAACTTATCACAGAAATGCAAGCAAAGTTTTTGAAAGAGGCAGTAGTTCCTACACCAGAACTATTGGGCCCTATTTCTTGTTTGAACGTTTTAGCAAGCTCATCTGATAAGGTTCAATCTACATTGCAAAGTATCGGGGAGAAAGTACCAGATCAAAAATACCTCCCAAGAACATTGAATGTTGTTTGTGACGCTGTCAATTCTGGATTTTCTGAATCTTTGCAGGGTCTTGGATTTTGGACCCGTGACATACTCCAACGCGTTTACCCGGGCCGAGAATTGAAACAAACTGACATCGAAGTTTTAAGTAAACCACTCGGACAAGTGGCGAAGTCTCTACAAATTATACAAAAAACTCTAGGAGATTTATCCCCCGAAGAGCAGAAAGTTGCTGAGCCAATAAGACTGAGTTTACAAGAACTTAAATCAACTATTACATACGTGATTGAGCAAATTAACACAGAAAATAAGGCTGACATCAGCATTGGAAACATTACAGCGCACCTCGAAAGTATGGCAGTGCCAATGGAAGATTTCAATTACGCCATTACAGAATTAATTCTAAATGCGCGGGCATCGCAAAACGACGCGAAAGCGACAGAACTGATTAATAACATCGACAGTTTGGCCACAAGCATCAGAACAGACCTTAATTCTATAAATAATGAAGGCGTAAAGGAGTATTCAAAAACTATTTCGAAAATACAGACATTGAACAGAGATTTGAAAGACCTCAGTCGTGGTGATAAGAATATATTACTCGGTTTGGTTAAAAGTATTCTGGAGATGCTGAGTGTGCCTCAGAGTCTTGAAGACAATATCGAAGCCGATAAATTCTCGGAAATAATGGATAATCGAACAAAACTGGCAGCAATAATTCCACACCTCCAGTCACAAGCAAAAATTGACATAGACGATACACACCAAATTCTTGAAAATTTGTTCCAATGCGTTGAACACTTCACAGATGCGACTAAGAATTTGAAAGGCAAAATTTCAAAGGGAACAACACCACCTGTAAACCTTCAGCCTCTTAAGCAGAACGTATCCAGGTCTGCAATTTCGGCCCAAAATGAAATAATTCGTATTCTCCCACTTCTCGAATACGAAAGCGCAACAGCCTTACAGAAAATTTGCACAGGGATGCAGGAAATTGAAAATAATTTGATTCATCCGCAAAATACGTCTGGAATGGCGAGTTTGCAAGATACAGGCTGCCTACAAAGATTGATTACTGATCTTTGTAGGATGGAAAAACAAGTTCTTCCTTCATCTCAGAGGAATACATTAGCAGCAACAGCATTAACCGCTGCGGTCAAACAGCTTGAATGGAGCCTTAAGTTGATTTATGAAGACATGGTCACCCCATCGAAACCTAGCGCAACAGACAGAGAAGAACTCTTACTTCAGACGATATCCGAGTCTCTCTTTGAATTTTGCGATCAGTTGTCTAAAATACAGTGTGATGAACAAGAAGATTCAGCATCGAGCGCTACAATTAATTTACTCGAGAGTATGAGCGAAACAGTAAACGAAGTACGCACAGCAATATCATCTAACGACGACCTCCCAACATCCGTACTGCAGTATGTGAGTGACAGTGGAGTGCTCGAGAGTGTAGTGGCGATGATCGCCACTCCCCTGAATGCCTTGTGGAACGGAATACAGCAGTTGCGAAATGCCCCACAAGCTATAAATAGTACTGAGCAAACCTCTAATGAACTACTAGCACCGGCTCGTGACCTTCGAGACACATTAATTGCAGTGTCTGATGCCTTAACACAGTCTGAACAATTATCTGAATCAGTCTCTGTTCTACAGCCATCTGTAGAAAATATAAGAAAAGTCGTTGAACAGATTCAATCGAGTGGCGCTACTGAAACAATAGTAAAGAGTCATAATTCGCAAGAGATACTGCAAGCCCTAGCAGCTCCACTACTTCAGCTTAAAGATAGTGTAGCGACACTAAAAACAGTTCATTGCGCCAATGAAATAGCCGACGGCATTAACATTTGTGCGAAAGAAATACAGACTGATATCCTTACAGCAAAATCAGCAATGGAGTCGCAATCACAAATTAGCCCACAGGTATCTGTTGTAAGTGCATTAGAAGGATTGGGTAAACCACTGCAGGTAATATGTGACGAGATATATCGCGCGAAAAAGAACTTCGAAAATCCCCCACAAAATGTGGCTGCAAGGGAAACATCCCCACATCTGATCTCTGCAATGACCGAATTATCAGACTGTCTTGAAAGGGTCAAAACCCAGTTAACTAACTCAACAGAAGAAAAGGCTCTACTCCCGCCAATCGCTAAAATACAAAGTTTGGTCCAGGATTTGCACAAAAGTAATGACAGTGATCCTGACACATCTGATCTAAGCGTCCTGGCCATAGTTGCGGAGTCATTGCAATGGCTAAAAGAAGAAACGAAAATAGTGCTTGGAAACATACAAAGCAAAGCCTCCATGGAAGCCGCGCTACCACAAAAAGCCGAAAAGCACGGCGAGGCAGTTGTGGCCGACGTCGAAACACTTCAACCTGCCCTGGCTCAGTTGATCCGAGAGTGCGAAGATCTAGCGACAAGTACCGGGGATGAGTCAGTGCGCCAGGCTGTTGACGCGCTAACAAGCACTATTGCCAGGTTTGACGTTGAAGTTGAGAACGGATCACCAGAAGAAAGGGAGTTAACTGAGCAAGTAAAGAAACTAAAATGGGCAATTATGTCCGTTGAGAGCGCGTCAGTTACAAATACTTCTGAAGAGCCCTCTCCACCAGTAGAAGAAATTGTCAAATCCATAAACAAGTTGGAAAAACGACTATCAGAGGTAGAAGATTCTGGACATACTGCTGTAGATGTCGGCACTGCTCTAGACATCATTCGCACTTCAGTAAATACAATAAAAATAAATCTTACCGTATCTGATACCCAGCGCGAACAAACGGCGAAATGCCTTAAAGCACTCCAAACATTAGCAAACCCTCTCAGTAGTTTTTCAGAAGTCCTTGCCCAGTCGCAGGCACCATCTTTAGAAAACAAGACACAGGTATCAGCAATTAGCACAGCCCTAGTTGAGCTAAAAAAATCTGTGGGGATTGCCAAAACAGACCTGGACACCATACAAAAAAGTGGCATGGACATAGCAGTTGAGTTCTTAAAACCGGTTGTAGAATTCGAACTCTGTTTGCAGACGATAGAGGAAGACTGCATGCGTAAGGCAGAAAGGGGAGACCCACCTGAAACAATAAAAGAAACCATCATCAGGGCAATAATTAAACCAGTGGAAAAGTTTGAAAAACTATTATCTAAAGCAAAAGAAACAGAGGCATTGAAAATCGTTGCAGTAACGCACGCACCCCTTGTGCAGGAAGTAACAGACCATATAGAGAGCATAAAGACTGACATTGCTCAGGCATCAGGTTCTGGAAATAACAATCCGGAGGCAACAAGAGCAATACAAACAATGCAGACTCTAGAGTCTCCTCTGCAATGCCTTATCGCAGCCATAACGCAGATAGAAGACCACACAGGGCCGTACGATGAAGCTGTCAATAAGGTTTTCAAGCCTCTACACGAACTAAATAAATCTCTGGCTATCGCCATGTCTCTTGTAAATTCAGCGCAAAACAGTGATATAGAAATCATCAAAGAGCTTCAAAAATCCATGACAAAACTGCAGCAGACGACCCTGATGACCGAAGAAACCGCAAAACATGCAGCCGCGGCTGGAGAAAAACCCATTATCATCCAAGATCATATTCTAGAAAATTTAGAACCATCTTTACGCAACCTCAGAACAACAATAGCAAATGTCAAGTGCAAAATACTGGAAGTGACAAAAACAACCGAACAAGACATTTTCCAAAACAAACATGTTATAGACAAACAAGCTCAGTTAAACGTTGCTGCGTTTGTGGAGAATACAACACAAAGCATACAAGACCTGGAGAAAGAAATTGGCCTGGCACAAGAGTCAGTGGAAAAGGGCTCTATCCAAGAAGCTCTTACGCCCCTCCTCCAGCCGCTTCAGCACTTCGAGCAAGGTCTCCAGCTGGTCAAGCAGCAAGTACAGAGTGGATCGGTTGCCGAGCCACAAAAGATTATCGTTGAAACGTTACAAAAACCAATGAGCGAGATTCAAAAGGGCATTCAGGAAATACAGGCGGAAATTAAGTCAACAAGCATGCCGGACGAATCGGTACAACAACTTATGGCGCCTCTCCTGGCCCTGCAGCAGAGCATTGAATGCGTCGTCAAGGACACCCTGAGCAAGCCAGAAGATCTGAAAATTGACACCGTCGCGCTGGGCACACTATCTGAGCCCTTGGAAACGTTCAAGGAGAAACTGCAAACAATCAACAAGGCCATTGAGCTACAAGCTGCAGAGCAAAACGTTAGTGCATTTGTAGAAAATACAACACAGAGCATACAAGACCTGGAGAAAGAAATTGGCCTGGCACAAGAGTCAGTGGAAAAGGGCTCTATCCAAGAAGCCCTTACGCCCCTCCTCCAGCCGCTTCAGCACTTCGAGCAAGGTCTCCAGCTGGTCAAGCAGCAAGTACAGAGTGGATCGGTTGCCGAGCCTCAGAAGATTATCGTCGGAACTTTACAAAAACCATTAAGCGGTATACAGAAGGTCATTCAGGAAGTACTGGCGGATATTAAATCAGCAAGCTTTTCAGATGAAACTCTACAAGAACTTATGGCGCCTCTCATGGCTCTCGAGCAGAGCATTAACACCGTCACTGTTATGCAGAGCCATAATTTACCGCTATTGGGTGATAGCTTTGATGTTTTTCTTAAAGACGTAAAGAATGCGAGCGCATTGAGTAAAGCGAACAAGATTAAAAAGCTACTTATTGATTCGAACAGTGCAGTCTCTAAAGTAACAGCATGTACGAAATCAGATCTTTTCGTAACTGATCGGGTTTCTCCGTCTTCTGTTTTGGTAATTAAACCTCTCAAGACCTTGAAGATTTTAAATAAACCACTACAAGATTTTGAGAGCACGATGACAGAGTTGATTAATAGCTTTGGTAATTCAGGTTTTTCTAACTCCACAAAAGATTGTATAATGACTGGTCTTGGTTCAATTCTTGACGCAATTAAAGTATCTCAAGCGGAAATTAAGAAAGTGAATACTTTAGATATGGATAACATTCAATTGATTATAGGTGCGATGGAATCCCTGTCAAATTCCGTTGCAGTCGTGTTTGATGGATTGCAAAACGAAAAAGCAAAGGAAAACTCCGAATTTTATAAATTATTGGAGCCTCTTCCTTGTGCTTTAAATGAGTTCAGCAGCAGTCTAGAAACGATTCAGACGGCTATGGAAAAGACGTCAACCAAAGCTATGGCTGAGTCGACCCTTCAAGCCGTAAGTAAATTGATACGCATTGCTTCGCCTTCAGGTCCAAAAGAAATGCAGAACAGGAAACATGCCTTGGAGCCAACTGTCCTAGCACCGATGTTTGACTGTCTTAAGGCTATTGAGACATCTGTTCAAAAGGTTAAAGAAGATGCATCCTTGAGGGATAGTAGCACAGAAATGGCTGAAGATTACGGTCTCGTAAAGGCGTTGTCTCAGTTCCGAGAAAGATTATCAGAAGTAGAGCAGTACCTCATGGACCAAACTATTGAATCTCTGGGCGAACTGGCCTCACTGGTTGTGCCTCTCCACGAACTACAAGTGGCAATCAAGACTCTTGAAAAAGATTCAAGCCACGGCCCGAAGGGCGACAAGAAAATGCAGTATGGAGTTACTAGGAAGTTCGCTGAACCATTTGCAGAGTTTGTAAGTAAAGCCTTAGAAATTAAAAACCTTGAAGACACGGCAATTATGGCCGTTTCAGATCTTGAACACGCCTCGCTCGTTGATTGTGCTCAAAAATCTTTGTCTGATGTCAAGTCGGAGATGTGTAAGATTCTCTCTCCAGAACGAGACTTAAAATCATACTTTGACGAAGCAAGGGTTTTCCAAGAGCTGATGGAGCCACTGGTAGAGTTAGACTTAGCAGTTACTGGAATGAAGGAAGTCGAAAAAGATAAAAATAGAATAGACGCCTTACTTCGACCCCTGGAAAATCTGATCTCTTGTATAAATGACGTAGAGGAAAGCTTTCAATCGAAGTCCCAAGAACGTGGTCAAGTGGCCAAAATCCTTGCTCCCCTTTCGCAGCTTTCGTGGAGTGTCACATTTATAGAAGAAAATGCAGTCTTAAAGAAAGAGATCGGGGAAAATCCTATAGTGATCGAAAATACTATCTTGAAATCTATTCTTGAGCCGATAGCAGAATTTAAGAAGGAAATTGACAAGGTGAAGACAGAGATTCAGAGAAAAGTTCTTTCGAGATGTGACTTGGCTGAGCGTGTTGCAAGGATTATTGAGGACTTCTCAGATATGTTTCATTCTCTGCAGTCGCAAGGCACAAAATATGATTTTGCTACGATAAACTCCCATTCAGAGAGATTACGTAAGGACATATTAAATGCCCGTGAGTGCCTTCTCAAAGAGGTGGCATCAGTTGCTCACAGTGGATTACCAAAAACATTGAAGGAGATGGTCATTAGTCTCGAGACATTAGCGAAATCAGAGTTCCCCCATGAACAGAATTACAATTTGCTTACCACCTCCACAGTTCAAATGGCATCGTCCCTATCCACAGCTTTGAAAAAATCGCTGAAGGATACACAGGGTACGAAAAGATGGGATACCGAAGATAAACTTCTGGAAGATATCGAGAAATCTTTTAAAGATTTCTTATTGACGATTTGCGAACTAAGTCTGCGACCACCTGTAGAAGAGGCTTCCGTAGACGATAAAAACAGAGACGAAAATAGAAGCCCAGTTGCTCCGGAAACCGCTATCGCCCGATTAGTCAGTGCTAGTGCTGACTTGAACACCGAGCTAGAAAGGATAGAAAAACTAAATGACAATAAAGTGCGGAAGAGCTCGGTGGACGAAATTCCAGAGAAGACACGGGCAACTGTGCTGGCGACACTCCAGGAACCGGCCAAAGATTTACAAAATGTGATGAAAGACGTCATTGAAGTTTTAGCTTCTCACGATACTGTAAAATATAGCCAAGTTCAAGAATTGGCATCGCAGGTTAAAAAACTTCATCAGGGTTTGGAAGAAATCGAGCAAGAAGTTGTACTTGAACAGATAAAGGATGGTGCTGTTAATTTGACAATGCTCCAAGCGATTATTCGGCCAATTGAGCAGTTGAACACGAGCGTGGCACTAATTGAAGAGAAAAGAATTTTGCAAGGCACCGTTGAGGAGTCGGATAGCAGTCAAAAGGGATTAAGATTAAGTGCTGTAGCAAAGCCTGTCAAAGATGTTGCTGAATGTCTAGCAGTAGCCGAAGAAACTCTGGTACAAATCCCATCTCCTGTACAAACTACTTCCTCAGAACATCAAGTTTTGCAGGCACTCGCAAACCCAATACAAGAGCTACGAACTGGTTTGGCTGAGTTAGGCGATTTAGAACAGGCAAACAAAAGAGATGACATTCCTGAGGAGAAAATAGAGCAGCTTCTGCGTTTGGCCAAACCTATCCAGGAGATTCAGGTAAGTTTTCAAGTTATTCATCAATACACAAAGGAGAAACGAGGCCTGCCCTCTGCCAGACAAAGTATACACAGTTCTGACAAGGGAAGGTTTTTGGGTGTTACACACCAATTTCGCGGTACAGAGGTAGTCCGTATAGATACCTTAATAGTTTAAAAATATGGGAAGCGTCGAAAAAAATTGTTGAAATGGTCCGAAATCCAAGTCGAAATCCAAGTATGGAAGGTGCACATAGTTTGTGACATTTTCTTCGATGTTTTTCGAAAAAACGTAGACTTTACAACAATTTAGCTACCAACTCGGCCTACTTCTGTGCAAAATCTGGACGGTGTAGCTCAAACGGTTCCGGAGATATAGGCATTTGAAGATCACATTTTTGCTGTTTTTATGGTGTTTTCTTACTAAAAATTGTCCAAAACCAACGAAAACTATAGTATGGGCAGCTAAAACCGGTGCCAATCTTAATCTACATATGTCTCCTACATTATGTATCGCGCCCAGCGAAATTGGTGTGTACCACCCAAAAACCTTCCCTTGTGAGTGTACATGCTATAGTACACATTTTTCTGCTCGCACTCAAAACGTACGTGCCATCTACAGGAAATAGGCGCAGGAAAGTGTGTGCTATTAGCAAGTGCACGCAGGGAAGTGTGCACATTTTCCTGCGCGTGCTTCCACGTACACTGTTCGGCATTGCAGTGCAGTTGTCAAATTCATAATTTTTACTTTCCCATCGTTACAAAAGAGTGGCCTATGAATCAAATGATGCATGGACCAAAAACCGTGACAAATATTGCACTAATTATAATCGGCAAGCATAGCTCAATGCTTACGATAAACAAAAATAATTTTGCAACGCAAAGTATTTGTGTAGATTCGTTCCTGAAAGTAATTTTAATAAAAAATGTTGCGTTAAATAATCTACATGGCCGATGGCCGATCTTGCACACGCACGCGAACGTGACGAAGAGCATTTGCAAAATGTTACGTAAAGTACTTTTCAGTGGGTGAGAAATCACTATACCAGGACCTCACCTTCACCTTTTCCAGTAGCTTATCGCATATTTCAGCAAACGAAAGGCTACTGCAACTCGTTTGTGGAATAGGCTGAGAAGAACTGAGTGTTCGTCCGGTCAACGATTGTGAGTGCACAACTGCAAGTTTGGGCAGTTCTTGGCAGTTTTAACTGTTTCGTTGTGCGCTGGTCTGTAAGCAGTGCTCGGACTTTCACCCAAAGCGATTGACTGACTGCGGCTGATCAGGAGTAGCCCAAGCACAAATTGTTGAAGGTTCCCCACCGCTGATTCAGAATAACGCGTGCTCAAAAGATAATTAATCTACCTTGCAAACAAGCCGCGTTTTCCGAGGTCGGGAGCAGTGAATAACTCGTGCTCACTCTTTTTTTTTTAAAAAAAAAAAACGCCTTCACGTGCGATCGCACACTTGCAACTATTGACCAGCTGAACACTTAGTTTATCAGTGTGGGAGGCAACAAGAAAAGATGACGATAATTCATACCAGAATGCTGTGTCCCGTTCGCCACTTCGCTCCTACCATTTATTTCCGGTCTTAGGATTCAGTGTAAAACCATATGCTAAACGTTCCTACCAGCCTTTTTAATAGAGTAGAGAGCTAAATCAGCTAAGACCTAAGAAAAAAAATGAGAGGATGAGGAGGGACAGGGTCATTTCCCGTAAAGAATATAAAGATTCTTGAACCAGCGGCATAGCGGTTCAAACTATTAACACTGCATTATTGTTCTTGTTCATAGGTTGCAATAATGGCAGTTGAGCCGCCGCTGGACGACGACGAAGTCAAGCATTTGAGCCCAGACAATGTACTCAAGGCTCTTGCAGAACCCCTACAAGTACTTGGTCACACAATAGCAATCATAGAGCAGCAGCAGACACTCGATCACACTGGTACTGACTTTACGAACGGCAATCTGCCAAAGCAGTCTTCCGTTGTCGAAGTTGTTGGTTTAGAACCTGTAGAACAAGCCGTGATAATTGACCAGCAAGCCCTTGAAGCCGATGGGGTATCTATTGATGGATCTGCTAGCAAGGAGCTTGAACAAGCCGTAGAAAAGAATACATCACTGCGCGCGGTTGGGGTAATTGAACAGAATGACCCTATGGAAGCTGAGGCATCGTTAAAACTACAAAAGAAAAGGCCTGACACGATGGATGTTGGCAATGCCTCTGATTCGTTAGGAATCGCAGTTCTTGCCGACTCTGGGGTATTAGTATCGTCTAGACGGGACGATACATCTTCAGAACTACACGACGAACCTGAAACACTATCAGAAATAGAGAGCATACCAGAAGTATCAAAACAGGACACGTGTAAGTCAATGGAGGAAATATCTGACTTCGAAGACGCAACAGAAAGCAAGAGTGCATCAGGGCAAAAGCAAGAAGAAAATGCGAAGACCGTGAAGGCTGAACTAAAAAAGGAAGAAGCAAATAAACAAGTAGAGGCCACAGAATTAGACGCTAAAAAGAAACGGGAACCGGAAGAAAAGGCCAAGGTGGAGAGGGCAAAGTTAAAGAGAGAACAGGACGCAGCCGAAAAACAGGAAAAGGAAGAGGACGCACAATTAGAAGCGCAAAACAAAAAACAGGCTGAAGAGAAAGCCAAGGCCGAAGAGGAAAAGCTTCAGACAGAACGAGAGGCAGCCGAGCAGAAGAAAAAGGAACAGGAAGCAGTCAAGCTAGAAGCCCAGAAAAAACAGGAGGCCGAGGAGAAGGCCAAGGCCGAGGAGGAAAAGCTAAAGAAAGAACAGGAGGCAGCTGATAAGAGAAACAAGGAAGAAGAGGCCGCAAAGATTGAAGCACAGAAGAAACAGGAGGCCGAGGA
>NW_026267166.1:1050621-1052258 GCF_000697945.3 Frankliniella occidentalis
ACTCAGTTACTAGACGGCTGGTACCTGTAACTATACCTGTGTTAGTATACGATACTAAACTTCTCGTAAAGCTTAGTATTATCCTAGTTGTAATAACTAGCATCCATTTAACTAGGATTTGTCTGGTATCTGTTACTAGTCCTTTTTTTCAGTGAAAATGCCAATAAACATTTTGTTTTTAAAAAATTTTGATTGAATTTTGAAAATGATCGGAGTGATTGGAGTGATTGGAAAATGATTGGTATGTGATTGGAATAGGATTAGTTTTTAGACCGTACACTGATTGGACGAAGTGAGGTACCCCTCGATTTCACTCGATTGAGATGTTAATTAGATGTGGGGTACGTTTGCTGAGAAGGCTAACGAAAGTGCCCTGCCCTAATCAATAACAATTATGCTGCAGTGACATGGATGAAAGGAACGCGCGACATCACCAACAGCGGTCGCGCCATGCGAGAGAACGTGGGCGACTACGTGCGCCTTACGCTCAAGCGGGCCATACTATCTGATGGAGGCACCTACTTCATCGTCGCCAAGAACATCTTCGGCACTGACCGCGCCTTCTTCACCGTTCAAGTACGTACGCGGTTGACCTCCGCCTCAACTCAGTAAAGCTATAGAAAAACATTCCAGTGACAAAGAAATTGTCAGTTAATTTGAAAAGCTAATAATTAAAGGCACCTAGCACCAGCACCTTCCAGAAATTATCAAATTAGATTCAATCCGCAAAGAGGGGAGGCAGACAGCTGACAGAAAAAACAGCCTGATTAGATCTTAATTTGGGTGGAATTTTCACGAAAGCCTTGCCTATGGTCACAATGGCTTCTCTACGTTACCCCTCCCACCGCTGCTTTAGCATTCTGTTTTTCCGCTTTGCAAGTTGCATAGAGGTTGCACGAAATATATAGGTTTGCCTATTTTGCTTTCGAATGGCTTGTTCATACCTTTTGTCCCCCCAACAGCTTCAGACCCCCGCTGAAGTTCCCCCTCGGCTAATGTTCGAGGGCTACTATTGCTGAGTCCCCTGAAGCTCCCCAATCGCTCGCCCGGAGCCAGTAAAGCGGCCGGCAAGAGGAAGCCATCAAGGTACACCCCCGCTCTGAGTCCGTCAGATAGCGACGACTACACGGGGGCACACACATAACTAGCCTGAGAGCCAAATTATTCCCCGCTTGTTCAGCCAGAGTAACGCTCTTTCGTGTTTTCTCCAGTTCCGGCAGCGGGCGCGTTCCCTCACGCCCGTGCGCCACCGCCGGAGCAGTCTGGGGCCCGGGGACGATTTCTGGGAGCAGAGCGGTGACTGGCCCAGCACCGGTCACCTGGACGACGCCAGCCAGATACTTCGCGACATTCACGAGAGATCAAAGACTCGAAGAGGTAGGTGTCCGCCGGCCGCGGCGGCTAACAAAAAAAAAACTACACTACGGGAGGTAGGCGGTAACTATTTTGAAAACGCAGCAAAGGTGCCGGGCTACCACATTTTTTGAGCTAAAAATAGGAGCGGGCGCTAGAACGACCCGCCCGCGTTCGCCGCGCAAATGTGTGACGAGGTTTCATGACGGGGCGGCATGCCGTATGAGTGATGAGGTCCGGTGTAAAACTGACGTGACGTCGCGTTGCACTCCCCCCCCCCCCCC
>NW_026267166.1:1052571-1061375 GCF_000697945.3 Frankliniella occidentalis
GAGAGAGGGGAGGAGAGGGAGAGAGGGGAGAGGGAGAGAGAGAGAGAGAGAGAGAGAGAGAGGAGATACACACACAAAGGGGAGCAATTGCATCGCGTGATGCAAGAGGAGGCGAGCCAGAGCTGGGCGCATGGGGTGGGTACCCTGGGGGATTTGAGAGGGGAAGGGGGCGTCGTAGGCAGGCGTCGCGCGACCCTGACAGTTATTTTGCGAAGCGGGTGGACTCGCCTGGCCTAGAGAGCCCGGGCCGAACCCGAACCCCAGCGGCGCAGACGTGGCCTAGTCTTGGCAGAGACACCCTCGCGCGCGCGTCCCGCCGTCGCCCAAAGCAGACCGCATCGCATATCGTGCTCGCAGAGTTTGTGGGTGTTCCGTAGGCCGACCATCCGAACCGGCGAAACCATTGCGTCCCTTTAGGGCCGGACAACAGAGAAGCCCCGAGTAGCGAGCGCGAGTGACGATGACCATCACGGAGGGCGACGGTGACCTGTGCCGACAGAACCTCATGCACGACCTGAAGGACATGTGGGCCAAGAGTCACGGCTTCGCGTCCGAGTTCCTCCTGTACCTCGCCGCCGACCATGGTAAGCTCCACGGCAGGCGGAAGCATGCAGGGGAAAGGCCTTGATGGTTTCTGTCACTTCCATCCGAATGAATTAGCGGTAGGTGGCTAGGACAGACCAAGCACTCTTAGTTAAATGGGTGGATATACACTATGTCTCATAAGAGACCCAGTGCTCTTATTTTATTTTGGTACAATGCGCCGCCTAGTGGCACTGAGCGAGTAGGCGCTCACCCACACGTACTTGCATACCAGTGTTATCAAAAATGGTAAGTGACCATAGGACAACATCGTAGAAAAAGGTTACTTGTATTTTAAAGACCCAGTCTTGGATCTTACGAAGAACGCCAATGGCATCCAAAACCCTGTTTTGAAATACGAGAAACTTTTTTTACCGTGGATAGGACACACTGTATATAGATCCTACAATGCGTTCCTTCCTTCTCTAGACGAGACTGTACGAGCGTTTTCAAATTATTCCGGACCCGGAACTAACGATTGTTTAACATTCAGTACGAGAAAAATATTTTGGAAACAAGAAATAGAAGCCAGAATTACAGCAGCATTGGCAAACACGCTGGCGTCAGACGCATTCGTGCACCGAGCGAAACGGCAGGCAATGTGGTGCGTGTACGCGTTAAAGGGAGCTATTTATTCGTCTTATTAAGCTTCCGAACTCACGCGGCGTCTGCAGCTCAGACTGGCGTCAGCTAGTGTTGGCAGCCTCCTCTCGTTGCCGTTCATTTAGTCTTGTACGCGCGCTTGCCAAGACGAATCACAACCCTGTCCTTATTCTTATTAGATCTCTCTCTCTCTCTCTCTCTCTCTCTCTCTCTCCTCTCTCTGAGTGAAAAATAGGGATGGATAGGGGGGGAAAATAGGGGGCAAGGTGGAGGTGGGCGAAGAGGAAGACGCTTATGACAATTTCCGCAGACACCTGGCTCACACACTGGCAGCGTGTGGTCCCCGCGAAGATATTTATGTAGCGCTGTGTCCCTTTGTTCTCAACATGCGTCGCGTCGCAAAAACACGCCTGAGATGCGTCGAAGAATCTCAGTTAACTCCTGAAGTAATTCACCATTCTCAAATAAGAAGACCTCTATTTTAGTTCAAAATCCTTCGGTGTGGTGGAATAAGTTGTCTTGGACTAAAAAGTCAACATCTAGGTCCATAATTGCTCAAAACAAAAACAATACACCACGAAGAAACATACAATCTCAGTCAGTATAGATCTTTTCTGACACGCTGTTTTGCGTCTATCTGCAGAGGTACCGGGGCCAATCGCCGGGGAGCCGGTCATCGCGGACAGCGGGCGCAACTGCGTGACCCTGACGTGGCCCAAGCCCATCCACCACGGCGACGCGCCGGTCCTGGCCTACCGCGTGGAGGCCTGGCGCCTCGGCTCCGAGGGCGGCGCTAGGTGGGGCGAGGTGAGTGGAGTACGACCAGGGAGGAGCGATGTCATCACATCACACCTGCTGACCCGGTGCAATATTACTGTATCAAAACGTTTTTTACTGTGTTTTTTTGTTGTTGTTTTTTTCAGCTGGGCATCTCGCCAACCAACGCGTACGACGCGTTCGGGCTGGTGGCCGGCGCCGACTACCGCCTGCGCATCACGCCCCGCAACCGGCACGGCTGGGGCGAGGCGCTCGTGTCGGCGCCGCTGCGCGTGCAGCCGGGCGCGCCCACGCTGCCCGAGTTCACCAGGCCGCTGGCCGGCCACATCAAGGCGCTCCGCGGCCAGGACATCGTCATCGAGTGCCAGGTAGGCGCTACAGCGCAGCTCGAGACCATACCCCCTTGCGAAGGTTTTCAGTCGCCAGGACTGTCTCTACCAGAAGGGGAAAACCGGGAAAACGTGCCCCCCCCCCCTTCCCATCGTGTTGCGAAGGATTCAGCTGCTTTGTAGTTACGAATTCCATTACGATTGCGAAGGATTTTCATCGCAATACAAAAAGAAAGTCGTTCGTAATTGGTTCTCAATAACAGAGCAGCCACAACCGTTTGCAAGGTTTTCACAGCGTTTGTGTCACCCTTCCGCGCCCTCACCTGGACATTTCGCTGCGCAGGTCCGCGGCGACCCGAGCCCGCAGACGCGCTGGACGCTTGACCTGGACGCGGTGGAGGCCAAGGAGGGCCACATCGCCCTGGTGCGCGAGGGCGGCCTGTGCCGCCTCACGCTCACCGGGGTGCGCGAGGACGACGCCGGCCGCTACTGCTGCGAGGCCTCCAACTCGGCCGGCAGGGTGTCCACCTTCGTGCGGCTCCAGGTCGTCAGCGACCCGCAGCTGCTGCACGCCGACACCAAGCTGCGCAGGTGAGCCTGTGGGGGAAACAAATGTGTTACTACGGCTGGGGAATAGGAGTGGATGCTTCGAGAAATCCCGAAACTGGCCGTAAAAATGAAAGTTTCTCATACCTTCATGTTAATTTTTTTTCATATATCTTTACAAATTGTTTTTATGTTCAGTCTCGGGATTCAACAAACCACCCTACAATCAATTATAATTGTATTTTGTCCTCTGACAAAACACGAACTATCAAAAAACTTAACTCTTAACCTGTCAAATTTAAAATTAAACTTATCATACTAATTGTAAAAAAAAAAAACACTAAATAAATCATAATCCAATTTATTGGAATCATATCTAAATAACGTATAGTTAACGAGTGTATCCTGCCATTAAAACGTTCTGCCCTCACCTGCATGCTTGCTTACTCCCCGAGGGGGACGTCTGAATTTGCTGAAAGAGCAGTGGATCAAAAGCAAAGGCAGAATGACATTTTGTCGTCTCTCTGTCCAGGGATTTCAAGGGGGCGGAGATCACGTGATGAGTTCAAGACGGCCGCGATTTGAAATTCCCCCTTTGGACGTCGCCAACCTCGCCCTGCCCTGCCCAGCGCCCCGCCCGCCACGCCCCACCACGCCAGGCCACCAGGGCAGGGAGGGGAGACGCCCCCACCTGTAAAGCTAAGCGGGAACTAGCTCCCTTGACGAGACCGGTCACGTGTATGTCTCGCTGTTTTGTTTTCATAGATGATGTTTCCTAATCAGCCTTTTTTGTGTTGATTAGGATAGGTATCTGAAGCTTATTTTTGTGTGATAATTTCATTTTTTTGTTTGAATAAACTTCTTCAAAACAAGCAGAGTGTCTTTCTTTTGGTCCACCACCCCCCTGAACCCTAAACCGTGTCCTCGCTTCTTCCACAGCTCCCTCACAACGCTTTTTTTTTTTCATTAATCGAGCCCGGTGAGTGAAAAGACCCGGTGCACTTTAGCAAGAAGTGGCTCCATTTCAACTAAGTTGTAACGTGTGTGGTAGAAGTGATAGGCTTTAACCACTCCCAGTGATCGGATAGCCTTTCACTTTTACGCTGGCACAAAACAGCAGCATGCTACACCCATTCTTCTTTACCTCACTCTCACGCCACCAAAATAACCCCACGAGGGCAATCATGTAGTTAATTGTGTATGAAAAAATCCCACAGCGGCAGCATTAAATGTACGCCAAAATTGGCAAGTACTACACCACACCACTGAGACACATAATCCCCATACCGATCGCACGCGCAGGGACGCCATCCTGCCGGAGGGGGACTTCCCTCCGCAGTTCACCATGCGGCTCCGAGACCGGCGGGTGCAGCAGTCCTACCCCGTGCGGCTCACCTGCCAGGCTGTGGGCTGCCCCGAGCCGAGCGTCACCTGGCAGCGGGACGGCGAGGCCCTCAAGGAGAACGGTAAGTTCCAGTCCTAAGGCATACGTTTAGACACCTGCGGGAAATGTGCACTAAATACGTAATTTTCGGATGGGGGATACTTTATTAACGGCCCTCTATTTACATTCAAGGTTGAAGGCGGAAGCTTTTTAGGCGCTATGATAAAGTAACCTGACCCGAAAAAAAATACATATAGGGATACAATTATCATGGCCTTACCAAACACTTTTGTTTGCAACGCTGAGTTCAAATGCCGCAAGAAAAGTACCCCACCCGTCGAAAATCACGTAATTTGAGCACGACCCCTAAGCCGTCCAGACGGCGAAAGTAATGATCGAGTGGCGCAGTTGAGCGCCTGCGGGGGAGGAGATAGGCAATATGCTGCCTCAGCGCGCGCGGGAGTACGTTGGGTTGCCTACCGACACGGCGCACTGACGCGGCACTTTCCCTCGCCTGCAGACCGGATCTCGTTCGTGCGCTCGGACGATGGCTTCCACTCGCTGGACCTGAGCGGCGCGCTGCTCGAGGACGGCGGCGAGTACTCGGCCACGGCCACCTCGGCCCTGGGCGCCGTCACCTGCCGCTGCACGCTGGTCGTCGACAAGGGCATCCGCGCCTACGTGGCGCCCGAGTTTGTCGCCGAGGTGGGGCCCGCCCGCGAGGTCGAGGTGCGCGAGGGCGAGGACCTGCACCTGTTCGCCATCGTCGAGGCCTACCCGAGCGTCGGTGTAGTCTGGTGAGTACCCGCGCACTGCAAAAAGTTAACATATTTCAGACAATGCAATTTAAGAATATTCAACTGAAAACTATGTACGATATTTTCCAAGTTTTCCATTGTTATTAGGGAATTTCCAAGAATTTCATGTTTTAGCAAAATGATAAGTTGTTATCTTTTGTTGTCGTGAGAAGTCAAGAGATGTCATAACTATTCGCAGGCACCGAGACGCCGTCCGCCTGCGCCAGTCGCAGCACACGACGGCCACCCTGGACCGGGACGGGCGCGTGGAGCTGGACGTGCGCCACGTGACGGCGCGCGACGCGGGGCTGTACACGTGCACGGCCTCCAACGAGGTGGGCCGCGCCACCAGCACGGCCAGGGTGCGCGTCGTGCCCGCCGACGGGCCGGTGGCCGCCACCCTGGTGGACGGCGAGGACGACGACGACGCGCCGCCGGCCTCCGACCTCCCGTGAGTACCGCGAGCGACCTCCCCCCGGACGTCAGCGGGCGGCTCACGTCTTACGGCCCGAGCCGGACCGGACGGGCGGTCAGCAAAGCCCGGGGCGTCCCTTTTATTGCCGCACGGATGAAAAAGCACGGCGCATTTATATCTCATGTCAACTGTCTGAGATCGGCCGGCCTCCCCGCGCCGCCCTCCCCTCCCTCTGAGCCGGCAGGCGCCACCCGGCGGCCCCCCGGCCCCGCGAAGGCCCCGACGGCGTTCTGACGGGCGGCGTCCGCAGCCCAGGCCGCCGACCGCCGGCATCGGCAGTGAAGAGGGAAGGCCACCGCCTCGTCCGCGAAGCCCCGCGTCCCCCTGTCTCGCTCGCACCCACAGGAGGCCCCAGGGCCCCACGTCGACTGGAGTGAGGTGGCCGACTCTGCAGGACGCGGCCCCGCCCCGGTAGTATCGGTCCTCGCCCAGCCACGGCGGCGGCGTACTTTGTGCGGCCCGGCTCCACGCCGCCACACACACACACACACGCCGGGGCGTGGCGGCCGAGGGGCGTAACTGCACACCGCAAGGCGAGGCCGCGGCGCCCAGGGACGCGACGCGGCGGCGGCACTGGCTGCCCAGGTCCGAGAAGCCGGCTCTGCTGCGGGCGAGGGCGGACAGGACGGACAGGTGCCGGCGCCGTCTCGAAACGTCGGTAAAAATCCTAGCTAAACGGCCGGCCAGTCGTCGTTGTTGTCGGCGTCGGCCGCCAAGACGCTGGGCCGCGCCGCGTCGCGTCCAGCAGCTGCGGGGAGTGGAGGCAGCGCGCCGGCGCGGGGCGGGCTCTCGCCGCCGCGGCCGAGATGAGGCACTTTGTATGGGCGGCCCAGTGCGACTGTAAAGCGTCTGGCGCTCCTGTACGGCGCGAAGGGGACATGCAGTGAGTCACACGCGAGAGTCGGCACATTGATGGAAAACTTGTTGTGGGGTCTCTCGCAGGGCGGGAAAAAACTCGGCACGGCGCGCAACACAACAACAGACAAAACGAAACCATTCATTTTTGTGAATGCGTTGTTTGAACATCACCGCCCGCTGTGCGTGCGCAGGTACTCCAAGGAGCCCGCCTTCATCCGCAAGCCGAGGTCCTTCGACGTCGAGGAGGGCGACAACGTCCTCATCGTGTGCGAGGTGGTCGGTGACCCCAAGCCCGAGGTGTCCTGGCTCCGGGACTGGCTCAAGGTAAGAAGCGCCGCTGTAAACAAGACACATTTTCCAGGCCTGCTCGCTCGGGCCAATAAAGCCCCCGGAGTGTTCCCGGGGCCGCGCGACAGAATGCGTCACAGTCGCTGGAGGCGACGCCCTGCCCATCCTTTATTAGGCCCCACCTCGCCCCGCCCTCCGGGCCCCGGGCACCGCCGGGCCGCGCCGCTCCGCATGGCTGCGGGTCACACTGGCCCCAGACCACATCTTGCAAATCAACCTGCCTGCTGCAGCCGCGCCGCTGCACGTCCGGGTGCCGGAACAAAACTTCAGCAACACCGCCGCCGGTTCCGGTTCGGCGCTATGTGCGTTGCGTTTCCGGTCCAGACAATAATGTGCACGAAATGCGAGCCACGGGGGGCGGACGGCAGCAGGGACGACCAGGTGGCGGCAGCATCTCGTGCGTCATCACCACGGGCAGGAGCACGCCCGTCACCGGCGCGTTGAAGTCTCCGCCCCGCCCCACCCCGCCCCGCGGCGCGCCTCCCCCGCGGATGCGAGGACCACCTCATTATCACCCCATCATCAGTGCCCACCACGGGCCGCGGCTTTCCTTTTGCGACACAAAACGGCCCACGCTGCTTCTCCTCCTTCCAAATCGTCGTCGTCGACGTATTCGCACGGTGCGCGGTGCGGCCGAGCCCGACGGCGGCGACGACGACGTCACACGGAGAGATAACTCGTCGGCATAGAGAACTCGCGCGGCTCGTCACAGCGCCGCGCCGCCTGCGGTACAGTGCGGTCG
Source organism: Frankliniella occidentalis (assembly GCF_000697945.3). Taxonomy (NCBI): domain Eukaryota; kingdom Metazoa; phylum Arthropoda; class Insecta; order Thysanoptera; family Thripidae; genus Frankliniella; species Frankliniella occidentalis. The sequence continues at coordinate 1,060,013 of NW_026267166.1, forward strand.
GTCTAGCGCAAGCAGGCAAGGCGGTGGTGCGGTGCGGACCAGCACAGCTGCGACGCCCAAATATGGCCAGCGTTGAAGGCCTGCCAAAATACCTCACCACCACCACCACCGCCGCCGCAGCGCACGGCCGCCGCGCGGCCCAGCAGCAGCAGCACCCCGCGAGGCGCGGCGGGGTGACGGGCCGCGCCACGAGACCCGCCCCGCCTCGCCCCGCCCCGCCCGGCGACGTGCTAAATAGTCTCGCAAATGGCTTTTATCATGACCACCCCGTCCCGGGCCGCTCCTATATCAAACGGCCCCCATAAGGGGCGGCCGTATAGCTCCGCAGCTGCGCTGCTGTGTGTTTACGCGGGCCGTTCCCCATACTACTCTAACGTTGGCATGAAAATATTCCCCCGTGATTAGCAACCGCTACGCCACGCCACCTCGGTGCGCTCGCGGAGCTGCTGCCCCTTTGCGCCGCCGTCATCGTCATTTGAGCCTAATATGGCGAGGGGCGGGGCAGGATGCGAGGAGGGGGGGAGGAGGATGTGGCCGGCCCGAGGAGGGAAGGAAGAGTGTATACATAATGATAATCATAAGCAGCTGGTTTATTCACTAATCGGCCGCCACCGATGGGTCGGCAGCTCCAATGTGTTCACTCAACGTGTTTTATTGGTCGTTTTTTGGTGGTGTTTCCTATCGGTGAAGCCCTTACTACACACGGTAAAAACGAATCGTGGGATTCCCAGGAAAGTTGGAACCCCAGTGAATGCCCTGAAAACAAGCAATTGCTCCCAGGGGATCTACTGGAAAACCCAGGAAATCCCCTGGGAAAATTGCACATTTCCAAGGCAACCCCTGGTACACTTCCAACTCCCCTGGAAAATGAAGAAAACTCCTGGGAATCCCAGGGCTCGTTTTTACCGCGCACGACATTTACCGCCGTCAAATGGGCCGATGAAGCGCGTCGAGGGTACCCCATTCGATCACACTCCGGTACAGGCGGCGGTGCTGCGGGGGTGATGCGGAGAGACACGGGACAAGAACCAGATCGAAAACGACGTGTCGGCCGCCGCTTTATGGTTTCCAGAAAGAAAAGACACCCGCGCCGCCTCTCCGCCCGGCGCGCTGTGGGGTCCAGTCTGTTAAAAGTAACGCGCCGGCCGCTGCTGGTTCGCGTATGGCGAGGCGTAAGTCAAGTCGCCGTGTTTTTCGTCGTGTCGCGCTCCGCTCCCTCGCACGCCTCGCGCGCGCAACGTTTTCCATCAAATCGTTTTGGCACGTTTCACCGCCGCGCAACAAACGACCACAAATGCATGATCAACTTTTTTTTCCGATCCCCTGTTTCTTTTATTAATGCTATTTTTTTATGTTTCATTTT
>NW_026267166.1:1065960-1066732 GCF_000697945.3 Frankliniella occidentalis
ACACCTACCCCCTCCCCCGCCTCGCTTCCTCTCCCACGGAACACCTTCTCTCCTCCTCATCTTCTTCTTCTTAGGTCCCTCCAGCCGCCATATGGAGACACAATATGAGTGACTGTGCGAACAATACGCACACAATAATCTTTGATTGATACATCGATATCGAGTTACACTCGTTGTTTCTGTGTGTTGCTTCCGGGAAAGCAGAGATCGATCAGAAACATGCAATAAAGCCAATCGAGTAGTAAGAAAGACAAGCTCGCGAACACAACACAGACTGCGCCGCGCCGCTCGGCCCGCACTAAAAGTCTCGCTACGCGGCAGCCTCAGAGCGGAGCGCCTGCGAAGGCTGCGTAGGCAACCCGGCGCGCTCCGGTGCGTAACGGGCCTGCTGGTCTTATCTGCAGCCAGGAGGTCGGCGATCTCCACGACGAGCCGGGCGGAGAGGGGCGGGGGAGTGGAAGCCGGCGACGGAGGGCCCCATGGACGAGATTTTATTGGCTCGGCTCCTGGTCGCGCCGCGCCGCGACGGGCCGCGCCCACCAGCCTAGCACCGCGTATTGTGCGCATGCAAATCCAAAGCGGGCCGCGCGGCAGTATGAAAGATGTAGCGGAACGCAGCACCGGCGGGGACCCGGACCGCAGCGGGGCCGGAATTGGCACGGCCAACTCCGCCAGCCATAATGCCGTGCAAATAACGTCGAAACTTGCAAAATAAAGCGCGCACAATACTGGGCGGAGGCAGAGAGAGAGCAAGAGACAGAGGGAGAGGGAG
>NW_026267166.1:1067093-1067543 GCF_000697945.3 Frankliniella occidentalis
CCTTCTCTCTCGCACACTCTTCTTTCACGCGACGCGTAAGGAGGCAGCTGGTGTCGGCACACGCACGCAGCCACAACATTTTCTTATCCCCCTGTTGTGTGTCCACCGCAGCCAGGCTGGCGGGCCCATTGTTTCTGAATTATTATTGGCCAACCAGCCTGGCGCGCCCTGACGGTGCGAGTGTGTGTGTGAGTATGTTTGAGTGTGTGTGAGTGTGCGAGTATGTTTGAGTGTGTGTGAGTGTGGTGCGCTCCCGTGTCGCGGCCTACCGCAACAACAATTGCATGGCGCAGACCCCCCGGCCGTGACCCCCATTACAGTATGCGGACAAACAATCGCGGCCAAAGGACACATATTGCTTGTTCAGCGGGAAACGCGACAAACACACATGCCATGCCAATAAAACAAAACAAGTTTTTAAAAAATGAAATAAAAGTAAAGCTATTGAAA
>NW_026267166.1:1068323-1069369 GCF_000697945.3 Frankliniella occidentalis
CCCCATACCCCCCCTCAGAATGGCGTCGTCGTCGTCGTCGGTCTGGTTATCCAAATGAATCGGGCCCTTTGTAGGCTAAGCAGGCCTTACAGGCTAGCTCGGCCGTGGCAGATTAGCGAGCTCGAGCGAGCTGCCAGGTGCGCGCGCGGTGCGCGGTGCTTCCAGCAGTGGTGCGGCCTCTATGGTACTGCACAGCCCGCCGGCTGAGGGACTTAGTATCATCTTACAGTGGTCCAAGAAATAGATGAATGAAAATAGAAAATACGTGGAAAAGTAGTTCCCAGCTGAAGTGAAAATACAACAATGATATATTTTTTAAATATTATTGTTGTTTTGTTTTTTTGCGGAGGGTACGACTCTGCAAAAGCCTTGTTGTGTTGCAATAAGCGTTCCCAAGCCGGACCGCCCGGAGGGGCGCGCCGTTGTCCCGTCGGGTCCAACCTATCGGAACAACAAGGGCGTCCAATGTGAGTGACTCGACTATTCGGTCAAGCCGCGGGGGAGAAGAGAGAGTGAGGGGAGGGAGGGGCGGGGGCAATATAGAGAGATTCCATCAAACTCGATCCCCAGTCTGCCGTCCGCCTGGCGGCCCGCTGTCGCCGAACCCCGCAGCCCAACAAATTTATCGCGCGCGTAATGAATGCGTAATAGGCCGTTAGGCGCCGTGTTTACAAGCTCATTCACCTCTCCGTCGGCGGGCGGCGGCGCCGAGCAGCGGACGGCTTGGGTCCGGGCCGGGCGCCGCCAGGGCGTCGCGGCAATACGCGCCCCTCGGAGGGAAATGAACTCTTGAATTTCAATGAATGTTTCTTGTCTTCAAACTTATTTGCGAGTGAAATTTCACAAACGGACGTGTTTGAATTTCACAAATTTGTTTAAGTTTCAAAGATTTTGATACAAGTGTTGATAATTTCAATTCAAACTCAAAAATTTTCGAACAATTTTTAAAATTTTGATTGAATTTTGCCTTTAGTTTAAGCTTGCATTCCTGTAAACTTTAGTCCAATTTGATTGAATTTTGCCTTTAGTTTAAGCTTGCATTCCTG
>NW_026267166.1:1069419-1073727 GCF_000697945.3 Frankliniella occidentalis
AAGTTGTGGAACTTAAAACTTTATTAATCTCGTATACTTTGGACGTTTGAATTTATTTTATTTTTTTCAAATTTAAGTTAGTTTCCTTGACAGTTTGTATTGCTTTCACATAAGGTCGTCGTTTGACAAAATCTTTCTTTTCATAGAAGGAGAAAAATTGCGCGTTGCAACTAAATTACAAGCAGCGATCCGGCAAGCTGAGTGATTAGCAGCGAGTACCACTTACGACCCCGCACGGCGTGCAAAGCAAGCCAGCAAGCAAGGAGATCCCGAATAGCATAACTGGAACATAACAAGGTGCTGCTGCGGCCGGCACACGCCAAATTCAAGTCGGACGGGACAGGCGCGATTTATCAGTTCGACCCATTTTGTGTCGAAACGGTCGCGCCGGGGCAGGGCCGCGGGGGGGCCCGGTAAGGCAATACCACATCCAAACGCACGCTCGAGGCGTGGCGAGGCGCGGCGCTCCGCTGCACGGGAGGTGCCAATTAGTCATCGGATGCGAGCAAGTGCAAGCCCGCGCGGCGCACCGGCCGGCCTCAGGACACATCACCGCCACTTGTTGTCGACCCCGTCACCAACGATCAGTATCGACAACTAACTCGCGGTCGCGCGCGAAATCGACCGGACCTCGCGGCGTATAGAGGCTGTTGCTTTGGCTTTGCACGATCTCGCTTAATGACGCCAAGTGACTCCGCCCGATATACGATCCATCAGAGGGTTCGTCTACCAACTGCAGAAAGTGGTCGTCTACGATGACTACCAAAGTGACAACTATGAACAATCACGTCGTCACCATCTTGGAGCTGGCCTTTACGGACGCCGCGAATGTAAACGTGATCCTCCTCGGAGCCGTCCCAGTCCATCCCATATCGACGACACGAGTAGGCGCAGGATCCAGGCCAGCCTCGCCATCCTCGGAATGTAAACAAACACACACGCCAGACCAAAGGTCGGGCGGATCGACAGCTCGCGTTTGGACCGCGTGTGTGCAAGCCGCCTTCGTGGGCCTTGCATCCGCCCGCTGCTGTCACCAAACGTCCGCCCCGCCACCGCCCCGGCAGCAGCAGCGTCCTCCCACAGGTCTAGCCACGCCACACCCCGCCCGGACATCGAGTCGGAAGGCCGGCTCGCCCGTTTGCCCGGCCATTCGGCGCCATTCCGAGCGCCGTTGACCTCTTTCTCCCCGCGATTTGACCAGCGGGGATCACGACATCGCGACAAAATTTTGGCGCAGCGCTGGCGATTTTACGGCGCCAGAGCATGCGTTTGACTTGTCGAGGCCGAGTGTTGGTGAACGTGGGGGGAGGGGGAGGGGAGGCACCTCAACGTGAATCAAGAGGGGTGCGCGGCGATCCATCACACACACTTCTGAACGTAAATACTAACTCTAAATGGCATGGGGCATTTGGGCCTTGAAGTGGAAAAAGAGGTTAAGGCAACGCACCTACGTGACCTATGCCATACGTTCGATTGGTGCATCGAAGGAAACCAAAATCACTTTGCTAAGTGAAAAGTTAAAAGTTTCAGGACAAAAGTATTTTTAACGGTGATTTCAGGAACTTTCTGATGCAACGAACGACAGTTACAGGTAAACAAATCTGTCATGTAGTAAGTTGACTCGTTGCCTTCTTGTGCTTCTATCATCACGGCACAATTCAGTTTCTGCCCATGGTAATGATACATATCAGTGAGCGCATGTTGCAAGATGTAATTATTAAACGGAAAAAGTGTCAAAATTTGTATCATATGCTGAACAATTTGATTTTTTTTAAATCTTGCAATGAACAAGGAAATATCCCTTTCCGTGTTCGTTTATCGTATTGGCGTCTCGGCGGGACCCACCATAAGACACCACACAGGCCGAGCACAGCGCCCGCCGCTGCTAAGGGCCCGTGGTGGCCATGAGTTTACCGCCCCGGGTACCAGCGAGGTGGGTACCCACCGCGGGCCGCCAGGTGGTGGCGCAGGGACACGGGGGAGGTAGGGGGAGGAGGGCCCGAAGTGCAGCGGCGACGGCGGCGGGGCGGGGGCAGCCGGCCGTCCAGGCGGCCGGGCCGTACGGCGGGCCGCGTACCCGCGGGGCAGCGGGCGGGAGGCGGCCCAGCCGCGCAGATCACTCGGTTCAGTTTCAGTTCCTCGGTCGGGCGGCGTGCAGTGTCGCGCGTCTCGTCTCGCGCCGCGTTACGGCCCGCTGGAGAGAGGATCCGTCGAGGAGGAGCGACCTCTTGCGGCAGCAGGGCAGGCGGGGGAGGGGAGCCGCAGAGAGAGTGTGCGTCCGCGAGTGCTTTAGTGTGTGTGCCAGTGAGTGTGCCATCCTGAGGATACAGCAGCAGCACCACCACACCCATCATCGAGCACCTCCGACGGGGAGGAAGGACGCCGTCGTTGAGTGCGAGTGTGACGTCGTCCTACGGACGGCGCGCGAGTGCGCTTCGTTTGGAAACTGAGACGTTCGCCGTCGTCAAGAAGGAGGCCGTGAGCCGTGAGGGAGCCCCAGGCGGCGGCCCAAGGGCGGCGCCGTGGGGGCCCGGAGGCCGCTGGGGGGCCGCGGGGGCCCCGACGGACACCCGACACCCCGAGCGCGGCAAGCCAAGCACCGGCGCCAGGCGTCGGGGCGGGCAACGAGGATATTAAGCCCCAGCCCGGCACCGGGGGCCTACTAGCGGCGAGCCGTGCTGCAACAGGTGAGCCGGAGGCGAGCAGGTCCGCGGGCAGCACCGCGGACAGCTCAAATCATGCGCCCATTTAGGCCGACGAGAATTGGGGCGGTAAAGCTGTAAACACAGGAAATCCAAGTGTATACACGAATTTCGCTCACTTGTTAACTGTAAATCTAACCCACGGTTGGAAAAATTTAGTCGCCTTAGCAGGTGTAAAAGGAATTTCATTAAAGGCATGTAAAGTGTATTCTTGAGCGAATAGAGATTCGTACACCTCAAAAGCGAATGGCCATTCACACATCTACAAGGTGTGTATTATGTCGCACACCGGATATGTGTGAACTTTTTCACTCACCTGCAGTTATGCGACATTCATTCAGTTTGGATTTCCAGTGTAAAAAGGGTGAAACAATGGAACTCCCGACCGGCACACGTGCACATGTTCGAAGCGCGTCAAGCGCTACTCGACCGTCCTGAGAGGTAGCCTCTCTCTCTGAGAACAAATCCCATTTCAGGCTGAGCCAAGTCAACAGTTAGTCTCTCAGAACAGAGAGCTGAAAGTCTCCTGGCGGCCAGTCGGCGGCTGATTACCCCATTTGTCGTTCAGACGCGCGTCGTCGCCGCGCCGCGCCCCCCTACGCGCGCGCCCCGCAACTTTTTGATCGAGCCAGAGACTCTGATATCTGGAATGAGGATCGCGACAGGGTGTGATACACGACTTCCTCTGGCACGCACCCCATCGTCGCGCTACTCTGTCAACTCAAATGTGTACATAGTACACATTAAAGAAAGTGTACATGGCATGTATGCTTGAATTAATGTGTACATGGGTATGTACACATTTATAAATGTGTACATGCCTATGTACACTTTCTTTAATGTGTACATGAGCATGTACACATTAAAAGATGTGTACATGGCATGTATACCAACGGTTGTATGTACACTTTAAAAGATGTGTACATGGGCATGTACACATTTATAAATGTGTACATGGTCATGTACACATTTATAAATGTGTACATAGTCATGTACACATTAATTAAAGCATACATGCCATGTACACTTTCTTTAATGTGTACCATGTACACATTTGAATTGACAGAGTATGAGCTCTCCTCTGGCACGCGAAAAAACATGCAAAAAAAAATGTCCGAACAAGACTGACGAACGGCCACAACAGTTTTACGTTGAGTGCGAGAGAAAAGGGTACCATCTCTCATTGTGCCACAAAAGGGCTGCACACTGAGCAGCAGCAGAAGTGTGCCGTTCTCTCCATCTCCCTCCCTTTCCCCGCCGTACGCGACCGACCGAAAATCGGACTAATTAGCGTCATGGAATTGAATGGGAATCATTACCGACTAATAGCCGTGCGGCTGCTGCAGTGCATGTTCATTGTAGGGGGCCCCTACTTGCCTCTCTACGCAACAACAGCTCCTACTAAACACAACGATTACGGCCGCCCCCTCTCATTTAGGCGCCGGGAGGGGAGGGGGGGCGCGCGCACACACACACACACACACACACACACACACACACACACACACAGCGCGCTGCACTCAAGGCGATATTGCGCTTTATCCTCTCGACGCTCAATGAGTCGGCAACCCGTTGCCAATCACCGAAACCTTTAGCCCCCCCCCCC
>NW_026267166.1:1077024-1083382 GCF_000697945.3 Frankliniella occidentalis
TTTGATTGAATTTTGCCTTTAGTTTAAGCTTGCATTCCTGTAAACTTTAGTCCAATTTGATTGAATTTTGCCTTTAGTTTAAGCTTGCATTCCTGTAAACTTTAGTCATTTCAGTTCACTTTAAAATTCCCAACTTTAGAATACTATTATTTTCGGGTGCACGTCGTGGACATAAGTCACAGTGACACTACCCGCCCCCAGTGTAACGTCGCCTTAAAGTACAACGGATGGGGGATTATTGTCACGGGCAGCAGCGAACGTGAGGAGGTGGACCAGAGGTGGACGTTGTCGACGCCGGGCGAGCTGTCTTCTCACCTGCCTCTACCTGAACGGGAGTCCCACAAAGAAAGGAAAGAAAAAAAAAGTGAGCATACGGATTGCATATTTACTGACCCGGACAGCAGCAGAGCCAGGAGGTAGACCTTGGCGTTCGATGAAAAGACTCCAAGACGGCGGATACGCAGGGAGGCCGACGATCACCTGAGGAAGGAGTCCTTACCTGCGTCGGGTCACCGTAACGGTCCGCGGATAGAGTCGTCCCGGGGGGAGAGCGGGGTGGAGCGGGGTGGTAGGACCGAGGGTGGGACGAGAGCAGCGGTGTCAGCGGGGTGCGGTTTCGTCGGGAACGTTTTTATTGTCTAGGTCAAGCCACCCGGCGTGTCTACATAGCGTTGGGAGTTGCGGCGCGGAGTGAGCTCAGGACCGGGCGACACGCACCGGCTGAAGTGTTTGCTCCAGGCGGGGTCATGTCAGCAGCAGCGCGGGGGACTCGGGCTCCTCGAGGAGGTCGCCTCGCGTGAAGAAGCGCCCTTTAGACTGTGAGGTGGCGAGCGAGAGGAGAGGAAAGGCGGGGAGACACAGCGTCTGATCTCCCTCGCACGCGTTCAGAACTCTCTTTCACAGGTGTCAATTTTTAAAGGGTGTTGCAGGGGGGTCTCGACGTGCCCCGTCACACAGCGTGACAGGCCTTGCACCTTGATTAAACAAACATACCCGCCTGCCTGGCGTGGCGGCCGAGCGAGGGGGGTACCCGCGAGATGTGACCTCATGCCACGGCCCACCCGGGCACCCGGGCCCGCCGCGAGGCACAGCCAGTCTCCGGGGCGCTCACCTCCTGCGATATTGCACACACCGCGAGCCACCTGTGCACCCGCCCGCCCCGGCCCAAACTCACGGCCGGGGATGTTCCGGGAACGCCGTGACATTGGCGGGCGTGGCGGGGCGTGGCGGGGGGCGGCAGAGGAGGGCGCCCTCCTGGCATGCACCCGCAGGCCGTGCACTTGTGCTGCAGGCTCCCGCGTGTCCGGCTCGGCCCGCCGCCCGGCTCGGCTCCGCCCGCCCCGCCACCACGGCCCGGCCCGGCCCGCTCGCCGCGGGCTCGACTCGTCCGAGCGCCGCGCCACGCCCCGCCACGCCGCGCCGGCCTCGCGCCGGCACCACACCAGACGGCACCAAGACCTGCTTTATAAGGAGAGAAACCAGCTGCTGTGTATCGCTGTGCTTCGCATGGCTTTGGCGCGGCTCGGCTCGACTTTGCGTCGGTCATGTCGCTTTGCTTCTCACAGCCATACGCCAGCCCGGCGCGCCATAGCCTCGCCGCCGCCCCGTCGTGAACGCGTCCCCCAAAACCACGTACCATCGGCGCAGACTCCTACAACCCAAAGAGCCAAGAACCCACATCCCTTGCTCAAAGTCACGCACCAACGTGGAAGTAAAAATCACGCGAGCAAAAATAAGTGATGAAAGCAGCTCGATCCTGCAGAGCTCTGCCTGCAGCCCCCGCGGCCAGCTCCGCCAGCTACGCACCGCCACGCCGCGCGCGTCAACAACACTCCCCAAAGCGGAGACAGACTCACGCGGCGCGGCGGCGGCGGCCGTGGGAAACAAGCAGCGGCCAGGTGTGGGTCCTCCGAGTGCGCACAGCATAATGAGCTCGGCAAAAGAAAATGACACGGGGGTTGTAATCAAGTGATAAGGCACACCACCCCCTGGAAAAGATATTGAGGGTTCAGTGTGCCTTACAAAAAAAGGGCAAAAGGCACTCATGTTGGCCACTATTGAGGCACCTAATTCAAATTTCTTCAGCACTATCAGCAAAGGTGCGAATTGTACACGGTAAAAACAATGCCTCATATTTTGAGGGAAAAGGGGAAAACTTTGAGGAACTTCCTTATTTTAAGGAGCGCTCCCCAGATTTTGAAGAAGTCTCCTCAAAAATGCGGGAATTACTCCTTATTCTTTGAGGAGGTTTCTCAAAATCTGAGGCGAGATCTGAGGAGTGTTTCTCAAACATGGTGGTTCCTCAAAGTTTTCCCTTTTCCCTCAAAAGATGAGACATTGTTTTTACCAGGTAGCACCTTTCGTCTTGGAACACACTAAAAATAGGAAAGGTCAATTTTGTATCAAGCCAAGATGTGTTCTTTACTCAGCACACTTCAACTGATGCAAAATTTGTATCTGGAAAGGTACAAGTTGTATCTAGCTTAAAAAAACTTTTTGTGTGTTTAGTTTAGAGACAAATTTGTATCCGATTGAGATGTGCTTAAGAACACATCCTCGCTGGCGTACGCACAATTATTGTGCTTTCCGAGAGTGCAAGGTGAAAGCAGCGCTATAGGAAAGATATTATATAGCGCCTCGATTGCGACATGGTTCCCTTCGCATTATTATCGTTAATACAACTTGCGGGACCAACACAATAATTGTCATCTTGACATGTCCCCGCCACACATCGTGACCCTCCACCGTATGTGTGTGTGTGCTCCCCGATGTGTAATTGTAATCGTCATTTTCTTTTATTTCTGTCTGCCCCGTGTGTGTGCGCGCCCGCTGCTGCTGTGCCATGCGACAAGCAAAAGGAAAATAATACAAACAGTCGCGCTAATTGGGAGCAACTTGGAGAATGACTCGTGACTCGTCCGCGCGCGCGCGCCGCGGCCCGGTGCAATGGGGCGAGAGGGGCTCCCAGGGGACCCGGCGGTCCATTCATAACCAGAGGCTGCAGGCGACACACGGTAAAAACAATGTCTCATTTATCATTTTTTTCAGTAAAAAGGGAAAACTTTGAGGAACCCCCATGTTTGAGGAGGAAGAGTCCTCTTATCTCGCCTCAGATTTTGAGGAATCATTTCGAAAAATGAGGAAAATTCCCACATTTTTTGAGGAGACTTCCTCGAAATCTGAGGAGTTTGTCAAACCAGGGGAGTTCCTTAAAGTTTTCCCTTTTTCCCTCAAGAAAAATGGGACATTGTTTTTACCGTGCAGAGCGGGCGGTGCATTCGACCTAAAAGGGGTTAGGGGTACAGACAGGGTGGAACATTTCCAATAGCCGCACCGTGGCGCCAAACCGAAGAGCAGATATGCCCCCAGCAGGAGAGGCAGCCAGCAGAGAGAGGCAGCTAAATGTGTTTTCATTTTTTAATTACCCATATACTCGGTAATGGTCTCCTTTTGATTAAAGTTAAATATGGACATTGCGGCGGCGGTATGCCGGCGTCGGCCGCGCCTCGCGTCCGCGACCGGCCCGACCCGACCCGTCACCCGTCACGTCCAAGGTTGGGATCATCATCACCGTTTATGCGCCGTCAATACACAGCAGAGGGAGGAGCAGCAGCCCCCCCCCCTTAGTCCGCTAAACACACACACGCCGCTCTACTGCTCGCCGTAATAAAGAGATTAAGTCCGACCAGTTGATCCGCTCAGGACAGGAGTATCCCGAGTATCCCGACTATCCCAGAGTATCACCGATTACTCCAGTGCCTCGCGCGGGCAGGAATAGTACGTACTTTCTCGTTCGGGCGGGATGGCGGGCACGGCGCACATACGACGGTGATCCCCTTTCCGCACAACTCATCGCAGAAGTACCCCACCACGAGGCCCGCACACCCGCATGGAAGTACCCGGGCGCACACCCCCAAGCAAAAAAAAATGCGGTATGTTAAAATAGCAAAACTCAGGTCTTAGCGTTCTGCTGTTGTAGCAAACATTTTTTTTGTTTCCGCGCTGTTTTAACAAAAGTTTTTGTTGTTTCAGCAAAAAACAGCAAAACCTTTTCCGAAAACAGCGAAAACAAAAACATGTATGTTACAACGGCAAAACGCTGTAAGACCTGAGTTTGCTATCTTGGCAAACGGGCTTTTATGCGTTCCCGGAACTAACCCCATGGATGGGCACCCATCGGCACCGCACGAGCTTGTCCCAACATCTTGTCCCATTAAAAGTATACTGTACGTAGTAGTACCCCGGCACATCACACACCCCTGACACACCCAAGACCTGGCGGGCGGTCTCCCTCACCCACAGCCCGGGCCGCCGTCACATCAGCCCGCCGCGGGCAGGGTTTTGGCCCACACAGGCGTCGGTCCCGATGGCGGCGGCAGCAGCAGCCGGGCTATTACGCGGTGCGACGTACATGGCAAGGACGGTCACGACGGGCTGCCAGCTCGGGCCGCCCCGCCCTGGGGAGGGAGAGAGGGAGGGAGAAAGGGAAGAGAGGTCCTGCGAGGATTCGGGATCGGGTGATAAATAGGTCCTTGTGCGCGCCCCGGTGCAGACCTGACCTACCTCCTCCGGGAGAAGACTCCCTGCGGGGGTCTTACAAAAGTGTTTCAGCAGCGCAAAACGAGACGAGGGATGGACGAATGAAAAGGCGTCGGAAAGGAGGGCGCGACGGCGCGCCGTCTTAGCAGGCAGTCCCGCGCAGCACGCAGCGGTACTTTATCCGGGAATGAACCATCAGGCGGGGGTAAGGGAAAGAGAGCGGGGGAGAGGAGGAGTCACGTCTGGGTTTAGTGAAGAGGCGAGAGGGTTAGAGAGGGACGAGCGGGACGAGCGGTAGAAGCGATAGAAGCTCTGTACGGCTCCCGCGCTTTGCTACCGGTCTAGCCAAACTGGCCGCGCGTCGCCGCGGCTGTACCACCAGTCCAGTCAGTCCTCCGGTGAGGACCTCAAGATCGCCGCCGGCGCGACGCACACGCACGCCGCAGAATGCCACCCGGACTGGTCCGATACGGTGCGGGGCGTGGCGGCGGGCGGGGGGACGCTAAACTGCAGTCTGAGGCCGCGCTATGCATTGCTGTGCTCGTACACATATCGAAGAATCGAAGCGGAGGAAACTGTGACGGTTAAAGAAAAACCGTTAGTAGGAGGTCGATTTGTTCCCCTCTAAACTCATACCCCCACACACGAAACCTTATCACGACTTATATATAAATTTAGCACGTACTTCCGATGTGTTCACTTCTTTGCGTTCTCGAGTTTCAGCGGAATAATTCCTGTTGACTCTACAGCTTGACCCACTTCCGGGCCCAATGTACTAACGCGAGCCTCCTCCTGTTTGCAGCCCGACTACTACCACCACTCGCCGCAGTTCGTGCGGGTCGGCTCGGGCCCCGAGTACCGGCTCGAGATACCCCAGGCGCGTCTGGACTTCACCGGGACCTACGCCATCCTGGCCCGCAACCAACATGGGGAGGCTAAAGCCATAATATCTCTGCAAGTCTTCGCCAAGGGTGAGTAGTACGGACAGACGGACGGACCCGAGTACGTACGCCGTATACTGCTGAGCGCGTCTGCCGTAAGCCCACAGGGTAATTCTGCCACAAAGGGGTGAAAGAGTGGGGGGGGGGGAGGGGGCGAGTTGGAAATCGACCGCCACGCCCGACTGCCACAGAACAGCAGAGCCGCCCTTCCTCCTCAAGTTGGTCGCGCGGCGAAGGCCATTACAAGTTTGCGGAGATGAGAGGGGGCTACTTGTTGCACACGCTGGGCTGGGCCAAGAGTTTTGGGGGCGCGCCGCCACCCGTCACCGCGGCGGTCACGCCCTTATCTAAGGGCTGCCAGAGGGGCGACAGCGGCGACAGGCACCCGGCAGCTGCGGCAAGAACCTAGCGAGAACAAGCCCTGGTGTTCGTCGTCCTCGGGACACGGGGACCGCTCGGCTGTGTAAATAGTCGGGCATCAGCGAGCCCAAGAGGTGGCCGATGATGGCCGGTCAGTCTGCTGAAGGTGAGCAGTGCGCGGTGAGGATGACGCACGGCAACCGCGTCGTGTTATTGAAAACGCCGTGTTCGCGACAGTTTACCTGACGTACTACAAGAATTCGATTTTTCAAGATTCAAGATTCAAGATTCAAAGCGCGCGGAGCGCGCATTTATTCATTCTAAATAGGTGGAGTACAGGTGTACAGGAGTATTTGTGAAAGGTGGTTATAAATTATACAATATCGGCGCCGTCCACTCTTGCGAAGTCTTAACAGCTAGGAGAATATATTACAGTTTTTTAAAAGCATAGTTAGGTGGAGACATAGGTCATTTATAATAGTTTAGGAGCCTGCAGGGAGAAAAAGTATTAACATACA
>NW_026267166.1:1085957-1092603 GCF_000697945.3 Frankliniella occidentalis
CTCTCTCTCTCTCTCTCTCTCTCTCTCTCTCTCTCTCTCTCTCTCTCAGACACACAGACAGACTCAGCGGCCGCAACGTCATATTGATGGGGCGTGGCGCTGCGACTGCTGAGCATCTGCGCCCCGCCCCGGCCCGCGGGGGTGGCGTGGCGATGGACCGTAATTACCGGCTAGTCTCTCTGGCCGAAGCGCGTCAGCGGACACGAAAGAAAAATTGAACAGCGGTTGGTAATATTTAAATTGTGCAGCTCGTGCGGCTCAGCGACAACTACGTGGCCGAGGTGCTGGAAGATGGCAAGCAGGCGCGGGTCGTGCGCGCTCGCCTGCGCATCCAGCGCGTGGTGCCCGAGGACGAGGGCCAGTACAGCTGCGTGGCCTTCAACAGCCTCGGCAGAGCCACCACGCAGGCATGCCTCGTCGTCGACGGTAAGACCAAGCCGTTTGGATTTAGTTTGATTCCCACTTTACAATTTGAACGAACGCGTTCAGATACAACTATGCAACTCTTGGTTGGGGCTCGAACCAAAAGGTCACTGTGCCAAAATTTGAACCTGGTCCGCGGGGCCTGACTGGATGATGGATGACCCTCGCTCGCTTATCCGACTCGTGTAATTTCGAGGTCACTATAGAAACTTTATAAAACCCGAGGCAAACGCAGCAGGAAAAATATTTTGTAAAACGATATGTGTCATGTGCCATGTTATATAACGATAAATTTAAAAGGGAAGGAAAGGAATAATGTTGTGTTTACTCCCGGCGCAGTCCCCGAGGAGAAGGAGAACCTGGTGTCGGGCCAGCTCGACAGGCCCAACAACCTCCAGTCCGCCGGCTCCACACCCCGGTCCACCCCGAAGTCGACGCCCAGGTCCACCCCGTCGCGCAGCGCCTCGCCGTACATCCCTAGTGAGTGGGGCGGTTTGGAGGTTCATTCATTAAACAGCTGGGAGAAATCGTTGGTGCATTTTCGAGCGTCGTTTTGATTCCCTTGCAGGAGGCGGCCTGCGCGAGGTGGCACCCTCGGCGCCCAGCCTGGACCGGCCGCGGCGCACCCGGCCCGCGCCGCCCCGCTTCTACGCCGTGCCGCACAACCGCGTGGCCGAGCAGGGCGAGACGGTGCGCTTCCAGTGCGCGGTGGCGGGCCACCCGCAGCCCTGGGCGCGCTGGGACAAGGACGGCGTGTCGTGCGCCGCCACGGCCAGGGTGACCGTCAGCGAGCGCGACGACGTCCGCGTGCTCGAGGTGCGCGGCGTGACCCCGGAGGACGCCGGTATCTACCGCGTCGTCATCGAGAACGACTACGGCCGCGTGGAGGCCACGGCCAGGCTCGAGGTCATCGGTGAGTCCCGCAGCGGCGCCATGCGAGCACGAGAGCAGCAGGGTGGTCTGCTGAATAAATTATGATCCTGAGCGCGGCGGTGATCCCTCGGGACGGGTGAGCCCGCGCCGCGCCCAGGATCGTGTGTCGTTATAGTGTCCACATCTGCATCGACTCGCAGGTCACCGCGGCCTCCCGGTCCGGCCCGAGCCCCTGCGCGCCTGGGGCTCCTCGCCGGCCAGGACTTCCCCCGCCTTCGGGCGGCGCCCCGCCAGCCAGGTGTCCAGAGCGGGCGGGGAGGCGACCCTCTCGTGCGACCTGGACGGCTCGCCGGCCCCCGTCACCAACTGGTACAAGTAAGCGTCGACGGGACCCCCCCGGGGCACGCCACCAGCTCACCTGTTATTACCGAGTAGCAGACCCATAGACGGCCTGCCGGAGGGGCCGACCACACGCACCTAGTGCTCTTGATTCTGATAATTTTATTAAATCATATTGGGCTTTATCAAGGAATAACCCCGAACGCCCGACAAGTAAACTATATGTTGCATGAACTACAGCAGGAAAATGTAATTACATTGCAAAGTTTTATATCTTGAAAAACAATCCTGGGTGTCTTGGTTTTAAGTTTCGATTGGTCTCTGCATGAATTAACACACACACACTGTCCGTCATCAACACGTTGCACTCAAGGACTCACCCTCGCAGGGACGGCGACCTGGTGCTGCGCGGATCGCGCGCGACGCCGTCCTGGGACGGCCGGGTGAGCCGCCTCACGCTGCGCGAGCTGCGCGCCGCGGACGCGGGCGTCTACATCTGCGTGGCCTCCAACGAGGCGGGCGAGACGCGCTGCTCCGCGCAGCTCCTCGTCCTGGACCAGGGCGACCCCAGCGACGCGGACCGGCGGCCACCCGTCTTCGTCAAGGGCATCCCCAGGCACACGGACGCCCACGAGGGCAAGGCGCTGGAGCTGCAGGTTGAACTCAGAGGTAGGTGCGAGACTGCAGTGCTGAGTAGGACACAAGAGGAGCAGGCAATGAGGTTGAAGAGTCTCAGTGAAATATTTCACGGCTCATAGTCCTCCTAGATTTGACGCAACAGTACTTATCAGTCAGTAGACTTGAGTTGTGCTAAAACATAAGCATAACTTGATACAACTGACACGACTTACATTTTTTGCAATCTCTGTTCAAATTATCAAGGAGGAAGCTTTACGGTAAAATAATTTAATAGAGAAATGAGAATTATGTCAATGACTTTTGGTACGTTACTCTAAATGACTCTGCAATGGATAATTGAATTTCCCTGACAGTCACAAGCGGCAAACAATGATGGGATACCAAACGCTTGTTCAAGTTGAAACAACATCCTCATTCAGAGACACATTTCGACAAAGTGACTTGTAACAGCCGATAAATCACAACACCATAGTAAACAGTCCTGTTTCACTCAAGGTGCTGAGATTCGACGAAATAGACCAAATACTGTTGTTGGATCACTGACAGAAGTTGAAAACATGTGCACTGCAAGTGTGACAGCAACTAAACCTATGATTCGGTCATGATTCAGTCTTAGAAAAGAATACCTGGAACTGACTTGAAAAACGTTCAATTTTTCACAGTCTATTTACACAAGAAAAGATAAATTTCCTACAACTCGAGTTGAGCCATAATCATTGAACTGAACTTGTATGAATATGATGTGTGCGCACACTAACCTAGACGATCACACCGGGACGGTTTTGAAGATTATGCAACTTGTTTTTCCCTAACCAAACTTAATAGATAGAACAACTTTTTGACTCAAGAATACAAACTCAACATTATCTAGACCCAACTTTCTTACAAATTTCACAAAACTAGGATTGAGATATAGCAACAGATCAACACACATCCACTTCCGGCAAAACGCGGCAACACACTGACACTGACAGCGCTACGCCACGCCACCCCGGCCGGGCTGTCTTCCTCTTGTTCCTCGTAGTATTAGGTATTCGACAAAGGACATAGCGGCAGACAAATATATCTTTCAATGAAAATGGCCGACATCATACACTATGTTAAAAATATTTTGAAAAAAAATAGGTTTCATCCGGCGTCAGGTTTTACACAGTCACCCGGTATGTGTCCTTCCCCAGGTTCCGCACCTTTCCAGGTGGTCTGGCTCAAGAACGGCGTGGAGCTGCCGGACTGCAGCGACTTCAGGCAGGTGTCGCTCGGGGAGGGCCGCTTCGCGCTCGTCATGCCGGACATGTTCCCCGAGGACACGGCGACGTACGCGTGCGAGGCCTTCAACGGCCACGGCGAGGCGCGGACGCACGGCACCGTCACCGTCACAGGTGCGGACCCGTCGGATGCGCTCAACAAAGAGATTCAAGTTTTCCGGATTTTTTTCCGGATTTGCCAGTGAAAAATTTTTGCGGGACTTGTTTCAAAGTTTTTTTCTGTAATTTTCATGTTTTTGGTTGTTTTTTGGTGTTTTTTTTTTTGCAACTCCTCCGGGTTTTTTCCGTCTTTCAAATCCTTACCTCAACATTCCTCCTCCTTTAACAAACCATACTCATTGGACGCGCTCACAGACGGAGTGCCGCGCGTGGCTGCCGTCGCGGGGGTCGCGGCCACCTGGACCAAGACGCCGCTGGGCGTGATGGCCACCCCGGGGACGTCGGCGTCCTTCTGCGCGCGCCTCAGCGACCCGATGCAACGGCCCCGGACGGTGACCTGGAGCGTCGCCGGACGCGCCGTCGCCTCGGACAACGTCAAGTACCAGGTAGGTACAAGGGGATGTGCGTGCGGACGCGGTGACGGCCTCGTAGGTGCTCAGAGAGACAGTAGTGTATGTACAGCGGTATAGGGTCGGCTGGGTGGCCATTACTCAACTCAGGGCTTCCGGCCGGCCGGTCCAGTGTTTACGACCACGACTGCTCTGTCCACGCCCTGCAACATTCCTCCCTGACTCCTCCAAGCCCTGCCTTGCCTCCGCCCTGCGTGCAAATGGGAGGAAGAGTATGGCGGCGGGGAGGGTGGTGTGCGTGCGTGTGTGTGAAATATGTAGCGCGGGTGCTGCTGGTGTCCGGCGCCCACACGCTAACGGGGAAAGGAGTACCATGCTGATCCGTCACCCCGCTCCGCTCCCCCCAGGTGGTCGAGGACGGCGACGAGCTGCTGCTGCACGTGCGGCGCGTGGCCGCCGAGGACGGCGGCGCCGTGCAGTGCCGCGTGCACGCGTGCGGCTCTCGCGCCAGCTCCGGCTCGTGCACGCCGTGCGGCGCGGCCTGCTTCGACCTCTCGTGCACGGCGGACCTCATCGTGCTGGGAGACGAGCCCCGCGACGCCAGGGCAGCCAGCCTCGACAGGTAGGAGGAGGAGGAGAGAACGCAGCCGCGCCGAGGAGGCAGGCAACCCAACGGGCGGCCGGGCCTCCCGGGCGGCCGAGGCACACATGACGTGAGTGACTGAGCCAGCAAGTGTGTGTGTGTGTGTGAGAGAGAGAGAGAGTGAGTGGCTTTAAGAGAGATAGAGAGAGGCAGAGAGAGACAAAGAGAGGGAAGAGGCGTTATTTCGCGTCGATCTTCGCGCCAAGTCGACTTATTTGTACAGATTGCCGGCCGGACTCACACTCCGGACGCGGAACACGCTCTCTAAGTATAGAGGTGTGCCGCGAGGGCCTATGCCTCCTCTCGCTGAAATGACAGTCCGAGAGGTCATGTGGCCTTGTGCTTGCAGGGCCGTCAACGGTTCCGAGCGCGGCCCAGCCTGCGGCCTGGAGCGGCCGGCCGTCCTGCTGA
This sequence comes from Frankliniella occidentalis, assembly GCF_000697945.3. Classification (NCBI taxonomy): domain Eukaryota; kingdom Metazoa; phylum Arthropoda; class Insecta; order Thysanoptera; family Thripidae; genus Frankliniella; species Frankliniella occidentalis. The sequence continues at coordinate 1,091,060 of NW_026267166.1, forward strand.
GAGGGCCCTCCGACACCACGGCGCTCCGCGGCGAGAAGGTGCAGCTCACGGCCCTGTACGCCGGCGAGCCGGAGCCCGCCGTGCGCTGGCTCAGGGCGGTACGTTTCGTAAACAAAACTCGCGCAAAATGGTGTTTTTGTTGCTGGAACGGAAGTGGGCCTTTGTAAATTTGCGGTTTGCTGAAACAACAAACAACACTTTGCTGGAATTTCAAACATTTTGATGGAACTGGAAACATTTTGTTGGAACTGGAAACATTTTGGTGGAACTGGAAACATTTTGTTGGAACAGGAAACATTTTTGCTGAAACAGCAGAAATGTTTGCTGTTAACCTAACTGCAAACTTCTTTTGGTGTCCATCAAACGTTTTTTTTATTTTTACTGTTTCAGAAGCATGAAAATTATTGAGCAAATTTGAAACTTCTCATCATATGAAATGTTCGATCTCTTCCGGACAGGGCCGCGAGCTGGTGGAGGATGACCGCACCTCCATCCGCACGGCGGGTGGCGTGTCGTGCCTGGCGCTGCAGCCCGTGTCTGCGGACCACGCCGGCAAGTACGTCGTCAGCGTCGAGAACATCTACGGGGCGGACCATCACTACGCGTCCGTGGCCGTCGAAGGTGAGCGTTATAGTACTACCATAGCCCTCGAGATGCGTAGGGGGAGGTGGTGTCCCCCCCCCCCCCCCCACCAGTGTGGCGCAAGGGTCCTGACGCTTCCCGGGCGCCGCCGTGACTCATCTCGACCAGGACGTCGTCATCCATAAGTGACGCTGGACGCTCGGCTCCGCGCCGTCTGGGAGTCTGACGCATGCCCAGGAGCCCCGCATGGTAGTAGTCGTCGCGTTTTTAGCGTAGCGATATGAACCTTTCTCTCTCTCTGCGCCCGCGCAATGTAGCCGCAAATGCACGCTCCAGCTGATTCCTTGATGGGACTTTTAGTGTAATTCCTGAATCCCCGAGCGACGGCGCGCGTGAGGAGGATGAAGACCGCCGGACGGGTTCTACTATACCACCCACGTGCCGCATGCACTTGCCTTCTTCGCCTGCTTACCCGCCAACGCATCGGAGCCAAGTTCCGGCGTGCGCACGGTCGGTATGCCCCGGCATATCGCGGACCATCCGGATTCCGCGAATGAAACGAGCGTATAGCTCCCCGCTGCTGGCGTCTGCTACGCCAAACCCGCCTTGTCCGCTGCAGAGTATATCGGTATACGGCTGCACAACTATTGTTGCCTCGCATGCAGAAAATTTCAAACGGTTCGCGATTTTGCTGACATGGTACCCCACACCACCTTGTCACGTGGAAATCCCCCCCCCCCCCTAACACACGCCCACACACACTCAGGCTAGCAGGTTGCGCTGTTTTTGAGCGCCCTTTTGCCCCCTTTTATTGTATATTTTTGTATTCACGGTAAAATATTATATAAAAACCGTGCAACTTTGCCGCGCCCAACGCGCCCCAAGCGGCAGAAAGCGGTAAGCGTTCATACAGGGCCGCGGCGATAAAGAAAGGGCCACTTTACGCATATGGGGCGGCGGAG
>NW_026267166.1:1101833-1104038 GCF_000697945.3 Frankliniella occidentalis
TTCATGGCAGCTTTTTGCACAGGAAATTTACTCAGGATTCAGAATATGACCTCGGAATTCACGTACGAGGTCCTGTTCTCTTGCATTAAGGAAGACAAGAAATCAATGCAACGTTTCGATCCTTGTCTCAAAGCGTATCTTGACCCATTTTTTACATTCCTATGGCAAAATGACCGACTATTTCCGTATCCCGCGGCACTACATACAGCCCACACCACGTGAAATTTTATGAGGATTCCAAATATGTCCCCGGTTTTGGTCTGTCATGTCTGGTTTCTGATATCAAGAGCGTATAAAACACCTCTACATGCCTTTTTTGACAACAGAGTTTCCACCCGCTGTTCCAGGCCTGCGGTCCCTGCAAGGCGAGTCTCGCTTCGCCCCCCTACCTTCCCCCGTTCACCTTATACCCCTCTACTTACCCGAAACGTGCCCCTCTTTCAAAGTGCCGGGAAAAGTCTATATACTCCGCCCGTAGGGTGCTCTGCACCCCGTCCTCACCCTTTTCCTCTCACCTCTGCCCTTTTGCCTGGTATAAGGTTCTCACAGTATTAAGGGGTAGTTATTGCCCCAGGCTCCGATGGGACATATCGGACACGTAAGAGAGATGGAGGGTGCGCGGGGGATGGGCAAGAGTCTCCGGAAGGACGATTCCTTTAGACTTGGTACCCGCGCGGGTTTCCGTCGCGGTACCGCGGCGCGGGCGCGGGGCGTGGCCTGGCGTGGCGGCGGGTGGCGGGGATAGGTAGTGGGTATCGTTCTGGTGGGCTCGCCGCCGGCTCGCCTCGCTGCGGCTCGTCTACAGGCCGCCCGCCGCCGGCCCGGCCGGTGACTGAGTCAGTCTCGAGTTTGAGAGTCGGCCGGACGCAAGCCGTCGTGCAGCAGGTCCAGGCCGTGGCGTGTTTTTCTCCGTCGCGCACGGAAGCCAAAGTGACAAGTTTTTCTCGGTGGAGCCTCGGCGCAGAACCCCGCAACTGACCCCCTCCTCCTCCTCCACCGAGCGTGCACGATGCCGTGGCCCCCGATCGTGGTGGTGTCCGTGCAAAAGTGACTTTCTGCAGGTGCAACCGCACACGCTCCGCGCCTGTGCCGTCGGCGGACGCTGCTGTTTGTGCTGCGACTTCCCACCTCGATCGTCGATACTGTTTGCTGATGTGGGAAACGGACGTGGTGCGGTCGATCTCGCCGGGTGCGGAGGGCAAACTTTGAAAAGTTTCGGCCGAGGGAGCCGCGCTGCTCGACCGTCCGAGTTGCCGGCTCTGTGTGTCCGTGTGTGTGTGCGTGTGTCGTGTTTGTGTTCGCGGAGTCGCCGTCCTATCTGCAAACATGCTGACCCGTTACCGGAGCAACCTGGAGATTTTTATTTCTCCCGAAAAGGGTGCGAGCGAAGCGGACGCGATGGACAGCAGCGGCGAGGAGCTGAAGCGTATTGGTGAGTCAGACCTGTTGTTTATACTACACGCCTGATGTTTGCACTGCATCAGGATCGTCGGTGGAGTGTTGTGTTAGGGTTGGGGTAATCTGCAGCAATGGCAGAACGTTTTGTACAGTCTGCCTTTTGAGGCGGGGGATCGAGTAAATATTATTTAGGTCAAGCAAAAGAAGAAAACGAATGAGGAACATTCGGTCATAACCTCTACACACTCATAGCGCGGAGGTTATACGACTGTAAAAGCAATTTCTCATACTGTTCTCGGCGCGGCTGTCGCAAAAGAAAAACACCCCTTGCCGCTGGTTTCTTCGTCATTTTTGCAACGTATCTGTTCATGCTAGTGACGGCGGCTGCCGGTGCTGCGCTGTGTGCTGCACTCGTGAGAAAAGAACAACAGCATCCTAAAAATGTTGTACACTACTTGTTGCCATACAGAGTGGCGCTACTTTCTGTACAGCCGACAGAAGCAGCAGAGAAGTAGGAAGGGAACGGAAGGGACCGGCACCAAATGCTGAATCTATTTTTCTATAATAACCGCGGTTTCGCCTTCCTCTAATATTAAAACGTACTCGACGGGCGGCCCTTTTGCTTTCCGGCATATGACTGTGTGCCATGTGGTTGTGCCGTATGTAGGGCGCGTAGAGTAAGTAAAGTCAGGGTGCTGCTCACCCTGGTATGATAAAGTTGAGGTGGCCTGCTGGAGGCCTGGAGACTGTACAGCAGGTCCCAGGCGCGCGCGTTGGGTTGGGCCTTCCCTCCTCTTACTCCCCCCC
>NW_026267166.1:1104088-1104444 GCF_000697945.3 Frankliniella occidentalis
CCCGCCCCGCCACGCCCCGCCGCGCCCCGCCACGCCCGCACACGGCGCGGTGCAGCGCCCCCATAGCTGCGGGCCAGGTACGCGACGCGATTACACCGTCGGCCCCGCCAGGCCAACATCGCCGTACAGCACAGAGCGCGCGATTATTTTCGCTTTGACGAGAGAGGACAAATACCTATCAAAAATTTAAAAGGGTTGGAACCAAACAGACTCGATGGCAATGCCGCGCGTTTTCGACGAATTCCGTATCGCCTGCTGGATTGTGGAATCTCGCGACATGGCGTACTGCCACTGCGTGGCATGGCGCTGGGTTGTTTGAGCGTTGCTCACGCCCCATAGTCTCCCTCCCCCCCCCC
>NW_026267166.1:1107999-1110401 GCF_000697945.3 Frankliniella occidentalis
CCCGGTCACACTGGCGCTGCGGACGGCACCGCGCCACTGCGGTTCCTAATGAGTAGCCGTGGACTGATGGCTCCACGGGCTTCCTGGAATTTCTCCTATTAGCCCGTAGTGTAGTATACCCGCCGCCGCCGCGGTACCCGCGATACGCGCTCCCCCGCCTCAGGACTAATTGCGTACCTCTATGTGGCACGGGCCGCTCGCGGCGGGGCGGGCGGTCTGCAAGGGGTGATCCCCTCCCCCCCCCCTTCCCTCTCTCCCGTCTCCCCCAATGCGCGCGAGCTTTGAATATGGTTAACGACCACCACCACCACCATCAGCAGCAGCAGACAACCGACACCCAGGGAAGCACAGTGAAAAGCGGCCATAAGGGAAAATTTTGCAGGCTGATAAATGTCGTAAATTTTAAACTCAAATTGCTAAGTATCGAACTCAAAATGTCGAACAAAAATAACAATATGAATTAACTTTGTTTGTAGCCATTACAAACGCGTTAGTAGACTTGCAAGTGCATACGTAAATTTATTATTACCATGTTCACGCTCGTAAATGTACAATATTTAGTTTGTAAAATGAAATGTTTTAAAAACATTGTGAACTGACGAAATGTGTTTCACGGTGAGAGGAAGTTTTACAATATGGAAGTGCTTACCACATACGACGCATACATACACGCGAGTTGGTCTCGGAGCGCGAGTTCTCTCTGTTTTGCTTTTGGTCGCGTAATTTTACTCCTTTAAAAGAATCCGCGTAGGGAGGGGGGTAGGGCGGGCGCCGTGTGAATGCGCTGCTATGGCGCCTCTGGCTTCTGGCACCGCCCCGCCCGGTAGCCTCGGTGCTTATGAGTAGAAAACATAAAACGACTCATAAATAATTCGACAAAAAAAAGACGCGTAATAACGTTTTAATCTGCGAGAAGCGCGCGTGAGAATAGAGGCCATGTCGTATTAACCTCTGTGGGCTTGGGCGGGGCTCTCGGTATACTGCTAGCCGACTCTGGACGGCCGGGGCGTGAAATCGAATCACTCGTGTTGCTCGTAATAAGCCTGTTCATCTGGAACCCGGGACTGGTGGTCCGGAGCGGTGCGCCGCGGCCACGCGACGCCACGCCCGCCTTTGATAACAGCAATCAGGGAGGGACAGGGGGAAAATCCCCTTCGTCCCCCTTCTCGCCGAAAGCACGTAATTGTAGCTATCGAGCATGCGCGTCTTACGGCTCGCTAACAAGACACCGCCAGGAGGACTTCCCTCGGGGAATTTGATCCGCAAGTCAGGAGGACGCGGAGCTCTGCGGCGACTGCTTTTAATTTCGTTAGCGCTTGTTTGAGATTTTTGTCTTTTTTTAGCAGATGATACCTTAAAAACCTTCCGACTAAACATAAAGAGTATTTTTTCCTCGCTCTCCCGTGCATGCCCTGCTCCGTGCGTGACCAAAGACTACAATGGCGTGTCTTAAACGCTGCGCCCGCCCGGGCGACTTAATCCACCTTTAGCTCTTCCAGTTCTCTAATCGTTCCAGTGATCTATTTGAATACTGTGTCCGTTCCTGTATGCATTGGGGATTAGTAAGTGTGATGTGACGTGATTTCCTCCTTTAATCAAGGATGAAAACCACTTCGATGTAACCATAGTAGAGGTGTCCGATTGTCGGACGAGCCGCACCCAGATCGTGCAAACTGCAAAGTCACAGTATGTCCGTGTTCTCTGGAGGCACTCCGCGTGGGCAATGTGGTTTAGAAAATTTAGAAGAAATGCAAAGCAGGCGGAACGATGAAATTGCTCTGCTTATCCAGAAAAACAAGAGCTTTGGGGGAGAGGGTTGTCACGCGAGCGCACCGCGCGCCCAAATCGGATGGGTTGGGCTGGGCGTTCGCGGTCACCTTCACCTTCCTATGGGCCTGGAGGCCTTGTTTGTCGAGGTTGTTCCCATCGGTTTGGCGATGTGAACAAGTGGGTTGAAAACTTCGGCTCTGTGTTTGCAGGTCCCCCGGACCCCCCGGCCGGCAGGCCGCTGGCCACCGCCGACCCCGCTGGCGGGCTGTGCGCCGTGCTCACCTGGTCGTCGCCCCCCTACGACGGCGGCCGCTGCGTCGACGGCTACCTGGTGGAGGGCCGGACGGAGAGCGAGACCGAGTGGAGGGCCGTGGCGGAGAGGTGAGTGTACAGTACGAGCAAATATACTGGCAAGTGAAGGAAATCAAGACTGGAACGATCGCCGACTTATCAAAACTGGAACGTAAATCGGCATTCAAACGGCAATCACAACCAAAACGAAAAACATTTACCTTCCGGACATATCTTTGTATCGTTATGGTTACAAGGTAATATTTAGATGTCTGAAAGTAATTTCCCTTCGATGAAAGCCCCAGTCCTATTATACCCTTGATGCAACTCAGACCGCGGCT
>NW_026267166.1:1119201-1119804 GCF_000697945.3 Frankliniella occidentalis
TTTTTAGAGTTCTAATTTTCACAATTTTCCAGACCGTTTGTACTGTGTGAGTTCATCGTCCTGCTCCTGTCTGTTCGCAGCCGAGTGCGGGGATGAGCCGCCGCCGCCGCCCTTCGCTCCGCGCCTGGTGACCGTGGAGCCGATGGAGGGCGAGGCCGGGACCGGAGGCTTCGCGTCGCGCTTCGAGCTGCTGGAGGAGCTGGGCAAGGGCCGGTACGGCGTGGTGCACCGCGTCACGGAGCGCGCCACGGGCCACACGCTGGCCGCCAAGGTGATCCGCACCATCAAGGCCAAGGACCGGCAGCAGGTGCACGACGAGATCGCCATCATGAACGTGCTGCGCCACCCCAAGCTGCTGCAGCTGGCCGCCGCCTTCGAGGGCCCCAAGGAGATGCTCATGGTCATGGAGTAGTAAGTGTGTGCGAGGTGTTTGAAGAGGTCCCTGATTACCCTATTCTTGTCCGTGCGGTGCGCGGCGCCCCCCTGCGCGCCACTTTGTCTCCCGCGCGCCGCTGCTCAATACACCCAATCACCGAGGCGGCGCGGCGCACGGGAGGATCAGGATCGCGAGAGCAGAGAGAGAGAGACGAGCCGTCGAGATTA
>NW_026267166.1:1125943-1126570 GCF_000697945.3 Frankliniella occidentalis
GGGAGGGAGGGAGGGAGAGCGGGAGGGGGAAAACTTTGGACGCTAGCGGGCTTTGCATTCGCCGCATTTGATTGCTCGCTGATTGTGCTCTCTCGCCATACCCGCCCGCCCTATAGCTCCGCCTGGACTTCCTGGACCTGACCCTGGCCCAGCCCGACGCCAACGGTATCTGCCGCAACGATTTCCTCTCCATCACGGGGTCGTCCTTCTCCTACCCGCGGATATGTGGCGTCAACACCGCAAATCACAGTGAGTGACGAATGAATGACGCGCCGAGTTTCTTTTGTTGGAAACTTTGCCTCTCTCTTTGCCTTTCTGGACATTTTATTTTTCATGTTTAACTGCTCACCTATCTGCTTTTCTACCCCGTCTTTAGTGTACGTCGACTTCCCCGCGGGGACCAACTCCATCGTCATCTCTGTGGACACAGACTCGGCGGTGCGCTTCGCCAGGAACTGGAACATCCGGATCACCCAGATTGAAGCGACCAATCCGAGCCACGGTGAGCCTCTCCCCCCGGCGGGCCCGGCGCAGCCCTGGCCGTGGCCGGGCCGTCAGCCCTCAGCTCAGGCTCGACGGGCCGGCCTGTCTACTCTAGACTGATTGTCTCTCGGCCCTCCTCTTCCC
>NW_026267166.1:1129343-1135516 GCF_000697945.3 Frankliniella occidentalis
AAAAAAGCGAGACGAAAGTGTTATTTTACTTTATTAAACCCAACCTTGCGTCTAGTCTTTGAATCATCCAGATACGAGGGGAAGTAACAAAAAAATAAAACACAAATAAATCTTTCTAGAAGAACAAATTCCCCAAAAATTTAAGAACAAAAAACAAAGAATGAAAGGGAAAGGGAAAACGGTATTCGTAGTGTATTTCGTCTAACAGAGGAAGAAGAAGATTGGGTACAACATAAAGATTCCTTGATTGTCGAGCCTCTACCCCCTCGGCGTGACGTAGAGGGGGGGGGGGGAATCTCACGACCAATCGGGAACGTTTTTGGTCTACCCGCTATTCTTCTTCCTCCGTTAGCCGAAATGCACTATACCGAAGTAAAAACCAAGACAAAGTCAAAAAGTCATCCAGGCACCTCTCTCCGTCCCAGCCAGGCGCACAGGGCCTCGAGGGCAAAGGCGGCCAAGCCCGCGGCCTGGCCCGCGCCCAGCACGACGAAGGCCGGCCCCAAGTGGTACAGCGTCAGGGTCCGCGGGCCCTGCTGCAGCACCAGCTTCCTCGCGAAGTGGTGGCGCTCCCGCTCGTACTCCGCGTAGCGCCAGCGCGCCAGCAGCCCCGCCGCCTCCACCTGCATCAGCGCCCTGGACATGAGGCGATCCAGCTGCCCCTTCGTCGTCAGGCCGATGATGTTGAAGTCCGAGTAAGGCAGCTGAATGAGGTGGAGCTTCTTTGGCGGCATCATGTAAGGGAGCATGTAGCTCTGGGCGTGCCGGTCCAGGTAGGTGATCAGCGCGCAGTTGCGAGCGGTGGCGACCGCTTCGATGACCGTCTGCAACTCTGAGTACGTCACGTACTCTATCCGGGTAGTCAGGTTGACGGCCAGAATGTTCGCCCGTGCCAGGTTTGCTAGCGCTTTCAAGGGCAGCCCGCTGTCCTCGACGTCGCGCAGGCTATCCAGCTCACGCCGAGGAACAGCCGAGAACAGCTTGCCGAGCAGCAGGCCCTGGTAGGCGGCGGTCAGGACGACGCATGCGAGCAGCCAGGCGGCCAGCATGGGGCGGGGTGGGGCCGGCGGCAGCGGCGGCGGCGCCTGGCCTAGCATTGGGGCCAGCACCTGCAGCACCGCGCCACTGACGTCCCGCCGCCGGGCGCTGGCGCTCAGGACCAGCACCGCGCACAGCGTGGCCACCCCCGTGGCCCACCACAGCGCGGCAGAGAACTCGTCCAGGACCGCGTCCAGGAGGCTGACTCCGGCGCCGAAGCCCGCCGGCACGATGACGGCGACACGAGCCATCTCCATGTCGGGCAACTCGCTCGTCTGCAACGCGGACTCGCTCAGGGTGAAGAGCGGCACGTCCGAGAGGACCGCATCCAGAGTGCACTCCTTTAACGCGGCGTCAATGTGACTGTACTCCGATGTTTCTTGGAGCCGTACGGTTTTCTGTGAACCTAGGCGCTGCCGCTGCTGTGCTTGGCGCACTATGTGCACGACACTCTTCGTGAGTTCGAGGAGTGATTTCGACGCCGTCCTGCCGTGCGACCTCAGCATCAACACGGTGAGGACCCGGCATGTGCGTTCTGGACGCGACACACAAAACTCGCTAAACACGGCGGGCGCCCGGTGCCAGCGCTGCTCGGCGGCCGACCACGTGTCCTGCTCGAGGACGGTCACCACGCGGTTCCTGCAGGCGGCGTCGGAGCGGCAGGTGAGGTTGTAGAGGCCGGTGCTGCCGTCGGGGGCGGTGAGCGCCAGGGCGTACTGGTGCCCGCCCAGCCACACGCGCGCGCGGGACAAGTCCCGCAGCACCTCGTCCCGGGTAGAGGGGGAGGCCACCGAGGCCCAGAAGATGGCTCGGGTCAGTTTGGTGTTGTCGTGCATCCTCATTGTGGAGAGCAGATCGTCCAGCCCCTCCGCGGCCACGAAGTGCACGCAGCGCGTCGCCGCCAGAACGTGTACGATTCGCGTACTGACCATATGCTGTTGGTAGAGGGTGACAATGCTCGGGCTCAGCATCCGCGGTATGTCGGCGGACAGCTCTCGGAGGAAGGCACCGGTCCAGCGCGTCTGGCCCATCAACACGAGGGTGGCCTGCTGGGAATGCATGAAGGGCGTGAGCAGGGCCGCGGCAGCCCTTGCCTCGGGGGGCGCCGCTGAGTCCGCGACCGGGAGGTTGGCCCGCACACCGGGCATCGCACAGCAGAAGACGCACAGGGACAGGAAGGCCTCCATGGCGGCGGGTACGAGTCTCCGGGCGTACTGCTGTCGGGCATTTGGTTCTCGAGGTCTTTACAAACCGTTCGGTGAGGAGTGACAACATTTTCACCTTTCTCGTACAGCCTGTAATTTGCTCAGCCCTCAGTGCGATTTGATTGGTCGTTTTGGAGGCACCTGGTTTGGACGTGATGCTATCCTGCGATGAGCGATAAGGGCAAATTGTAGCGGCGCCTTTGCCTTCGCTCTGGTGATTGGGTGACGGCGTATACAGGGTGTGTCAGGCCCCGTAGTTCAGTGGGCAACCCTCTCACACACGTGAATGCGGTACAGCATAAGTAAATAAAAAGAAGTATGGGGTCTGTAGGACACCCTGTACAGAGTGGTGGTTTATCGCACAACATCTTTCACAAAAATCGTAAAATAATTAATTGTTCTGCGAGCAATAAAGCAACAAATTTAACAATTAGAAGAAAGCAGCCATTGTCTCGTCGGGTCCTTTTGCCGTGTGTGCTTGCTTGCTGGCTCCTTTCTCTCTGCTCCGACATGCGGGGCGCGTGGTCGGTCGGTCGGTCGGTCGGTTGGCTGGTCTCGGAAAGCGGCGCGCGAGCCCATCCCGTATCCAGGGGGGCAGGGCGCACTGCTGCCCCGTCCGACTGTGTCCGACCGACCCGCCTGCCAATAAGAAATAAAGCCATTCCTTCTTGTCGTCCCGGCCGCCGCCGCCCGCACGTGCTGCCAATACACGCACACACACACACACGCACACACACAGACCTGTCGCCGCACCGCGTTCGGCCGCTTTGCGGTCGTCATCAGTCGTGCGCATTAACATGTCGCTCCGACCCCCGTCGTCGTCCAGGTGCATCACATGTCGCTCCCCCGCGAGACTCCCCTCCTCCTGCAAGCCGCCGTCCCGTCCGACCTGCTGTACGCACCTGCTTCACTCCCGCCCGTCGCCGTAAAGAGTTCGTTTACACTCGCCGCGTATATGGCCTGTGTGGTGGGGGGGTACTTCATTTTTGTGTTTTTAACGGCCGTCCGATCGAGGTGACGTGCAAGGTTGTTATTGGCGTTCTGCTCTGAAAAGTAAACCAGGATGAAGCCTGGCTCTGTACGCACGTCACAACGACGAAGTTTACGAACCCCCTGCTCAAACTCGAACCAACGCACGAGTCGAGCGTCGGCTGACATGAGGGCCGAAATGCGCTCTCCAGCAGCTTGGGGTTGAAGACAGACGGCGCGGAGAAATAATAGCCCTGTCTCTCATTGGGGCTGTCCAGGTGGGGGCCCCGGCGCGCCCCGTTGAGGGGAGGGGGGCAGAAGGGCGCAAAGGGCCGCCAGATGGTACCGAAAGGGCCCCCGGGGGCCCCCATGCGGGGCGGTGGGGGCCGCTGTGTATGATGGGAGTGACGGCGCTGCTTGCCAACTGACTGTCAATCGGACCCTCCGCACCCCCCGTCCATCAGCCTCCGGGCGGGCCTCCGGCGCGAGGTGGACCTAGGCGGGGACGGGAGGAGGGTTTGGGCCAGGTGGGCGAGGCCAGGTGCGGGCGCATTGTCTCGACTCGAGCGCACGCTCCCCGGGGCACGCGCGCGCCCTCATCAGAGAGAAGAGCACCGAGCGGGAGAGCGCGCTCGCTCTCCGTGCGGCCTGTAAGTGCCCGTCACACCTGCCTGCCTGCCTGCCTGCCTGCTTGCTTGTCCCTGCTGGACATCCTCTCCCACTGGACGCCCTGTTGGGCAGCACCCGGCCCGCGCAGTCGCCACCACCCTCGATCATTGTCTCCGCGCGCTCGCCAGGTGGCGGAGCTGAACCAGCTGAACGAGAGACCAGGACCACGGCGAACAAAGGTTTGGCACAGGCAGGGGGTGCGCTGCGGGCGCCTCCTGCTTTCGTCTTACCTTTACTCTGCAACATACCGGGTGTAACTGTGAATACGCAGCAGTGTTGCGGGTTTGCCTACTCTTTACACCAGTAAGGGGCCATGGCCCCTGCGGCCATATTGAGTATGCAATCCCGCAACACTGCTGCGAATTCACAGTTACAACCGGTACTTACTGCACCATGATAGTTGGAACTAAGACCGTAAGACCTTATGTCCCACTATCATGACTACACCATGAAACCCACCATAGTAGAGAGTCGACGTAAGACCAGACGGCCTAAATTTACGCCTCGCAATAAATTTTGTTGAATTCTTATTATTCTTTTTGCGAAAGGGAGAGGGGAATCTATGACGGGTTATGCCGCCGCTCGTGGAGTCGCTCATATCTATGCAGCCGCAAGAGAGCCGCGCCGCGTCGTATATGGGTATTGCTCTGGAGGAAAGTAAAGCAAGAATCAATGAATGGCTGCTGGATGGGAGCTCGGCTGCACCGCGCGCCGCCACCGTCAGAAATAAAGGCAGCCATGCCATTCCACGTCTCTCTACCGCTCTTTATACTGTCTCCATTATCGGCGATCTGGTTAAGAAATGTACATATGCGGATCTGGTTATTATTTATGCGTTTGGGTGCCTCTGCCTGTCGCTCTTCCTGCTCTCACTCCACCTCTCGACATTTAATCGGCATTCGTCGGCATTCGTCTCGCCAAAGTGCAGGATTATTATTTTTTCCAAACCCACCGACGCGAAGTAAAAACTGTCCAGGAAAAAAAACAATTAGCTATAGCGATCATCCCTGAGCCAACCATAAGACAGTTGCTATTGCCAATTAATTTTTCTATGTGAAGGAAAGGCACAGGCAGCGCGAAAACGAAGAGTGACCGTGACCATGCCGTGACCGAGGAAACGACATGCTTGATATGGGTTCATACTGCCCCGGGCGCACGAACTTCCCGAGCCGTCGCGGTCGCCTGCTTGGGGCTGTGCTGCTTATTGCAGACGATTATTCGCCCAGCCTCATGTTATGTCTGCTCACCTTCGCCCAGCCTCCGGCCTGCGTACAGAGTGCTATCAATCTTAGACGCACCCCTTAGCCGTGTGCCGTTCCCCGTCGAACTCACCACCACCACCTCCCCCTATACTCTCTGCTGGGCTCGACGGGGGTGGGGAGGAGGGGAGAGACCCGAAATAACAATAATTTATATCACCGCGCGCTTCAGAAAGGAAGTTGGGGGGCTCGCGGAGCACAAAGGGCGTAAGCGGCGCTGCGAGTCGCGGGCGGGGCAGGGCGGGGAGGGGCCTCGTGAGTGCGACCTGCTCGTCATTACTTTGGCAACAAGCTGCATTGTGTGCTGCGGAGGGCACTAATGGGCTGGGCCAAGGGTGGCGCGCGATGGGTGGCGGTACCTGGTGGGGACGACCAGGACCTGGGGGAGGATGATGACAAGGGCCTAGAGGGGAGAGACTCGGACGGAGGGCTATGCTAGAGACAACCTGTGCGGAGGAACGACGATAGGGGGAATGATCAGCCGCAACGAACAGACGAGGCCAGCCCGTGCTCTGCCCTGTGACAGCGTGGCGCCGATCGAGTAGGCAACCCGCCCGCACGCGCGACGTGCTGTACAGCCTAACTACGCGGGCGTGCGGAGCTCGTCGGGAGCGTGGCACCGATATCATACCGTACCGAGAGATGGTGACTACGAAGGACCATAGACGATTTGAGCTACCTCTCTGGGCAAGAATAATGAATCTGGACGAAATCTACAAGCATCGTGGCGGCCAGCTTATCTCTCCCATGGGCGGCCAAATTGATGCTCGTCGCATTTCTTCCTGATTTCTTCTTATCGAATCGTCCATCAGGAGCGCCGTCCAATAAGGAACTTGGGACCGTCTATCGTATAGGAGGAAGGGCGGAATAGAGACGACCAGTTCGAAACGGCTCGCCCGGTGGGCCACACGGCCAAACAGCGGCTCATCACCAAAGCCCCGATAAATTATCTGGTCTTGCCCGGGTGCGTTTCATCCCCCGGATTCGCCATTAGCAACAGAGCAGGGGAGCGGGCGAGAGGGCGCGGGCCGGG
>NW_026267166.1:1135566-1137289 GCF_000697945.3 Frankliniella occidentalis
GTACGTACGAAGGGGAGGAGGGGGCGGGGGCACTCTATAATACCTTCTCCAACCGTCCGTATCCCCGCGAGAGGAATGCATTTTCAATCGCCGCTTTGCCGTCCGCCGCCCGCCGCCCACAGCAGCAGCAGCAGCAGCAGCAGCTGCTGCTTGTTGGGGATTAATAATCCGGTATCGCTAACGTCCTCGCCATTAGCCAACTCGACGGCCTCGCCATTAGCTAACGTGACGTCCTCTCGCGCGTCGCCCCAGATTAGCCCGGCTCCGCGCGGCGCCCAAAATAGCCAGCCCCTCCGCCCCAATGAATGCCATCGCCGTCCCCCCCTCAACAACCCTCCGCGGACCGGGGCCGGGCGGCGGCGGACGAGCAACGCCCCCGCTCAGAGAGGGGCTGAATGGGGCGGCGGCGGCGGAGGAGGAGGGGAACGCGTGCGAGGGGAGGTTTGGAAGCAGGCAGGGGTGAAAGGCGCGGGGATGAGGCGAAGGGGTTAAAAGAGGGAGGAGTAGAGGGGTGCGGGGGCTCCGCGCGTAGAGTTTGGGACCACGAGGTCCGCTGAAGGTCCGCTCGAGGTCCCCCTCTCCACGATCCGATCCGGTTTGTGCGGTCGCGGGGGGGCTGAAATCGAGGCAGCTGGGAAGGGCCGTCCAGCGTCCGGCCCGTGTTTGCCTACACTCGCACACGCACACGCACGCACACAGGCGCTCAATATCGTCCCCCTCGTTCATTCCCGAATAAAGAATGCCGATATGAGAGTTGCTCTCGTTGTTGGCGGAGCAGGAGCGTAACGCCGCTTGGCCCTGACCACATGCCGAGCGCAGCGTCCTCCGGTTTATAGACGTTGAAAGCCGGTTAGTTGGTGCCCCCGTTGGAGCATTCCCTTGTCGATTAATTCAGCCCTTTCCAATTTCAGTATTGTTTTAGAAATAAACTGCCTGCTCAAAGAACAAATATTCGAAAACTGCTAGTGACTATAGTGTGCAAAGGTCAAAATTTTCGATTCTTTGGACCTCAAAATAGCTTGTACTGGCTGAGTATTACATTTAAGACAATTTTCCTCTTAGAAAAAGGTCAGTTTGTAGAACTCCTTAAGTGAGTCAAGCGACCACAAACCATCCAAATTCATAATTAACACGAAGCGTGTTTTGTTCTTTTTTTGGACACGTGTGTGCAAAATATACCAAGTTTATTCTTTATTTTTAAGATTGTTTCAAGTTTTAAAATCCAAGCAAGGACTGCTAACAATAATCTGTATACGCTTCACGAAATCGTTGGGGGGCTTTACTGCTAAAAGCGGGTCAGAGCTGGGGGCAAGCAGGGGCTCCCTCGCCGCCCCCCTCCGCCCTACTCCCGCCCCTCACGCGCCGCTGGACCGGGCGCGGTGAGCACGTGGTAACCGCGCGGAAGGAAAGAGCAGGGGGTGAAAGCATTTATAGTTTGGGCGGCAAAATAATCTATGCCTCGCTCCGGCGGGCTGTGTACTACACCACTCGGGCTGAGCAAATGCGCCGCTCCCGCGCGGAGTCTCTTGGCTTGTCGCCCGCAACTACTCTAATACCGAGACGTTTGGCCTACTGTTCTGCAGTATATTGTGCCCCTCGGACCCAGCCGCTGTCGGAGCCGGAACGGAAGACGAGTCAGAGGAGGATCCTGTACGGCGGCGGCGATGATCGGAACGGGTCCGCATGCGAGCTGCTTGATGTGGGGAGCTGTTTGGGGGGGGGG
>NW_026267166.1:1137368-1139114 GCF_000697945.3 Frankliniella occidentalis
TGCTGCGATCCGAGTTGGGGGGTAAGGGGGGGGGGGCTACCTGCCCGCCTCCGCCTGACTCACCTGGCGGCGTGGTGTGGACCCGACCCGACTCGACAGAATGAAGAATGAATTTCCACCCCTCAACGTCGTCGCTCCAACGTCGTTTCTTTCGAATCTCGCTTATAAGAAATGTTTTTCTCCCTTGGCTGGGTCGTTCTTTTCGATTTTTGCGGTCCACCCCCGTCGATCATGCTGCTGCTGGTGCTACCGCGGTTCGTATTATGATTGGCAAAAAAAATGATTAATTTCTTTTGTGTGCTTTTGTGGGCGCCAGGAGGTTGCGGGTGCTGTTCGCAAGGGTGGACGGGGGTAGGGGGGCGCAGTAAGGCGCTGCTGGTACCCGTCCATCGGCATGCAGACGACGGACTGGGCTATATAGGGCGTGCTGCCCAGTGCCGCCCGCACATCTGCCCCCGGCTGTGCTCGGCGAGTGGTATGACATGACGACGACCCCGACAAATTAATTGGACAATCAATTTATTGTACGGCCGGCGCGAGAGCAGATAGCGAAATAAATCGCCCGCCGCCGATAATTTCTCTGGTCGCTAACGCACTCCCCCCCCCCCCCAACACCACCACGCTATTTGCGCGCGCGGAGCATTTCGCTCCCGACTCCATTCACACAATTACCATAGAAACCAATAAAATGCGCCAGAGCTTTGGCCCCGCGGGGCGGGAGCACGATAGAGCGTTGGCGGAAAAGGAGGAGCAGGACGGCGAGGAGGACGAGGACGAAGACGAAGACGAGGACGAGGACGAAGACGAGGACCAGGAGGAGGACGACGAGGAGCACTCAAAAACCGTTCCTTTGTGGGAAAGACATTTTATTTAGCCTAACGAAAAAATTTCGTAGCTGAAATCAACAAAGGTTTTTCGTTGGGACGACAAAAAAATTTTGCTGTCCCAAATTTTCAATTTCTTCAAAATAAAGAATTTGGTGAACTAACGAAAAATTTTAATTGTGACAACTAAAATTTTGTTGATTTCAGCTACGAAAAGATTTTGTTCCCACAAAGAAGTGGTTTTCTGAGTGAGGAAGACGAAGAGATGAGACGTGGATTGAACAGGGTATCTATGTAGACGGCGGGAGGGTGTGGGTATGTGAGTAGGGGAGGTACGGAAGGGGTAACAGAGGACCTCACGCGTGTAAGCCGCGCAAAGGACGACGGCGGCGACGACCAACTGTTGCCTGCTCAGTCGGGGTCGGGTACAGCAGCAGCAGCGGTGCGACGCGTGGTGGAGACGGGTGGCCCGCCGCCAAGTCTTGAATTCACTTGCATAGCTGAAGAGCTCGGTGGGGGGGGGGGGGGGCGAACGGAACACCCAGAAGGGGTCTCGCCTGGAAAGGCGAATTCATTCTGGCGACACTCCACGCAACGCGCGAGACGTTAAATTAAAGCCGCTGTTATCCAGGGGGGCTCTTCGAGGTCCTCGTTAGAGGCTACCTCAGGTTGCGATAAGACCTTAAAAACGCGCGTGTTGGAGAGATATTTTTGTGAACACGGAGGTTGAGGTTAAGGTCACATATTCGGTTTGCGCGTTGGGTCCAGTGTAACCCCCTCCTTCTCCCGAGCGGCGGCGGAGCGGTCCGGAGCCGACCGACCGAGGAGGAGGAGGGGCCCCAAAATGTTCGCACCTGCCGCCGGTTTAACATTCATTATTATCTTCCCTTTGAATCGAGGAGGGGGGTGGGGCTACGGAGGG
>NW_026267166.1:1139164-1140985 GCF_000697945.3 Frankliniella occidentalis
GGCTGCAGCCGGCGTGTGGCGTTGGAGGGAGGGGGGGGGGGCTTGCATTGTGCTCGTCTGCTGGACGCAGCGGTGTGGGTGGAGGTTTGAGGCCGCGCTGCAGCAGCCGGGAGACCAGCCGACTGATTCCGAAGAGCGCTCTCTCCTCTACCTCCCGTATAGCTCCGTCCTTGTCGCACTCATAGGACGACAGCGCCCCTTGAGCGCTCTCTTCAGAATCAGTCTGCAGGAGGAGACGTGTCCCGCAGGACGCTCGCCGGGCTGGTGCTGCTGCAGGGCGCAGGAGGGGCTGCCTGCCAGGTTCGCGCTGCTTATTGTCCCGCCGAGGGTTGGCATTCGCCTGACCGCGGCGGACAATGCGAGCGGAGCAGCCCGGGCCGGCCGTGGCCACGGAATGCGTAATTTGCCAGAGCGCCTGGCAAAGAAGAAGAGCAGAGAGAGGACAGTCGGCGGGGCGGGGCGGGGCGTGGTCGGTGCGGTGGGGGCGGGGAGGTTATGGACGTTGTTGAGAGAGGTCACCATCACACCACCACGACCACGAAACGCGCCGATCTGGGGGGGGGGGGGGCTTCCCGGGAACAGCAAAGTGAACGTGAACGCGGTGGAAAAGTAAACGAACTGGTGAACGCGCCAAAAGAGCCAATGGCTCCCCGTTCGTTCTCTGCAGCCGTTCGTTCGCGCGTTCGCGACACACTTGTTCTCTCACTCTTGCATGGTTCCCGAGAAGGCCTCACGGAAAAAATAGTCCAGATAGATGGATAGGGGATTCGACACAAAAAAAAGACGAATAGAAAGCCAACGACAACATGAGAGGGGCGGTGTTCAGTTATCTACCTCTCTCTCTCTCTCTCTCTCTCTCTCTCTCTCTCTCTCTCTCTCTCTCTCTCTCTGCGTTCGCGTGGCTATAGTCCTCGCTGTTTTTTTTGTCTTTGGTTGTTGTTTTTTTTTTTTTCGTAAGCATCAGTGAATGCGACGGTTTGGGTTTGTTGATTAGTCGGGGGTGCCAGCCTACCGGGAGCAAGGGTAATACCTATCCCTGCTGACCTGCTGCAATTATGCGGTTCAGCCCTCGGTTACGTGGAGCGCGCAGGAACCCCCTTTTCCCGACCGTTCCCTATTTATTCGATACCATTCGACCAAGTTGATTGAACGTATACATCGGATTGTTTTATTTGTTTTAATTGTTTATCCATACACTCGCATTTTCAATTACTTGTTGGGAGGTATTGAATGTCGGATATCCAATGAGGTCTGCGGAGTACCCGCATGTCCACTGCCACCCGGCCCCGACTGCCGGACTCCGCCCCGCTGGTGGCGGCGAAACGACAAAAGAGCTCGCCGCCGTGGTGTGGTCGATATGGTCGATGCTCACTTAATTGTCTCGTCCTTTTCTCTCTTCCCAGAGCGCTCTCTTCCAAAAAGTAAAAACAATAAGGATACGAGACGGGTCGTCCCGTGTCGTCGTCCAGTCGGCCGGCCCGGGCACGAGCGGCAGGTGCGCGTGCCCGGGCCAACGCTGCATAACGAAGCAGTCGTGGTCACTCTGCCACGCCACGCCACGCTACGCCACGAGGGGCCGAGCTGCTCCCGGGGCGCACGCCACTCGCTCCGGCGGGTCGGCCGATCCCCCCCACGCGATCCCTGATCCGCCGGGCGCAGCAGGTGCCTCTCGTGGCCGGCGGTGCCCTCTCCTCCCTGCTGATCCAAAACCAGAACAGGATATGCAGAACGCTATTTCTCGGAAAACGGTCTGATATCTGAGCGCGCGCGCGGTACGGCTGTACGTCAAGCGCACTCGCACCGCAACGCGACGGAGAGCAG
>NW_026267166.1:1148455-1150361 GCF_000697945.3 Frankliniella occidentalis
AAGTGACCCTCGAGGCGCCTTTCCGCCCGCGGCGCCGCGCGCGCCCGCCCTGCGGAAAAGCGACCTGTGCAGCGTCATAGTACAAGGTGAGGGCTTTCCATCGCCGCTGCCCAATTTCATATATGTCAAATAATACAAGAGATAAAACGACATTTAGGAGACGCGGGACTCGCTATTTATCTTCTTTATTTGCTTCAAACGTTAAAGGGTGCCCCAAAAAATCTCGACGGTCCCACATCCGTGACCACATTACCTACGCACACACAAAAATTGAAGTTGGGATCTCGATGGGATGACATAGAAAATTCACGAAAACTGTTTCGGTGCTCAGCAGCCTGTTTGAATCCGCGCGCCCATCAGCCGGCTGCCAATGGCGAGCCGAGCCTGGCGACACAAGAGGCCTCAATCAGTTTTCGTGAATTTTCTATGTCATCCCATCGAGATCCCAACTTAAATTTTTGTGTGTGCGTAGGTAATGTGGTCACGGATGTGGGACCGTCGAGATTTTTTGGGGCACCCTTTAGCGTTTGAAGCAAATAAAGAAGATAAATGGCGGGTCCCGCGTCTCCTAAATGTCGTTTTATCTCTTGTATTATTTGACATATATGAAATTGGGCAGCGGCGATGGAAAGCCCTCACCCTGTACTATGACGCTGCAGAGGTCGCTTTTCCGCAGGGCAGGCGCACGCGGCGCCACGGGCGGAAAGGCGTCCCGAGGGTCACTTGGTGGTGGGGCGGAGGGCCTTGTTCTCAACGCTCCTGACGCGACACCGTTTGAGATATCACAAAACGGATTGAAGCACCTGGTGCAGCTACTCAAGGGCTACATATTTCGCGAATAAAACGCAGGTCGAAATTTTTACGTCTTTTTGGCGTGGATAGCGCCACGTACGGTAAAACTACGTAAAAGCACGGGGCTTCAGGGACACCCTGTGCTTCTGCTGTAACGCGGTGGTGAGCATGGGAGACTGGAGCAGAGAGCCCTCCCTTCCTCCCCCTCCCCCCGCACCACACCGGAACGCACTCGTCGGTGTGCCCAATGATGACGGATGGCGTTGAGAAACCTCGCCGCACAGCAGCTGCAGCAGCCGGAGCCTGGCCCACTTGTGGGACCGCGGGGACGGCGGGGACGAACAAACGCAGGAACAGGACGCCGGGTCGTTCCGGACCGGCCGGGCCGGGCCGAGCAATGTTGTTGGAGGTGTCGACCAGCCGGGGACAGGGACAACACGCCGGAATACCGGCCGCCGCCCGCTCCAGGCAGGATGAGAATTCCAGGCGCGTCTGGACTTTGCAGGGCCTGGGGCGTTCGGCGGGGCGTGTGGATGGGATGGCGCGGCGGTCCTCTTTGCAGTCCCAATCTCCCCGGCCGCCCCACTCCCTTCTCCTCTCCCCGTTGTCGCCCGCCTCTGGGGGACCAGCCGTCCTCGCGCAGAATGCACCCGCACCATTGCGTTTGTCTTTCTCCTCCGGCGCGGCGAGAACGAATCAATTCTCGGCCCGGACCCAAACCCTGAGCGGCTGCTGCTCGTCCTTTTTACTTTAGCAGAGAGAGAGGCGCCAACAGGAGCCGACAGGAGGGACGGGGATTTCCCTGTGTTTTTCGCTCTGCTCTGCAGACCGCGATTGCTCGCGCTGCCGAGCTTTTCGGCAGGCTTGGAGGAGAGGAAGCCCAGATAGAGAGGTCCGCTTTAGCACTGATGGTTTTCGCCTCGCTGTGCCTTTCTCTCTCTCTCACTCCCTCTCTCCACAACCCCTGCTCCTCCCCCGCAAACGCTGCCAAAAACCCCCAACGCGTACGTATTTTCAAGGAAGAGAAACCGGCGCTGTTCAAAGGAACACGCGAAAACGAGGAGGTGGAGAAAGGGGTTGGTTCGGCGACGATTGGGGGGCGGTGGAGAGGGGG
>NW_026267166.1:1150411-1151352 GCF_000697945.3 Frankliniella occidentalis
AGAGGGGGCGGGGGGGGAACGTCAAGCCGCTTGTCTTCTGCTAATGGGGACACCAGCCACCGCGCGCTCCGGACCAAAGGAGCCGTTGTTGTTTGGATAATTGGGTTGAAATGCGCGCGCGCGCGCTGGCATTGGAAAAAGAGAGAGGGGGGGCGCACCACCCGGGTGTTCCGCCGGTCAACTTTCATTCAATGCATTCAATCCCCTTGCTGCCGATATCAACATCCAATCCGCCAAGAAAAACACGTCGAGGCGGGGCGCCACGATTGGGTCATTCCCCGCTCCGTGATACTGTATCGGTGATGGGGCGGGGCGGGGCGGGGAGGCGGGCGAGTCCAATCGTCAGCGTGTGCGATTGGAGGGGAAGGGGGGAGGGCATTTTTCCAGAGTAAACATCGACGCATTATTATTAGCAGAGACGCCCGGAAAATAAAACCGCACGCTCGATGAGAAAATGAAACAACGCGAAAAGAGATAATGAAGGCTTGCGAACAAGCATTGAGTTTGTGTGCGTTTTCTCTCTCTCTCTTTCTTTTGTGTCTGGTCTGATTTTTACAACCATTTACAGGGAAACATTCGGGGGCATGCGCTTGACGGCGCTAGTCAGTCAGTAATGGATTTTTCTCAGGATTAAAAAAGTGTGGCGCACAGGAAAAGTTGGACACTTGCAGCAGGGAGAGGGAGGAGGAGAGAGGTGGTGGCGCGGTAAAAAATGGAGCACTGAAAATCGGCCCGACGCCGAGTATATATGTAACGAGTTACTGCCTGACCGCGCCGAGCCACGCCGAGAGTCGAGAAAAGCAAGAAGATCAACAAGATCGCGGCACCCAGCACCTGGCCACGAGCCGACAGCGGGGGGGCGGGGGAGGGCAGCGGGGGCTCCAGAAAAGTAGCCGGCACCCCCGCCCCCACCCCCCACACATCCACACGATATGCAGCTG
>NW_026267166.1:1158199-1162834 GCF_000697945.3 Frankliniella occidentalis
GGGGGGGGTGGCAGCACGGCGGGCCGCCAAACAGGTGTAAGATGATCGTGTCCCTGCCTCCTCTTTTGTGGGTCCAGAGGGGCGGTGCAGGGCGAGGGGCGGGGGTGCGGGGTCCGCATGCATGGAGAGTGAACAGCGTTGCCGCGCGCAGCCCGGCCCCGGCCCGCTCGTCCGTTACACCGGCCCTCGCACATTGCGACACACGCTGACGCACCCCTCTCCCGAAGGCTCTGCGCGCCCCTCTTACTCACTCTCTCTCTCCCTTATTCCTCTCTCCGTATCTCTCTCTCTCTCTCTCTCTCTCTCCCTCCCCCGCTCTTGCTCGCTCCCCCTCTTTGAAGGTGTCGCCACGCCCCGTCACGTCCCAGCGGCAACAGCAGCGCCCGCTTTAATTTGGTTTAATCCCGCGCGGGAGTACCTCTTTCCCGTAATTGTTCTAGGATGCCATGCCTCCCCCATCCCCCACCACCCCCCTTAGGGCTGAGGCCCAGGGTGGCTCGCTGGGCCCGCGCCCGCGCGCTGCCGACTGATTCCGAAGAGCGCTCTCCTATACCTTCCGTATAGCTCCATCCTTGTCGCACTCATGGGGCAGCTCCCCTTGAGCGCTCTTCGGAATCAGTCTGCAGGTTGGTTATTCAGGAAAAGAATTTTCCTCTCGCTTGGAAACTCTCCGCGTGAGCTACGGCTGCTGGTGGTGGTGCTGGTGGTGGTGGTGCACCAGTGCCGGGTGAAGGGGAGGGGGCGGCGCCGGAGCGATGCGAACTCATCGACGCGCGCGGCCCAAAACGCGCCGGCGCCCCTTCCTACCGTCCTCCTCTCTCCTCTCCCCGCGTCATCTCCCTCTCCCTCCCTCCTCACCCCAAACGACCCGCGACATTGGCCACGCCTTGTGAAATTCAATTTGGTGGGATTTGTGGCGGGCTGCCACTTAGGACGCCGCGCCGCCCTATACCGGGACGCGTGGTGTGCCAGGCGGGGCGGGTTCGGGGCGGGGTGGGCGTGCAGAGGGGGAGAAAGCGCATCGCTGTGGGGTGCGCGGCCGGGGGGCCCGGGCCCGTCTTCCCAGAGGGCGCAAAAGTCGTCTCCTCAATTCAATCGCCGCCGCCTTTCATTTAGTGTTTATCGATTCGCCGACATTCTGCGGCGGCCGCGTCGGGAGGTTAGTGCCGCGTCCGACCAGCCCAGCCCCGCCCCAAACCCGCCCGGCCACACCACACCCCTCCAGCAGGTCCAGGGCGAGCTCGGACGGGGACGTATGATTTCATGAGAGGCCGTTTCATCTGGCTGGTCTGGCCCTCCTGGAATATGGGGGACACTCAGTCGGAGATGGCTCTCAAAGTGTTCCCTGAGTCGCTCTTCCTTCATTCCTATCCAGCACTCTCCATCTCTCTCACTCTCTCTGCATCGTTCTCTCTGTTCCGCTCATTCTCTCTCTCTCGCTCGCTCGCTCGCAGCCCTCTTTATATCCCGCTCGCCCATCTATATCCGCGACCCGATATCGTAAGGCCCCCGCGCAGCCATCTCCTACTCGGGGGCGTTCGGGGGGCCCCCCGCTGCGTCATATACTTGCGCGCCGGCGAGCAATCGGCGAGCAATCGGCGAGCAATCGGCGAGCTACACCGGCGCGCAGCGCGCAATCGGCCTCGAGTCGCGGCTATGGGAGTTGGCGGGCGAAGGCGTCCCGCTCTGGGCTCTGGATCTCCCTCCTCCTTACTCGCGGTGGTGGCAGAGTGATGGTCCATCCCGCACCAACCCCTCGCCACTCCCCCGTCCGGCAGCCCCTCACTCCCTCCTCTCCACCCCCTCCCTCTCCCGCCTTTCCCTTCCCCCTAGGGCGTTCCGTCAAAGAAAGGCCAGCGGCCGGAAGCGCTGCTGATTCGGTTCGGACGTCGAGCCTGTCTGCGAAAAAGGGGGGGGGGGAGTAGGGACTGAAAGAAAAGGTTTGGGGCGAAGTGAATTAACGAAATATCGCAATGATTTTTTGGGGGGTTCCGGTCGGGCAACTGGGATTCTCCTCCTTCTTTTTGTTTACTCTGAACAAGAAGAAGAAGATGAAGGAGAAGGAAACGCGGAATGGATTGAGCTCCGCATTGGTCGGCCCAGAGTGAATGGCGGGCGCGGGATGATCCCCACGGCCCAGTCTTCTCATCTCCTTTCCTTCTCTTTCTATTTTTTCCCTCATCACTCTAGGTTTCTTTCGTTTTTCCCACCACCGCCGCCACCACCGCCTGGAATTCGCGCTTTTCCAGTATACCCCAGCGCCCGCTGGCCTGGGCGAGGTCTGGGCGAGGTCTGGGCGGTTAGCCGGGCTGCATTTCGGCCCTGCTCAGGGGTGGGAGAGCGCTATGCCGCTAGGAGCCCTGGGAGTCTGGGAGAGAAAGAAAGAGAGCGGTGGAGAGAACGAGAGAGAAAGGAAGAAAGAGGTACATGCCGTCTTCAATTATCCAGGCGAATACGCCCCGACGGCCGGGCAGCATAGGATAGTCCGGCAGCAGGCATAACGCAGAGGGAGCAGGGAAGAAAAAGAAGCCCCGCCGCCGCCCTGCGGCCTATCGCCGAGCGGCCGCCTTTAGGGTCCACTGTAAAACCCCTTCTCTTTCTTATATTTTCTTTATAACGCGCCCCGCTGGCTTCTCTCCGCGCGCGCTGTCTGCGAGGCCGTTACAGCTTGCTTGCTTTGCCGGCTGAATTTTCATTCATGCCCCCCAAAAGCTGTACTTTTTAACGCCGCCGCGCCCCACCGCCTTGCGCTTTGCGCGGCGAATGTAATCACTGGCTGCAAGATTGTGACGGGCTTTATTGCGTTTATAGGCTCCAGCGTGAGCGTGGTAGGGAGGCGAGAGCCGTCTAAGGGCGGCGCGCGCACCACCACCACGACGCCGCGGACAATGCCGCGCAAGAGAGCGAGAGAAAAAAATTATAATCTCTTCAGTTTTCTCATCTTTCTTCGCGTGGTGCTATTCTTCTTGTTCTCTACCAATATCTTCCCCTGTCCGCCTCACGGCGCCCGCTGTATGGGGTGGCGCGCGGGTGGCGGCGTCGTCGTGGACCCATACCCCTAGCCATTGTCGGTGTTCCGAGGCGTGGCGTGGTGTGGTGCGTGGCGGGGCGGGGCGGGGCGGTGCGTTCCGACGGTCCATTCCGCCATCGAGGTCGAGATTCGGAGGGCCATGCAGGCCGAATCGCTACCACCACCGCCCGCCTCGCTCCCCCCGCGCCCCGATATTGGATAGAGCATATCCACATCCACAATGGGGCTCTCTGGCGCTGCGGGGGTGACGCTACCTGCCTGCCACGCCGCGCTCGCCATGCGAGAGGTGCGACCCGAACAAGAAAACCCCCGGGAGTGTGTGTGAGAGAGAGAGAGGGGGGGTGGGGGTGTTACTGAGTGTGCGTGAGAGAGAGAAGGGATTCAATTTCTTGGCATGATTATCCCCGAAGCCTTCCAGGCCTGCACCCTCCGCATGTGAAAACTCATTCAATTATTAGGCCGTTGGCAGCGAAAGCCATCACGACGACCCCTGCTGACCGTCCCCCTACAGCCCCCGGACCATCCCCGCCGACCGTCCCCCGACATCCCATCCGCCTGGCCGCCCAGCCGGTCGGCCCGGCCACGGGTGGGGTTTTGAATATTTTAGCAGGGCCTTGGCCAAAATGAAAACACCAGCAATGAAACAAGGACCGGGCAGGGGGCTGCAGCGCATCATTGGGGAGCGAGGCGCGCCCCATGCGTGTCCAAAGTACGTCGTAACCAGCAGCGGGACCACGAGAGGAAAGTTAAGCCTTGTTTGTGGACCAGGGGGCGCCGACACGGCCACTTTTACTTTCCACTATCGACGGCGTGTCATTTGTCCACCGGGATCCCTCTTACACAATCCCGATCCCGGTCTGCAGGATAATCCCCCTCCCCCTGCAGTATATATGGAGTAGGTGTGTCTCCGCCTTAATCCCGCCATTTGCCGCCCTCGCGTGGGATCCTGATCTCGATGTGCCGCCGCTATTGTATATACCGCCCCCGTATTGCGATTCACGAGGGGATTCCTATTCGGCCATTGGGCCATTTGAGCCCCACGGGCGTCCGGCCCGGCCCACCCCTGCCGCCCCGGTGGCCCCGGCACAGCCCGGCCTGGCCTTTGCTGTGTTGATTTATCATAATGACGATAGTTTGAGTCGGTCGGACCGTACCGCCGGACCCACACCGGCGCGGGGGTGTACTTCGGGGCTGCGCGGGGCGTGGTGTGGTGTGGTGTGGCCGCAGACACCGGCCGCTCCGCGCCACGCCACGGCACGCAGCCCGGCAGCGTTGTTCCGCGCTTCCTGAACGTTTCCTGTCTGGCCCGGCTCCCTCAATGCATCACTCGAACCTCGAACACACAGAGGGGATTTATGCTCGCTGCTGCTTCCTTTTCAAACGCGAACCTTTGCGCTGCCTGCTCTGCCGATGCTGCTCGGCTTGGCTGCTCTCAACCATGGTTGAGCCTTGAGCAGCACGGTGCAGCGGGATGATATTGCCACACGGTCCCTGTGCTCTCCTCCCTCTCTCCTCTCTCCCCCATCCTCCTCACCGGGCCCACCCCCAGGGGGTTGTTCCGGTTTCCTGCCGGTTAAACTCCGCGCTCCCGCCCCTCCCCACCC
>NW_026267166.1:1162884-1167745 GCF_000697945.3 Frankliniella occidentalis
GGGGTAGGAGGGCAAGGGGCAAAGGGTTGCACCGCTTAGGAGCAGCAGCACGGCGGCGGGGCGGAAGCAAAATGATGCGTATTAAATCTGGGGGGATGAGGGCGACGGGCGCCCGGCCCGCGCCGAGCCGCCCCATCGTCCTCGTGCCCTGCAGGCACACGATCATCATCATGAAGGAGGAAATTCTAGCTAAATGAAGCAGACGCCTGGCTCCAAACTCAGCTCCACCTGGTGGGTGTCAGACTGCTCAGCAGCCGCGGGCGGGGGGACAGTTCGACAGCCGTAGCGACGCTGACGCAGGTCGTTCGAAATGGCCGAGAGGGCAATAATAACTCCGAATTCAAGTGTACACATGATTCCCGGAATCCGTGATTCCCATTGATTCCCGTCGTGATTCTCATTGATTCCCCCTGATTCCCGGGCCGGTGTGTACACATGATTCCCAGAGTTATTGCCCCCTCGGATATGGCAGAACGCGGTCACGCGGGGACAACGCCAGAAAGATAGGGAACAGATCAGCCAAATGGAAAGTAATAAATAATTCATTCAGTCCGATGTGATGTCGAAGTGACTTAACGAAAACGGACACATTGAGAGCTTTCCGACGTCATTATTTCGATATGTAGTCGTTGGCAAGTCATACGCCATCTGCCGTGTGTACTGGCGTTATTCCGTCGTGTGCGGCCATATAAGCCTCCGGGCCTGATACAGGGAAAACGTGGGCGCCGCGGCGTCACGGCAGAGGCGAGGAAGACAAACTCCTCCGGGGGTGCTGTTTGGAGAGTGTCAGCAAGGGCTCGAGTGGTGATAGGGGAGGAGGAGGAGGCGAGCAGGGGGTTGAGAGTGTCGGGGAGTGTAGTTTAAATGAGCGGCGGACGCGCCAGTGTGTGTGCGGCGAGGGCTGTGCGGCGACGCACATTTAGAGCCCTCCTGTCATTAGGGGGCTGCCGCCAGGGGCCGCGAGTACAACCAGGGGCTGGGCCGGAGCACCCCGCACCCCGCCCCGCAAACTTGGCCGACCAGACCAGAGACCAACGTGCTCGGCCGGCGCCTGCAGCAGCCGCAGCAGCAGCAGCAGTCATCTTCCCCCCCCCCCCTCCTACAATAAGGCCCTCATTGTGCCAGGCTGGCGCTTGTGCTGGCGCTTGTCACGACCACGTAGAGGAGCCGCGCAAGGCGCAGCTGGCTGACTTCATGCACACGGCCCTTGCCGGGATGGGGGCGGCGGAAGGGCCGGGGCCGGGGGTGGACCCTTCTCCCCCAACTTGTGCCGCCAACCCCGAGAGAGAGAGAGACTGCAAAAGTAAGAGGGACGCCGGTATATATTTTACACAGCCCGTGTGTGTGTGTACACGGCGTGTGTGGGAGGGAAGCGGGGGAAACACATATAACGCGCGGAAAGAGATGGAAGAGACTCTGCGCGCGGGGGAATGCTCGACGAGCAGGGCGCGTCAAGTTTCGCTTGCCGGGGCCGGGGCGCGCGGGCATGGGCACGACATAGGGGCCGCGTCTGCGTCGCGTATTACGTCATGCAAATTGAGCCCCGGCCTGTTTCACTACAGTATCGCACATACACAAGGGCGGGGCCCGGCGGGGCGGGGTAGGGTGGGGCAGGGCGGTGTAGGCGGGACAGAGGTGCTAATGCTAAATACCTCTCTCCACCTGCACACCACCCTTTGCTCCACCCTCTCCTCCCTCCCCAACGTCGTCCGCATCGCGGAGCAAGGCGAGCCGCCCCGGACTTTGAACGCGCCAAAGTAGATTAAAGTGCCGGGGCGGGGCCCTGTTTGGCGTGGAGCCGCCGCGGGGCCGGCCGGCGTCAGCCGAGCAGCAGGGCGCTGTACTGCTCGGCTGCTACGGGGTGAGTAAAGGGCGGAACTTGGTGCTGCTCCGGGTGGTGCGGGCGGGCGAAGGTGCGGGCGGCGTGAGGAGGAGGTGAGCACACGCCGCCATAGGAGGAGGAGGGAGGAGGAAGAAAGGCCACCAAGGCTATCGCGCCTTGTCCAAAGTTTGACGCAGGTCAGGGGTCACAGGGTGCGGCGCGCGGGCGGGCGGGCGGGGGCGTTTGTAATGCGCCGTCCGTTGACCAGCGGCCGCACCAAGCCCCGCCGTCATTAATATTGATGCTGTCATCTTTAGCAAGTTTCGTCAGAGTGCTGCTCCCGCCGCCGACCGCCTCCCCCGCGCCGCATCACCCCGCCCCGCCCTCCTCCCCTCATCTCCCTTCGTAGTACTCGTTTACCTTCCAGCAGCTCTTCCCTGCTCTCTCTCTCTCTCTCCCTCCTCCCCCTGTCGTTAAACACGTCTCTTGCTTTTTAATGGCGCCGATGAAGAATGATATAGTGCACCTGGTGGCTAAGGAAGGAGGAGAGTCGCCCCAGCAGCGCCGTGGTATCATCGTCGCCCGCCCCGCTGCTGCTGCTGGGACCGGGCCGCCCGGCGGGTAGGCAACCCGGGCGCACGGCTGGCATCCGGGACGGCATAGCGGCAAGGCGGGAAGCGATACGGGCTTCGCTTCCTCTCACCCTCCAGGCAGGCAGAGAGGGAGGGAGGGAGTTCGTACGGCAACAATTTTATTCCACCTTGCGCCGCAACGAGGGCGTATCGAGAGGGATGAAGGTGCGCGGGCGGGGAGGGAGGGTTCGATGTGCCGCGTGTAGTGCCATCGGTACGGTACGCGCCATAACTCTTCGTTATTGTTTCTCAGCCGGGCCGGACCTGCCGCCCTGGCCTGGCCGGCCCGGGTGGTGGTGGTGGTGGTGGTGGTGGTGCGTCGCTCCCAGAGGCGCCCCCGCCGGCCCCGACGCAGAAATAGAGTTGCCGGGGGAAATTTACTGGCCAACTTTGAGTCGTATTTGGATTGTTATTAAGGTGGCCCCCGCGCCCGGGCGTTACCTGCCGCTGCAAGGTTTACGAGGAGGCGAGAACAATACGCCCTGCTCGCTCGCCCTCTTCTATTTTTATTTTTTTAGTACGTACTTTTTTTGGGGTGGTTGCGAATGACAATTGATTGTTTATTTTTCTTCGTCCGCAGGCAAGACGTGCAGACGTCGACGGGCCGCAAGAACGAGCAGCTGACGGCGCAGTGGGTGACGGCCTCGCTGTCGGAGCTGCGCTCGGAGCTGATGGAGCTGGCGCGCGCGCACAACGAGAGCGCCGAGCGCGCGCAGCGCAACGACCTGCGCGCCCAGGTGCGCCTCGCGCGCGCCGACGCCGCCTCGACGCGCCGCGAGCTGGAGCGGCTGCGCGCCGACCACAGCCGCGCCGTCGCCGACCTGCAGCAGGCGCGCCAGGACGTGTCGTCGCTGCGCTCCGCGCACCAGCTCTCCGCCAAGAAGTGCGCCGAGACCAGGCAGCAGGTGAGTTGCGCTGCGCACATAGCAGCAGAGGGAGCTCGTCAATAATTCAGAAAAATTTTTTCCACAAAATGCCGGAGGACACGCGGCGAACAATAGTTTGGTGGTGGTGCCGCCTGCGCCCCCTCCCCCCTTTGCGGCGGTGCACCGCCCTGAGCAGCGTCGTGGTCCATATAAGCCCCACTCCCTTCCCCTCTGCTACGCCATTCAAACATGAATGTCCTGCCCCCCCCCCCCCTGCAGTGCAGTGGCCTCTCCGCTGTAACGCGCATTCTCCCAGCCTGCCAGCAGCCCGCCGCACACCGCAGCCCGCCCCGGGCCACTCTGGGGGTAGCTATAGCACAAGGGGGGGAAAAAGAATGCGCGGTGGAGAAAAAAGGGGGTGGGGAAGGGGAAAGGGGGGCTGCAGCCCGGGGCTCCGCAGGCTCCGCGCAGGACCCCCAGTAGCAGCCATACGGTCCCACCGACTCATTGTCGCTGGCGCCCGGCGTCCCCTCCTCAGGTCATGTAGCGGATGATAACGCGCACAGGAACAAGAAACCCGCGGGGGGTGCTTCCGTCGCATTGCCTGCTTGTCTGAGGTCAGAGCGGAGCCAGCGGGAGGTGGTGCGGTGTCGGTGGTTGGTAGTGGCGAAGATGGTAAGGGTGGGAGAGACTCGCAGAGACTCACAAGCAGTAAACTTTAATTTCTTAAAAACAGAAAATATTACTAAAAACCTTTAAATTTTCAATTTGTAAAATTTACACATTTTTTGAAGAATATATCTAGGGGAGTGATGGGTGGCAGATTCTCACCGTTACTGTCTATGCATGGCACTTGACCCCGAGCGAGTAAGCATGTCACCCCGTCCACACGTGGCGCTATCCACGCCAAAAAGACGTAAAAATTTCGACCTGCGTTTTATTCGCGAAATATGTAGCCCTTGAGTAGCTGCACCAGGTGCTGCAATCCGTTTTGTGATATCTCAAACGGTGTCGCGTCAGGAGCGTTGAGAACAAGGCCCTCCGCCCCACCACCAAGTGACCCTCGAGGCGCCTTTCCGCCCGCGGCGCCGCGCGCGCCCGCCCTGCGGAAAAGCGACCTGTGCAGCGTCATAGTACAAGGTGAGGGCTTTCCATCGCCGCTGCCCAATTTCATATATGTCAAATAATACAAGAGATAAAACGACATTTAGGAGACGCGGGACTCGCTATTTATCTTCTTTATTTGCTTCAAACGTTAAAGGGTGCCCCAAAAAATCTCGACGGTCCCACATCCGTGACCACATTACCTACGCACACACAAAAATTTAAGTTGGTATCTCGATGGGATGACATAGAAAATTCACGAAAACTGTTTCGGTGCTCAGCAGCCTGTTTGAATCCGCGCGCCCATCAGCCGGCTGCCAATGGCGAGCCGAGCCTGGCGACACAAGAGGCCTCAATCAGTTTTCGTGAATTTTCTATGTCATCCCATCGAGATCCCAACTTAAATTTTTGTGTGTGCGTAGGTAATGTGGTCACGG
>NW_026267166.1:1173375-1174674 GCF_000697945.3 Frankliniella occidentalis
CCCCTCTTTCTCCCTCGCCAACGCGGCTCTCTGGGGGTTGATTTCTTTTCAGCGAGGAGTGCAGAGCTCAGTGGCGTCCCCGCGGGCACGCCCCATAGCAGCCCACCCTGACAGCGACGTGACGGGGCCGCGGCGTCCCCAAAGCCCCCCCCCCTCCCTCCCCCTCACATCTCCGTACAGTATACGTACCGTACCTGCTGCTCTCAGGGCGGCGCCCAGCAGACTCAGCACACGGCCTCCGCGTGTGGCCTCCCGAGGGGGTCGCTGAGTGCGAGGGAGAGAAAGAGAGAAAGGTGTCCACGGGAGTGGGACGGAGTGGGAGAGAGATAGAGACAGCAGGATGAGATTGGCACAGATAGGCCGAGCGCTGGGCCTGGGTCTGCTCGACGGAGATTCAGCTCCGCAGAAATTAAGAATGATGAAAAAGAAAATCTTTTTTTTTTTTTTGCATCCCGTCCTCCCTAATGGGCTTTTTATGCAGCGGCGAATAAAAATGGTGCATTTGTATAAGCAGAAGAGAGAAGGGGTCCCTGCGTCCCCTCCGGCTCCCCCGCTCCCCGCAGGCCGGACGCACAAGCAGACCGACGGTGCGCCATTTGCATAAGATAATGTACATTGTCATAAAAATGGTGCATATCCGTAGGGCCGCGGGGCCGGACAGGACACGCGAGAGAGGAAAGGGGGGGGGGGCGAATCTTTAGATGGTACGTACGCGAAGGGGCGATGTCTCTTCCCGTTCTTGTAGATGGGTATAAGAAGGGAAGGGAGAAAGCGGGGGAGCGGGGGCGAGGAGCGGAAGTGAGTGGGGGAGGGGGTGTCTCTGTCGCACTCATTAAGCAAGCTCGCTGCGGAAGAGAAGGGGGCCCACGCGGACAGGACAAGGCAGTTTAAAGGTCTCCCCGTCCTATCTGCCAGATGCCATCTGGCTCGTCGCACCATCGTCGTCGTCGGGCGCGAGCAGGGCGGACGCCCCCCAAGTCTCCTCCCCATCAACCCCCACACCTCCTCTCTTCCTCCTCAGCGCCCTCCTCCTCGAGCCAAGGCTGTTTGGTGGTAACAGCACACTTTCACCCCGTGAAAGGCAAGCAGCCCGAGCGGCAGCAGGTCGGCCGGGGCTCGGCCGGGCACACAGAGCTCCACTAAAGCCGGGCTCATGTGCCCCCGGCCGCCCCCGGCCCGCACCGCCACGGAACCGTAAAGACCTCCAACATCCACACCCCTCCTCTCCCCTCCACCTCCCCCCGTGCACGCGCCTCTTTTTCATTAAATTTTAATTGGCTGAGCGTTAGCGAAGCCTTT
>NW_026267166.1:1175896-1178224 GCF_000697945.3 Frankliniella occidentalis
TGATCATTAAAACACTTCAGAGAGATCAGATGAAAATGAATCGAAGAATGACAAATTAAAGTTTTCAATATGAGAGGAGTTTTAACACATTAAAATGAATATTATTTGATATCATTTCACTTCAACTAGAGGCAAGTGAGGGTATTGAAAAAAAAAATTTCCAGCTGATTGTAACAAAGGGTCTGCCTTACCCAGAGTTTTACGATATTTGGATGTTCTACTATTGTTCGATACATTGTAAGTTAAATATCGTAACAGTATTTATTTGTTGAGGTCAAAAGTCATCACACTCCCAATTCTAATTACTGGGGACTGAGTCTTTTCGTCTTTTCCAAATATTCCAATGCCCCCCCCCCCCCTTCTTCAATCACGCTTCCCTTCTATGTATACTTTACTGTGTACTTTAAAACGTTACCTGTGAGAATTTTAGCACACTGACAAACGCTCAGCCACTACGGGCTGCTGCACGTACTCCTACGTTACAGATATTTCGCTGTGCCCCTCGGCCCGCTCTTTCCTCTCTCACACACTAATACGTACTACTACACCACGCCCAGCCCTTTCGCGCATACCCCGCAGTCCCCGCGCCATTTCCATTTGTCCCTCTCGTGAATGATACAGACCCACCACGCCGCCGCCGCCCCATCCCCTTACCACACCCCCACCACACCCCACCACCTCGCCCTCTCGTCTGCTGACACACAGCCCAGAACACACACAACGAAAGGGTTAATGAAAGCTGAATCTCTGTCGCCGCCGCCGCCTCTGCTCTTTTCCGTCTGCTAATTTCAGCTGAAATTTTGACGGGCGTGAAAGAATTACGCCTACGTTTTGCGCTCTGGGCCCGGTCGGCTCAACAAATCACTTTTGCGCCCCGCACACTTTTCCACTTTTACTCTGCTCCGTTTCCGGGGCAGCGGGGCGGTCCAATCCTATCCCCGTAATTCCCCTCTCTCCTCCCCTTCACCCTCCCCCCGCCCCCTTCTGTCGCCCTCATTTCCCCTCCCGGGAAATAATAAATGATGAGGAAATCATGGTGGTCGGGTGGTTGTGTCGGCGCGCGCCTGTTGGGGTTCTCTTTGAGTATCCACGGTTCGGTTTTCAACCTTCAAAGCAGCGAATGTCAGCTTTTGAGTGGAGGCGAAAGGAGGAGGAGGAGGAGAAGGGAAATATAGAGGGTTGGAGCGATAGGGCCACTCACTGCTCCGCCCCCGCGCGCCTCGTCACCCTCTACTACAGCGGGGCTTTCGTGCCATTATATTGGCGGGAAAGAATAAATGAAACCATCAGACCGAGCGCGTGTGAGTATGTGTGTGAGAGAGTGTGTGTTCTTTTCACCGCGTTATCCCTCCCCTCTTTGACGCCGCTTGTGCCGCAAATGTAAGTAATTTCTTAAAGGCGGAAAAGGGTGGGACCGAATTGCGATCGCGTACTAGTACTACTTTTCCTCCCCGTCTGCGAAATGCCTCGGCTCGCACGCTGGCGCGCCTTCCTTCGCCATCTCCCTGTGTATATATTGACGCCCGGTCTGCCGGTGCTGCGGGTGCTTGCAGGCGCGCCCGGCGGCGGCGCGACGCCCGCCGTCCGTCGCCTCTCTCCTACTCCGGGTTGCGACGGCTCTGTTGGTGGTTTATGACACGGAACTGTGACGAGTATCTCCCCCTTTCTTTATGATCGCCGCGACGACGCCCTCCCCGCCGCGCACTCTGCCCCGTACGACTACTTCACTATATATACAAGGTCGCAACTTTTGCCGCGCGCTCCGCCCGCGCCAAAAGGCACCACCACCACCACGGTCCTCATACTTCAAATTTTCAGAGTGCAGTTAGTTAGTTGTGCTGTTTTGGCGCTTGGAGAGATCGTGAGATCCCCGCCTCGCGAACGCGTGGAGGGTAGGGGGTCGCCCGCCAGTCTCGCGAGTTTGAATCGAGCTGAATAATTTCGGGCTGTGGACTGCTGCTCGGTGCTGCTGTGGTGTGGATGCCCCCCCCCCTCCTCCCCCGTTCGGTCGCTCAGAGGTCAGAGGTTACCGGGACTGCTGCAGCGGACGAGGGGGGCCCCGCCGCCCCTGCCGATCCGGCCGCACATTGCGTATTCCTCCGGGCCGCCTGCTTCTCCTGGACCGCCCCCCTGCCCTACCTACCCCCAGTGCGCCCAGCCACCCCCGAACTGTGTCGGAGAACCTCGGCAGACGCCTTGCACGATACCCCCGGATCGTACCCGCACTCCGCGAGCCCTCTCCGAAGGATTCCCCCCACCCCCTGTACCCCTCCTCATCGCCGCGGTGTTGGTGGTGTGAGGCGAGGTGGGTAGGGGGTTTGTGGGGGG
>NW_026267166.1:1178881-1180640 GCF_000697945.3 Frankliniella occidentalis
TCATCCAAGACATAAAATTGAAGATGTGGTCAATAGAAATTGTTCCTTGGTCCTTTCTGATTTCAAAAAACCTTATGCGAACCTTCTGCGACCAAATTGAATGCGCAAGGAGTAGTTCAAGTCAGACTCTGCAAACAACGTTACAAAAATCTAACTACTGAACGGTTCGGCCCACAGACTGCAGACACAGCTTTTTAGCGCTTTCTTGACATACTGAACCGTGAAAAAAATTCCCCCATACCATGACCTTTAATTCATGGTTATGTTAATTTCAGCGTAGCCTCCCCTTAAACTGCTAATCTCCGGCGTTGAGCGTTCAGTCTCAGCACTATTTGGTGTTTAAATTTCCAGTCCAACACACTTGCTTGTATGAAACTTGGTTTAAATGTCTAAATGTGCTTGCCAGTTGCCAACACTGTATTTATCGGTGCAGTATTAGATTTTTAGAACGCATGCAGAGGAGATGTATAGCGGTCAGCGCCCGCCTGCACGGCACGCCCCCTTAACTGCCATTGAAGAGTGAAATTTTCTAGAATCATTATAGACATGCAGTCGATGCATTTTAACTATAATCTATTTAAAATGGCTTTTTACGTCAAATGATATATTAGCTATGTATTTCCCCTTTGACTCCGGATAAGCTTGTGGGTAAGTACTAACCTTCATATTTTTGTTTTATAGTATTTGCAAATGTTAAAAGTCTGCAAATTAATTTAGACAAGGGTGATTCGAACGAAACCGAAGCAAAAGCGAATGCCCAAGGGGTCGTGCCAACTTTTCAATTTTTCTCACTTATCGTGCCGAATTAAGGCTGACACATCGGCGGGGGCGTGTCGGGGGTGGGGCGGGCAGCAAGTCGGTGTGCTCCGCGTGCTCCGTCCGAGGGGCTGGCCGCAAGCAAACAGCGCCGGGTAGGGGCCGCGTGACCCCGCGAGCTCACGTCGTCGTTGACGTTGACTGGCGGCTCTGCCACCGCGGATCCCGCGCGAGGGATGCTGCTAGCTGCTGTTGTCGTGTGGCGTGTGTGATACCGATACCGGGAAATGTTTGCGGGGGCATCGAGTGGCATTCCATCCTGGAAGCGTGTTCCATACGTGACTGAACGGAATGCCACAATGTCAGGTGTGGATCGCTGAGTGCGGCGCTGAGTGGGCCGCCGCCGTGCTCTGCTGCGTGTGTGGGGTCGCTCGCTACCACCCCAACCTGCATCCTCCCCATAGAGGACATAGTAGCAGGGGAGGGAGGGAGGGGAGGGAAAGGGTTGAATTGGGATGGGGGAGGTTGGGCGACGCGCTTAGCACAGCCCAACGGCCCGACCAGGCCTTACACGAGCAGTTTATATCTTTCGCAGTTGAGTTGTCCCTCCATCCATCCGATGAATTTCTCATTGCCTGCCGATATCTATGGGCGCTGGCGCGGTTCGAGGCGCACGGGGGGCACAGAAAGTCGGCCGCGCGCGGGCCTGGACGCAGACCGCCCCATCCCGCCCGGTGATGCTCCTGGAGCGGCAACCATCCCCGACCCGCCGCCCCGACTCGCTCATCCCCCTCATACTGAGCAAACTTTCTCTCCCGGTCCACATTCCACCCCCCTAGTTATTGTGATACTGAGTGAGCCCCCCGGCCCGCGATCCCCGCTGGCTCCGCTGGCTCGGCTGCGCGTCTGGCCGTGCCTTGATCCAGGAATTCCTTCTTCCCCTTTGTTGTTTGATGAAGCAGCGCGCCTGGGGTGCCGCGCACCTGGGCATCCCCCTCCCACC
>NW_026267166.1:1185050-1186872 GCF_000697945.3 Frankliniella occidentalis
CAGTTTAAGCATGTTTTTCTGAACTTTAACTGGAGTTTCAGAACACTGAAACTACCATATAGACACACTTGAAACCCTACTTGTGACTAAGACTCGCATGCACTCTATCTGCATTATAAGTTGGGAAAAAACTTAGAAAACTGATGCAGTCAAAAGTGTAGATCCTTCCACCCGGGTCCCCCTCTCCGCTTGCTGGAGTGCACGGCGGAGCTGAGCTGACCCTCCCTTTGCTTTTGTTGCAGGTGCTCGGGTTGCAGAGCGAGTGGCAGGTCGCCAAGAGGTCCTTGAAGAAAAGCCCCGAGGTGAGTTGCAAGGGGGGAAGGGGGTACTTCCACGGGAGCTTGGCCGCGCGGCCCGGCGGCTCGGTGGGGATTGGGGGGAGGGGAGGGAAGGAGAGAGGATTGAAAAGGGAGCTAGACAGCCAGGGACGTGGGGGGTGAAAGGACGAGCGGGGATGAAAAGAGAGACAGTGAGATGGGCAGGGGAGATAATATCAAAAATGTCCAGTGTCTGCGTCGTCGTCAGGGGGAGAGCAGAGGCGAGCGAGCAGGCGAGGCCGGGCCCCCGTCCGGGAGGGCGGGTCGGACGCTGGCGCGGCCTCCCGCCCCGCAGAGGGCGCATCAGTCAAGATAACCCATTCATTCCTTCGCCCCTATTCTTGCCCCCTTGTCCACGTCGAGAGTCCAATTCCAGGGCCTCACAATGGAGGCCGCGGGGGCGCGGCGGCGCGCGCTGCAGGAGGGAGGGCGGGCACCCCGGCAGGGTCGCCACCGCCACCACCGCGCCGCATAAAAGTTTCAAACGTTGTGAGGGATTCGCACAATGCCACATAATGCGGCGCCATTCCAGGACAATTGGCTTTCCACTCTACTTGGCGGAGGGCAGGAGGACGCGCGGCGCGGCGGCGGCGCTGTTTGAGACCGCCACCCCCGCCGCCCCCGAGCCCGCACCCGCGCCCAGACATCATCTCGATTCCACTTTACGATCCGCATTACCTCCTCGCGAGCGCCGGCGCCCGTACTTTGGCGTGAATGGCAAGTTTGGTTCTTGACGGGCTGACCTTTCTACACTCTCTCGCCCCCTCTCTGTCTCTCTATCAGTCTATCCCCCCCCCCTCTCTCTCTCTCTCTCTCTCTCTCTCTCTCTCTTTCTGTCTCTCTCTCTTAGTCTCTCTCTCTCTCTTAGTCTCTCTCTCTCTCTCGCTTAGTCTCTCTCCCTCTCTGTCTTTCTCTTCGCTGATAAGAACCCTGGGCATTTCAATTACCTCAACGAGGAGGCTGGCGTCGTGGCGCGCAGCGCTACGTCGGCCGCAAAAAAGAGACGGGAAGGGACGCGGGGGGAGCTATGGACTCTCTAAGCTGATTGCAATCGGAAGGGAAGGCCGCCGCGGCCGCTGCTGCCGGCTGGGCCTGCGCCCTGCGCGGCCTGCGCTCGACCGCAACCAGTCAACGGGGACCTCTCCTCTCCCCGTTCTCTCTCTCTCTCCGTCTTTATCTGTCTCTCTCGCTCTCTCCCTCTCTCGCTCACCCTGTCTCTGTCTCTCTCTCGCTCTCCTTTTCTCTATGTCCCGCCCTCCTCAGCCGGCCTGGTCCTGCTCTGCTATCCGCGGGGCTTTGTGAGCCAAAGCTGCAGCTCCCCGGTTCCATTATGCACACGCAGCCCCGCCCCGCCCCGCCCCGCCCCCGGTCTAGGAGACGGAATAGGGGATAAGGAGATGTAGGGGTACGACTGGCATCGCGGCGCACATCGCCAGCAGCAGACAGAGGGGTTGGGACGACGCCTAGCGCCGCGCACGGTCTGCTGAGCTCCGCACAACGCCCCG
>NW_026267166.1:1188392-1189324 GCF_000697945.3 Frankliniella occidentalis
GGGTGGGGCCGTGGGGGCGGGGGACGGGGCGACGCGTGCCCTACGGCGCATTGTAGTTGTTGTAATCAGGTTGCCCTGCGGCCTTTCATTAGACGTGATGCGCGGAGCGCTACGCTCCCCCCCCCCCTTCCCCTCTCTCCGCATAGCCTTCGCCGGTGAGGGTGGGTAAGCAGGATCTTCGCTTGGCGGCGCAGGGCCAGCTGTTGCCTCCCCGTAGCACACGGGCCAGGGGACCGACCCGGTACGCACCCCTGCCCCCGCCCCACCCCGCCCCGCGTTGGACGCTTGAGATAACCCGACCGCTCCGTCCCGTCCCCGACCTGCAGCGCGGGACGGGCCGCGCACCTGGCCTCGGCCCTGCTCGCTCGACCCTCGGGCAATGTCAGCACTGTTCGCTGCTCTGTGTGCTGCGGACCAGGTGCGAGCACGTTTAGGGCGGTCAATCAGAAATCTCACTACATTTGCTCCGGAGCAACGTTCATTATTTTTATTTTTAAGGGTGATCTCAATTATCGCGTTTTTTCTTTTTTTAATATCGCATTTTCTCTTCCTGACTTTGGTCGTGATGTTCATCATCTTCCATGTGTGACTAACGTTGACGTGTCCTTGTTTTGTTTGCAGACTGCTCGGGAGTCCGCGGGGACTCAGGCGAGTACTTGGTGGCCGCGGACGGCGCGGGCGCGCCCGTCATGGTGCCCTGCGACATGCGGACGGCCCGCGGCGGCTGGACCGTCATCCAGAGGCGCGCCGACGGCTCGCAGGACTTCAACCGCAAGTGGGAGGACTACAGCAAGGGCTTCGGCAAGCTAGCCGGTGAGTAATCCTTATTATTTTCCCCCCTCGCTCCTGACAGTGCACTTTGACGCGCACCGCCTCGCGTCGCGGGCCTCCGACTTCCTCCAGTTTCCGGTGCGCCCGTGAACCCCCCCCCC
>NW_026267166.1:1189729-1218825 GCF_000697945.3 Frankliniella occidentalis
GGGGGGGAGCTGAGACGCCCCACTGTCTTGTCACATGCCTAATTACCCATCACTACCGTTACCCGCATTACAATTTCTGACGCAATCTCTCTCTCTCTGTTTCGCAGGCGAGTTCTGGATCGGTAACGAGGCCCTCCACCGACTGACGGCGGACGGCTGCATGGAGCTGCGCGTCGAGCTGGGCGACATCTACGGGCAGCGCTGGCTGGCCGAGTACGACCAGGTGGTGGTCGGGGCGCGCGAGGACGGCTTCCGGCTCAGCGTGACCGGCTACCGCGGCAACGCCTCGGACGCCCTCGACTACCAGACGGGCATGGAGTTCTCGGCGCCGGACCGCGACCGCGACACCTCGCACACCCACTGCGCCCAGAACTACGAGGGCGGCTGGTGGTTCTCGCACTGCCAGCACGCCAACCTCAACGGCCGCTACAACCTGGGCCTGACCTGGTTCCAGGCCGACCGCAACGAGTGGATCGCCGTGGCCACGTCCGAGCTCAAGCTGCGACGCCAGCCGGGCTGCGTGTCCAGGTCACCGCCGTCCACCACCAGCACCACGAGCACCACCACGGACGCGCCCAGCACCACCAGCGACACCAGCCTGGCCTCGAGCCTGGCCTCCACCAGCGACCTCAGCGACGCCACGGTCTGAGACCGGTCACTTGTTGTCGATTCGGCGCCGCCGCCGCTGCGTTGAGGGAAAGGGGTTATTTCGACGACCACCACTTCTCCATAGGACGTGATTATATACTTATTGAGAATGTTACGGTGTTCTTACTTCCTAGTCAGAGTGTGACTGAGACTTTGAGGGGGCTGGTGCCACGATGTTACCGTGCCGTAAGGGAATGACCATAAATTCAGTTGCGTTTCGTACAGTCTGACTGTGTTTCGACACTCTTGAACCCCCATAGATTCTCAAAAATATGTGAACTTTTGTCGAACTAGAGACTATAGGGTTCTAGAGCTAAGCAAGTCAAAGGTTTTATGTTGGTGCATGTAATTTGTGCCCACTCTGCTGTGGATTTGCAAGAACCATTAGACTTCAACAAACTGTCATTCAAATGGATGACAAGTTTTCTTCCTTTTCCATGTAGAAAAAAAAATAGGCTGATTTTTGTTTATTTAATAAAATGATGGGATTTCTCAACTTTATTACACAGTCAGAAATAGTTGGGCAATTGATATCAATAAGGATTCGGTTTTGGCTGTGTAACTTTTCAATTATTGATGTGAGTATTTATACGTGACAAAATAAATGACTTGCGAGAGAAAAGTCATTTGCCCATTTGCATAGGGTGAAACTTAATAGCAGTAAACCAAAGCAATTTTTTTTGTTACCAATTTATTTTGTAAAAGTTCAACTTGTATGTAGTATGTAATAAACAGCATTAAGTGTTTTCTTTTCAGAGAAATGAACTTGTTTTCAGCTGTTTAATTTTTAGGTCTGTTATTTATTTGTAAATAATTTTCACAGAATATTGTATAAACTAAGTCATAATAGAAAATTTCAAATTCATTAGCATTATTTAGGAATATATTGTTCTCAAAAACATCTCTTTTAGGCATGATAGAGCCATTGCTTAAACTTGCTATGGCATAGTTGTCTTGTCGCTAATTGGTTACTCATAATTCATTTTGAAATGTAATGAATTATTCATTTAATGAAGGTATTTACTTTCTCAAAATGTTTAAGTAAGGTATTGGTATCAGCACCCAAAGACATGTAAATTAAAATACCTCTCATTGCTAGGTTTTAAAATTAAATTTAAGTTATTAAGATGAGTGTCTGAATTGCGATAAAGTGATCATATGTGTGACTGTGTGAGTAAATGAGGTGAGGAACATGTAAAGTGTCTACAAATAAGTAAACGTGAATAAAGATTTGTTTTAATGATAAAGGATTTTTCTTTCATTTCGTCCTCCTATTTTTACACCTGCCGACATTTATTGATCTTGACTACACACCATTACTTAAGTGATGGGTATCCGTACAGACTCCTTTGAGACTGGGGTGGACTAGAGTGGAATTCCCCCCCCCCCCTCACACACACACACACACTCACACATACACAGGCTTAAGCAAAGGAGAGTACATTCAAGTTCAAGTGCTACCCCACATTAGCAAACTAGTCAGAAGTATCATGAGACGAAATACACTCGTTCACCGTAGCTAATTTAATTTAGAATTTTTATTCAACACCCTGTTAATAGAAGCGATTTGCTAGCCTTACTTAACCTAACCTAACCTAACCTTGCTGCTCCTTTGTGTCAAGTACATTCAAGTGCAAGTGCTATCAAACAATTTAAATTCAACATATCCTCTATCTATTGATAGAAGCGTGATGTGACTTGAATGTTAACCGTGAACGGTCCTTGCGTCGTCAGCAGACGATGTAAGGTCAATCAGACGTCAGAACAATTTCTTTTGTCTTCTAGAGGGCGCAGATGCAAATGGCGATACGATACGCCCGCGTCCGGTCATATCTGGGTCCAGGATCATGAAAACAAGTCGTCCATCTAAGTGAAATTCGCAGTTGTTATTGGAATTTTCTTCCGAAAGAATACGTTGTGCTAGTCTACCGTGAACTCTTGCAAAATCTTCACAAACCATGGGGGTTCCAAAGTTTTTCCGGTACATAAGCGAACGCTATCCTTGCCTCAGTGAGCTAGTAAAAGAATACCAGGTACTGTGTTATTGTGTGTTTACTGCCTAACTACTTGTTGTCATCTATCTTGACAGTAATATTTTAAAGTATCGTCGACTTTTGATTGCCCTTTTCACTCTGCCCTTTCACTGTGATTTTCATTTCACTATTTTAATCACAGTGCTTTCACTGTAACCTCAATTTTTCAGATTGAACACAATTTCAAACTACTATGTTTAAAGAATAAAGAGCGTTACATGTTTTTATTAGCTTTCTTTACTGTCTTAAAATCTGTTATCAGCTCTTTTTGAAGCTATTTATTAAATTTTTGATTTAGTCTGTCTCTACTTAACAGACTGATAATGCTTTGTGAAGCTTACCTGTTTCTCGACCGTTTTCCCCCCAAAATGAATATTTTATTATCAACTCAAAATTTATTGCACAGCCTATGTAAAATGTGTATTTCAATGCATGACTGTTTTTTTTATACAGATCCCAGAGTTTGACAATCTCTACCTGGATATGAATGGTATCATCCATATGTGTTCGCATCCGAACGACTTTGACCCACATTTCAGGATAACTGAAGAAAGAATATTTAAAGATATTTTTCACTACTTGGAGGTTTGTTACTATAAAATCTATGAAATATTTCGTCATTGTATTAGCATATAATCAGCATTTCTTTATCTTATTTGTTCAGATTCTTTTTCAAATAATAAAGCCAAGGAAGTTGTTTTTCATGGCTGTTGATGGAGTTGCTCCCAGAGCCAAAATGAATCAGCAGAGAGGACGCAGGTACATTTTTTGGAAGTTCATTGTTTTGTTGGGAAGTTTATCTGCTTATTTATGTATGAAACATTCTGTTAACTTTTAGATTTCGCTCAGCTAAGGAAGCCGAGGTATTGGAGAAGAGAGCAGAGGCCAAAGGAGAAAAATTGCCCAAAGAAGCACGGTTTGACTCAAACTGCATTACCCCAGGCACAG
This sequence comes from Frankliniella occidentalis, assembly GCF_000697945.3. Taxonomy (NCBI): domain Eukaryota; kingdom Metazoa; phylum Arthropoda; class Insecta; order Thysanoptera; family Thripidae; genus Frankliniella; species Frankliniella occidentalis. The sequence goes on from NW_026267166.1 coordinate 1,193,359, forward strand.
TTTTCATGGCAAGACTTCACGAACAGTTGAAGTATTTTGTCACTGACAAAATGTCTAATGACCCCCAGTGGAAAGGTGTTAAAGTGATTTTGTCAGGCCATGAGGTAAGGCCCGTGTTCTTTTTTCTGACATTTGTCATTATTTGTCATCTAAAATTTACTTTAATTGTAATCTTCCTTAATTTAGACACCTGGAGAAGGAGAGCATAAGATTATGGAGTATATAAGATGGATGAAAACTCAAACAAGTTATGATCCTAACACACGTCATTGTCTGTATGGTCTGGATGCTGATCTGATGATGCTTGGTTTATGCACACATGAGCCTCATTTTTCCCTTCTTCGTGAAGAAGTGAAATTTGGCAAACAATCTAAACGAACATCAGTTCCTGAAGAAACACGATTCTATCTCCTGCATCTTTCCCTGATGAGAGAGTACCTTGATTTGGAATTTCAGGCTTTAAAGAACAAGCTTAAATTTCCATATGATTTAGAATCTATTATTGATGATTGGGTAAGATGACATTTTTTTTCTATCATACTGTATTTCAACAGTAAAACAGTCAACAGTAAATCAATCAATCAATTGTTGGTATGCACTTTATTTTTCAACTAAAATTTAGCCCTTTTGTTTTGCTCTAAATCTTTAGGTCCTAATGGGATTTCTTGTTGGCAACGATTTTATTCCCCATCTGCCTGATGTTCACATTGCAAGTGGGGCCCTACCAATGCTATATAATGCATACATAGAGGTTTTGCCCACATTAGAAGGTTATATCAATGAAAATGGGCACCTTAAACTTGATCGTTTTCAAAAGTTTATGGAAAAATTGGCAGCTTTTGACATCAATCAATTTAAAGACACTTATGCTGATATGAAGTATTTTGAAAGCAAAACTAATAGGAAAATGGGATCAAAAGATAGCCGTGCTGACAAACAACCTCAAAACGGAGATGAAGGCCTTAGTGAAACAAAAACTGGGATCTCAGAATTGGATGCCCTAATAAAAGCCACTAATGAAATGGTAAGTAGGCTAAGTGAATGTTAAATACTGTATTAAGATAAATTTGCATATTTCTCTAAATCCTTATATTTTATTTTTATTTTTTGTAGGTATTGGAAAAGTTTTTTGATGATGAAGAAGGAGATGCTGGTATAGTAGATGAAGATGAAGATGATGTTGATGTCTTTGCCTCAAGAACATATGATGATGATTCTGATTCAGAAATATCTGACACATTCAGATGGGAATTTCATCAGCATAAAAAAGATTATTATAGGAATAAATTGGAATACGGAAAAGTGACAGAGTAATACTATTTTTGATAAGCCTGAAGTGCTTTTTATGTAATCCAGTTTTGTTGTTTGTCAAACTTAAATTAACCGACCCTTTCTTTATTTTAGACATGTTTTACGAGACCAGGCTGAGGGCTATGTTCGGGCAATTCAATGGAACCTTCACTATTATTACCATGGAGTTGCATCTTGGTCATGGTATTATCCTCATCATTATGCTCCCTATGTCTCTGACATTTGCAATTTCAAGGATATTACCTTGCATTTTGAACTGGGTGAACCATTTAAACCTTTTGAGCAGCTTTTAGCAGTTCTACCATCAGCTAGGTAAAGTGTGCTCGCAGAGAGCTCCATTATATCACTGGAACAATATGATTACAGAATTCTTCATGTTTTACAGTAAATCATTGCTGCCAGCACCCTATCAAGAACTAATGACTCAAGAAAATTCTCCTATACTAGAGTACTATCCTCCAGAATTCCAAACAGATCTCAATGGAAAAAAGCAAGACTGGGAGGCAGTTGTTCTAATTCCTTTTATTGATGAGAAGAAACTTTTGTCTGCCATGCTTCCTTGTGAAGAGAGACTGACAAATGATGAAAAGAATCGGAATAGTTTTGGGCCAATGCTAGAGTACACATTTTCAAATGAAACACTTGGTAAGACATTTTAAATTTTTGTTCATGTTATTTTTATTGTGTAGAGACTAATAAAGACTCTTTACAGGAGAGTACAGTGCTCCTCAGTATTTCTCTACCATAAAAAATAATCATGCCTTAGTGCGTGCAATATGGAGAAAAGACTTACATCTGCAACCTGAAGAAATTGTGCATGGTCTCCCTCGTGGTGTGCGTCTGGATGTTTACTTTCCTGGCTTTCCTACTTTCAAACATTTACCTTTTAAGGTAGGTATTTCAATTTTTCATGAACCTTAATCTCTTTAAGTTTGTCGTCAATCACAGTGTTAACTTTCTGCTTCTTAATTTTAGGGGTGTCTGAAGAAAGCCAAAGTTCAAGTCTTTGACCAAGCAAGTAGAGGTGAAAATATGATATTGACAATATTGAATGTTTGCTCATTTTCCCTGAAAGAGGCTGCCGACCATTATCTTGGGAAGAATGTTTACTGTGGTTGGCCTCATATGTCTGAAGCAAGAGTAATAGGGGTCGCAGATGGTTCAAAACGTTACAACCTCCTTGCTAGTGGCAAAGTTGCATTGGAAAACCTTTCCAATAATTTATCTGATCAATGTGAGGCTACCAAAAAAGCCCTTGGTAATGAGTAAGTACAGTGCTGTTAACATTTACAACTGCAGTATACAGTGCACTACATGTTATGCTCTGACCTTTTTAAAAATATCTTTTTCTATCAATTATTAGGTACATGAGACGTCAAGGAGTGGAAATTGGTTGCACCAATCTTGTAGTTTATGTGAATCATGTAGTTGGTAGAAAGTATGTGTTTGGTCAGGCCGGAAAGATTACCACGGAGAAACAATACACTGAAATTCAAGACCCATATGCCATACAAACAGTTGTTCAAGACATTGCTGTCCATGACTCAAGTTTTGTACAGTTTCAAACCCTTGAGGAGGTATTTCCTGTGGGTAGTAAATGCTTCCTTCTTGCATCTCCAGTTTACGGAAGTATGGGTGAGGTAGGTTGAATGAAACTGCGCTTGAAGTTAATTGGGTGTGGTTTGGCTAACATACACCAATTTTCCTGCTGATATGTAATATTGACTGTACTGTAGCTCAAGATATTTTGTATGTGCTTTTCATGTTTTGCTGTCTATGCTTACAGGTTCTTGAGGTTAAAATGAAAGAGGGACGTTTGTTTTTGAAAATCAGCACTAATGGAGAACCAGATGTTGATTATGTGCGTTACAACCAACATTCATCAAAATCCCAGTTCATGCCAGGTATGCATTCAGAACAGTTTCACTACAGTGAAATTTCGTTACTGTACCCCTCCTTGTAACTTGTTTATCACTTGTTTTTCTAGGTAGCAAAGCAGCACAACATATTGGGATAAGCTCACACATACTCTCTAGGATCACTGGAACAGTCTTTTTGATTGTTGGAAATAAACAGGCTGATAACCCAAGCAAAATCAACATAGGACTGAATCTTAAATTCAATAAGAAAAATGAAGAGGTACCTGCCTCAAGTATATCAAATTACCCACGTTTATTCTTGGTCATAAATGTGTTATTCTCTAATTATTTTTCTTTATTCAGGTTCCTGGCTTCACTAAAAAAGAAAATAATATGTGGCTTTATTCTAGGAAAGCTATTGCTGTCCTTAAAGAATATGTTGAGAAATTTCCTGAAGTATTTGAACTTCTCTCAAAACAAACATCAAATGATGTTTATGATGACAAGGATATGTACCCTGGTGACAATTGGTGAGTTGATGTTTAGAAACTTCAAAACTAGTTGACGGTGTAAGAAATTGTATTTGGAAACAATCTACTATACCTCTTTTTCATCTTTCTTTCCAGTGCCGAGAAAGTTTGTGAACTATCCAAATGGTTAAAAGAAGTTCCTTGTGTGAATGTTGACCGTCAATCTTGTGGGGCTCAGATTCTTGATGATGAAGTTGTTTCTCAAATTCAAGATGTTGTCAAATCATTTCTTGACAACCCTCCTGACCCAAAGAGACTGAAACTGCAGGTTAAACCACATATTGTTTTTAAGGTACGTTTATAACTATAGGTTTGCATCTTATTCACTTTCAGTACTTTTTGTAATCCATCAACCGTTTTCTATTATATTTTTTAATTTGTTTTGTATTATTTCTTTGATTCTGGATTGTTGTAGTCATCATTACGGGTCGGCAATTTGGCACCTGACAATAGTACAACATTCCAACTATTTGACCGTGTTGTGAATGTTCGGGATGATTCTACTGTGCCTCTAGGACTTAAAGGCACAATTATTGGTTAGTTATTCTCATTATAATTTAAAGAAGTAGTTAAGCAGATGAGATTATTCTAAAAACCAATTTCAAAATTGATTATTTCAGGCATTCGCCCTTCAGAGATTGAAGCTGATACTATGTATGATGTGCTATTTGACAGAGAATTTCCCTCTGGAATGTCCTTGGCTGGCACAAAAGGAAATTCTTACAGAATGTCTAGAACTGCTTTAATTGATATATCACACGGTCTTCGCCAAGGCCTTATTCACGAAAGCTACAGTAAGTCCCTTACATGACCCTGTTGCTAAAGAGTTTGCTTTCAGTAATGTTTGAATGAACCACATTTATTTCTTAATCTCTATCTATCATAGGAAATGTCCAGACTCAACCTCAATCCAACTCAGCATTTGCTAAATGGGCTGGAAAAGGAAAAGAAGGAATCAAGCCAGGTAAGAAAAGTTTTCTTGTGTATTTTTTCTCTCTTCTGAAGAAAGTTATGTCTTTGAAATTTATTTGTTTTCTAAAATCTATTTTTATTTTTTTATTTTAAGCATCAAATATGAAAGAACCCTTACCCTCCAAAGGCTCAAACAGAGAGAAGCAGTTTACTAGCAAGAAGCAGTCAGATTCCCCCAACAACCCAGGCCGTTTTAAATTTCCTGTATGTGTAATTTCTTCAAGTTTCTAATGAACTGTAGCAAACATCCATTTATTGTATTTGATTATGTTTTCAGGCACCACCAAATGTACAAATTTTGTCGAAGGAGAACCCCAAACCATCAGTTCCCCCTCAAAATCAGCAATGGGATCAGGTGCAAATAAATTCGGGAAAGAGTACAAATCACAATGGTCTGTGTGGTCCTCCACCTCCAAATGCATTGCCAATACCAAACAACAACATGACTAATGTAATGGACTCAAAAACAAATACATTAAAAATGATGTTGGGAGTAGCTTCTAATGCAGCCAAAGCCCAAGAAGTAGTAAGCAAATTTTGTGCTTCAAAGTTCCATGTTACATGAAACATGCAACTTATAACTTTAATTTTTAATCTTGAATTGTAATAAGACTACACTACCTATGTATAATTCTTGTTGTGCTTTCAGCCAAGTGCCTTTCCTGTAGCCGCATCCCCTGCGGATTTTGCAAAGTCCATGAAGCCTACTTGTGAAATATCTCCCTATTCTCAAGATGTTTGTGGTTTTCTGCTCCAATTCTTCCAGAGGAAAGGTATTTGTTACCAGTGAGGAATATTCATCCTTATATCATCAATTATTTTGCAGTCATACATGCGACTTTTTATAATTTTCTAGGTGTTGGTGTGCCTTTGTATAGTGTAGCTGCTATGGGAGCTGATGTGTTTGCTCGACTAACATTACCTGATGGTACAATTGTGAATGGCAGACCTTCTTTAACCAAACAAGGAGTGAGTGATAAACATATTTGTTGTGCTATTTAAATGAATCATTATCATTGTTTGTATTAATCATTTTGATTTATTTATATGCTATTGCAGGCAGCAGAGAATGCTGCTTTTCAGGCTCTCCATTTACTTAAAGTTTGCCGTGTTTGTGATAATGAGGACATGCTATCAAGTACCAAGCAATTCACAACTCAATCTCAAACTCAGCCAAACAGGCAGCTGAGTGGGCAACCTCAGCAGTTTTTTGAACAGTTCAGACAGGGTCACTTCCCTGGTCAACCTGTTGTCACTTCAGGTGTGTTTTCATCTTCTGGTGTTGACTGTGTATTACTTAAATCCCAAACATATAGAAGTAAATTTTTCAAATCACATATGGAAAGCAACTGTTGCCATAAAAAATACCTATTCCTTTTTGTTACAGGAAATCCTAATTGGCTACAGTCTGGCCATAGCCAGCAGGATCATGCCAGAACCTCCTTCCCTCAGGGACCTCCATTTTCCCAGGTACAATTCTATTGACTCATTTTTTCTGTCCATGCAATATTTTCCCAATAATATATGATATGTCTAATCTTGCATTACAGGCTCTACAGCATCATAATCTGAATTATCAGCAACCTTCTCAACCTCCAAATCAACAGTACGGCCATCCATCCAGACACAATACTTTGGTTTCACATCAATCTCCCCCCAAAAAACAACAGTCAAATAACCATTACAGAAGAGAGGAGAGTGGATCTAATAACTGGCAGTCAGTGAAGCATTCACCTCAAAGACAACAACACCAAGGTGCGACAAAGAAAAACCAAAAGGATTCAAATTCATTTGTCCCTTTGCAAGCAATGAAAAAGCAAAGACATGCCCGTAAACTTGGCCCACCATCGCATCAAGGGCCCAATGTGCCTGTAAGGGGTCCAACAAGTGCTTCAAAAGAGAGAGATTCCACTATCAGTGTTGAACAGGTATAATCTCATGCAATTTTGTACATTACGACTTTACAGTATTTTTGTACGAATGAATTTGATGACTTGGAATGCTTTTATCTCTTGTCTGGGCTCTGTGCTAGTGCTCAGTTCAGTTGGGTCTCCTTGGTGAGGCACGTGAGCAAAAAGCAGTTTTGAAGCTCATCTGTCTCATGCATAGCTGCCTGATGATGCTTGTCAATTAACAACTTTTCTGTTGTTCTTTGTTTCAGTTGGAAAAGGGCAAATCACATGAAAGCAATCTTGAGTCGATCTCGAGAAAGACGTGTCCTCCACCATTAGGCCCAGACACAGCCAAGGAGCAGGACACAAGTAAAATCACTGTTAGAGAAGAAAATAAAGATGACTCTCGTTCTGTTTCAAGAATGAAGAGGTCACGTTTAGCTATCAATTTTAACTCATCAAATGCATGATTGATTTTTGAAATTTATTTCTTGGATTTTTTTTTTTTTTTTAATTTGTGACTGAAGAAATGACCTTTTTTTGTAATTTTTACATGCTATCAGCGTCTGTATAATTGAATGACCTTCCTGATGCGGTTAGATTTGGATCTCTGAGTATAAATCAAGTTTAAGTTCTGTAATACTAGAGCATCAAATCTCTAGAAATTTATGTGGAGTATGAACCCTTATTGATAGATCAACTGAGCAGGGTGCTTATGTGTAATTAATTTGTTTCATAACATGTTCCCAGTACAAAACTTGTATATAAACTTGTAAAATCAATGTGAATTAAAGCAACTACTCCTTATGGAATGTTTTTATCCTCATGAAATGCTCATCAATTCAAAACAGTTACTTCAATTAGGGTAACATTGGTTTCAGACCTTTTCATATCAGGGTTTATACCAGATCTGTATTTTCATTCTCCCTGACTTTCCCCCGATTTCCAGATGAAAAAAATCTGTCTTTTCCCTGACATTTTTAAATTTAGAGAGGAGGCAAATTTTACGGCGAAAACGGACTAAACGGCAGAAAAATAAAATAATGCTTTGTAAGATATGTTAAGAAAAATAATTATCATTCTTACAAAGGCGTCATGGCTAAAATTGGCCCATGCGTTCACGATGCCATGCTCGACGTGCAACTATCATATTTCCTAACTTTTCCCTGATTTCCAGTACAATATCATTTTCCCTGACCGGTAAGAACCCTGCAGGCCTGATTTAAGTGAATAGCATTGCAAATTTCTAATCATTGTCAGCCCACCTTTAAAAGGACCACAGTGACAAGTACAAGGTAATTACCTAAAACACTGCCACCTTAAGAAAACATCCTGCAATGTGAAAAAAAAGCTAATATACCACTATTGATTGAAATAATTTTAGTATTCGGCACTAATACAACAATCTATTAATTTCAGATTTGAATGCTGAGTTAATTCTTATACTGATGTGATATTTGAATTTTCATTAAAATAGCAATAGAATGTAGCATCAAAAATTGGTACATCAGCTATGACATTGGAAGATATGTAAGTAAAGATCCTAACAGGGGTCCAGAAGGCAGCAGCCCCCAGTATGTAAATTATATCACTTTGAAAATGTACTAGGAACCTTGTTGAATAGTTCAGGCCAGCAAACCTCAAAATGGAGTTTGGTTGTGTGTTCTCATATTAAAAAGAACTTGTGAGAATAACAATATGTTATAGAAATTTCAAATTTTCAAGTCTTGCTGTGACTAGTTTAATGTGATTACTTGGGAAGCAATTCATTGAATGATTGATGTGCTGCTTGAGCAAGACCGGAGAGGAGTTGCAGGAAATGAAAAGCACGGGTAATTTCACATCTTTTATTGACGTGAGCAGACAACAACACTTAACGGTTAGACTTGGCAACACGCTCCAATTCATCCTTCTTCTTGATAGCATAAGAGTTTGATGAGCCCTAAACATATAAAAATAAGAGTTAGTTGAATTCAGAACAGTTGCTGCTACAAATACTGTTAAGACATAATTACCTTTGCAGCGTTGATTAGCTCATCAGCCACACATTCAGCAATCGTCTTAATGTTTCTGAAGGCAGCTTCACGTGCTCCAGTGCACAACAGCCAGATAGCCTGTAATGAACAAAAGTTAAGAAAATGCCAATGGTAGTAAAATAAAATAAATCTAAAAACTGCACATACCTGGTTTACTCTCCTCAAGGGGGAAACATCAACTGCCTGTCGCCTGACAGTACCAGCCCTACCAATACGTGTGGAATCTTCACGAGGTCCAGAGTTGATAATGGCAGTTACTAACACCTGGAGAGGGTTCTCTCCAGTGAGCAGGTGGATGATTTCAAACGCGTGCTTGACAATCCTCACAGCCATGAGCTTCTTACCGTTGTTACGGCCGTGCATCATGAGTGAGTTGGTAAGCCTCTCCACAATAGGGCACTGTGCCTTGCGGAAGCGCTTGGCAGCGTAGCGACCAGCTGAGTGAGGTAGGTACTTAGCGTTCTTCTCTTTGACAGCGATGTAATCCTTACAAGAAAATTAAACAGTTATTGACTGTTCTTAAAAATTAAGGTTGATCGTCTATCTTCAGTGCAAGGGACCTACCTGGAGGGACATGTCGGACACCTGGACATCATCACAGCTCCAGCGGCCAAAGAGCTTGACCTCTGGCATCTCGGCAGTGGGGGCAGCGCCAAGGTCTGTGGCGCCTGCCGCCGCAACGTCGGCTTCATCACCCCAGTTCTCTTCTGACATGATGGCTGAAACCACAGAAAATATCACTTTACAAACAGAACGGAATATTGACACCGGCAAAAAATAAAGTCACAGTGTGATGAAATAGAGTTTAATCCACCAACGAAACGAAACACTGAGCCAGAAAATGAAGGTAAAGTCCCCCTTCCCAGTTCACAAACCAACATAACCTACACCGTGCCGTGACGCTGACAATAACAAGGCACTATTTGGCAAATATTGGAGCAAATGTTTAATACAGTAACTGTTTCACTCCAATGGTATACAGTTGGTGTCGAAGATACAATACCCGCGAGATAGTCGAGCAAGTGCCTGTGCCCGACACGATAATCGTAAATCTAGCAAGCCGAACAGACCGCAGAACTACCACGTGTCCACAACAATTCAAGAACAAGATGTAAGCACCACTACATCTTCACGTTCTATACAGCGCAAATTTCCTTGTTTTAACTATCAGGCGCCGAAGACTTACTCCTGCACTTAGAACTAGAAACTTGTAAAATTGATTCAACCTACACGAGTTGTGCTTGCGGATCACTACACGCCGATTGAGGAAAGGCTAGGCCGTTACCGGATATTCATTATCTATGCCGAAACATAACAACTTCTTCCTTCTTCTCTTCATTTTTGACCTGATTGTGCCAACATTCGCATTTGAAATATTTTCCCCCAACAAACAACAACTGTGAAAGAATGAAATTTTCTCTTCCGATTGCTGATATCTTCTTTTAAGATTTTACGAAAATTAAATGAAAATCTTGTTGATTTTTCACACTAGTAGTGATTGGTCAGAGAACTCTGAAAATTTGTAGTTGGCCAGCTTTCGCAAGGGGGCCTTAAAACAACTTTCATACAAGGCGGAGTGTTTACAAAAGAGGCGGGTGAGTTCTGCACTTTTTGATTAGTTGCACCTTGATTAGTTGGTTAACGAATCGCGTTTGGTTTGGATCAATCGTTCGAAGTATCATCCCCATCGCCTCGTGAAGATTGCTTACGTCAACCATGGCTTCGGCTTCGATTTCAATGAGAAAAGTAGTAAGTCCTAGGAACATTGCCAGTGCCAGTGCTTTTGTGTCGCCGTCACCAACTGTGAACAATTCCTTGGGTGTCGTACTTCGACGTGCTCAAGGAGGATCAAGGAGTCCACAATCACTGTCATTGAAAAGCTCTCCATCTTTAAGCCCATATGTGGCTCGTGTTTTAACTCCAAGCTCTCAAGCCAAGTACGTCTGACTCTATTTTGCGAATTATTTAATCTGTCACATCTCTTACTTTTGGATATATTTTTGGTACAGGAGTCCTTTAGCTGAATCAACTTCTAACATCACCAAGAAATTCAAAAGTGTCCGTAAATTGCCTTGGAGTGATGGAGGTGAAGCATCATTGGGAGTCCATACATTTGCTCAATCAGTGGGGAGACATGTAGATGTTCTGGAAAGCATTGATGAATGCAGACGTACTTGTCTTTCTTTTGACACTCCTGACAGAACTGATTCGTTGATTAGGTATAAGCAAAAGAACTGTGGCATTTTTCTTCTTGGCAAGGGAAGTTTTGGAACTGTCGTGGAAGCATTATATAAAGGTAATCTGCCATGAAGTTAGTTTCTTGAAGTAGTAGCTTTATTGTCTCTTTATTTCTTGTCATTGTATTCAGGGAAAACTGTTGCTGTGAAGATTGTTGAACCAAACACTGGTTCAATGCGGCAAATTAGGAATGAAATGAACTGCTTAAACTTACACCACCCTAATATTGTTTCCATGTTGAAAGTTGTACTGCCTGATAATGACATTGCGGGGGTTGTCATTATGGAGAGAGTTTGTGGTTGTACACTTCAGAAACTTCTTGACCATGATTTTCTGAAAGACCAACTATCAAAGAGAAGAAGGTACAATTTTAGCAGTTTCATCAGCAACTCATGACATTGTTTAAGTTGTAATATCATACGTCAGTATATTCAACCTGAATTATTTTATAGTTACAGTGTACAGTTAAGTTCAGCTTTGAAATATTGCCATGAACATGGAGTTCTTCATCTTGATATCAAACCTCAAAATGTGATAGTAGAAAATTTCATGGACAATTGTAAGTTGTGTGATTTTGGTTGCTCCTCACTCATAGGAGCAGAAAGACAATACCTGCAGGTAAGTGATATCATGTCAATAGTCAAAAATTAATATAGTGTGATACCAGTAGTTATTAATGTTCGTTAACTTCTACAAAGGGAACAGTAGGATACGCTGCTCCTGAGGTGTTACAGGGAATTAAACCAACAGCTGCTGCTGATGTCTATTCCCTTGGTATAACCATGTGGCAGCTTATTTCCGGGACATCGCCTTATAAGGGTCACCGGGAGCACACAGTAATCTACAAAGTAAGTTGGGTGCTATTACCTCCTAGTTAAGGAGAAACTTCATCTCATCTTAATAGCCTATTTCTCTTCTGTGGAGGTGGTTACTGATGAGTATCGTCCCGAACTTCCACCTGCTTCCTGCCCAGAGGATGAGAGATTTTTATCATTAATTCAGAGGTGTTGGTCACAGCAACCACAATGTCGACCTACAGTTCAACAGGTATTGGAAGAATTAGAACAAATCCAATGCTCATGAATCAGTTGGCCCTTTTGCATCTGTACTAGTCATTTATGTGAAAGTGAGTTTTTAACGCTCTTGTTATATTTATGTATATAGTGAATATTCAAGCTTTTATTTTTGTTATTTGAAATAATTTTTAAAATGTTGTTGAAGTTGTAGATTGCCTTAGCATCCAATTGAAAAATAAAATTGCCATGCAAATGAAATTTTAACAGTCAAACCTGGTTCATATACCTTTAATTATTTATAAATAAGTGAACAGAACATATTCTTGAAGTAAGAGAAGTAATTTTACTGTACAAGGTTCAGAAAGAATTGATTGGTAAAAAAAAAAGTGACAAAGAATAATTTTTTGGCCTATAATCATGCATCCGGCATTTCTCCACCAGGCACCAACTGCAAACAGAAAAATTGAGATAGAAAATTTAGAGCAACACAATTATGGTTAGCAGATGTTGTATTACCCACCATAGTTATGTTGTTGCCATTCAGAAGAATATTATCTAATTTGGTGATTCTTCTTCCCTCGGGGGTAGCCTCGTATTCTGTGACATCTTCCAATCGCATGTTTACAAAGTCATCAAATCCCAGTAAAGTGCCAACTATTTCCTTATCATTTTTCATTATTATGTGGATTCGGGATCCTATACACTTATCCACCAACTCTGAAAGACAGAAAAAAATAATGAATCATTGACACAAAAGAAACAAGAAAAACCAGCAACTGTTACAATCAAGGTAGTGGAGCAAGGAGAGGTTATGACCGTATTTAAATATCGGCCGACAAGCTTTGATGGAAATATGTAAGATATAAAAAAAAACTGAATGAAAAGTTCACAATATTCGAACTTATTAAACGCTACCGTTAAAAATTGGAGATCGTGTTAAAAACGGAAAAAATGACATTGGCACTAACCTAGAGGTAGAAGGGTGGAAGGATTGGTAGTCACTGAAGTCATGATTACTCGATTTGGGTAATAGATATGTAATGTGAGATTAAGAAGGATGGCCCGCAAGGACCGCTGATAACCAAATTCAACAATATCTTCCTCAAACTGGAGCTGAAAGGCGATACGCGAGCAAGCTAGCCCAAAGTGCCGGTCGAATGTTGTAGTAGTCAAATCAAAACAACCCAGATGGCGCTAGTGTAGCAACAGCAACACTTTTAATATTGGCGGCAGTCTATGACTTTTTTAATAACAGGAATACATTGAGGTATTTTATTCCACGAAATAGATTATGCCACTTTTCATTGATTGATCTTTTTAACAACAAGTCAATAAACACCTTTTTAGTGCTTGACATTCTTTGACACTACATGTCTTGTTTTTTTAACGTTGTTTAGAATTTGCTGCGTTCGGAGGTTAGCAGAGCGTGCGAATTGTTCGTTTTCATCCTTCAATTCATACTTTCTTTATTTATTAAAACCAATCAATTTGGTATCTGTAGACGATCTCTCGAGCCTTTAGCTTCAAAGTAAAGGATACGTTGTGCGAAAGCTGAGGATCTATTCGGTTGTCTTCAACTACTTCAACTAATCAACTGAACAAAGCTTGTTGTGGTTCTTTCTTGTTATATGACAGGACAAATTCAGACAGACAGTACAGTAATCGCTGCCACCGCCTGTATAATGGAGGAGGAGGACATAGATCCATTTTTGGAATACGATGAAGACAAGGAATGTGCTACAGGTGCTTTGAATGAACAAGAGCAAGCAGTATGTGAAGAGGAAGGTACACAAAGCAATTTTCGAAGTAGTCCTGTTTTCAATACACCCAATTTTAGGTTTAATTCTAACCACATTTGTCGAAGGAGCAGGATACGTGAGTATTTTAACAATCAACGTACAACTACATGCTCAATGCAACGTACTTGTTTCATTATTACTGTATTTTTGGATTTCTCTTCAGGAAAGTCTACCTCAAACCTTCCTCCTCAAGAGTTTTCTTTGCCGCTTGCTGGACGGTCTTTAGAAAATTTTATGTAAGTTCTCTTGGTGTGTTATCAGACTATACTCCTCCTGTGTTCTCAATAATGACAATTCTTCTCAATTTTGTAGAAGTCCTCAAAAATCTCCCGAAAATGTGTTTTTCTCGCAACAGTTAGAAACTGTACAGGCAGTACTTGAAGCATCTGTCAATGAAGTTGCAGAAGAAGCTCTATCATCTCATAGATCAGATTCAGAGGAAGACATATTTGTCAGCCTACCCTCTACTGCATACAGTCAACAAGTCATTCCAAGTGCTATAAATGACTTAATTAATTGTCCTCAACCAGCTGATGTTTCTTGGACTAGTTCAATGGCTACACCTCTGGCAAGCAATGTCACCTACTCAAACTTGAACACAGAGGAACGTAATGTCCTTCTTCCTAGTGAAGATTGCGGTGTGCCTGTAAGTCTTTGAAATCAAACACCCTTTGAAACTGTCATCCTAGTTTTTTGTGGTATAATAATTACTTAGCTCTTGTGTTCTATTGGGTTTGGTCACAGGTTAAGCCTCGGGCTCTGTTTTCTACCGATGCCAATGACACGGGTGATTGCCACTCACTGAATATCAGTGCAGATGCTGATTACCTTCAAAATGTTCAAAGTGAAAAATTTCTTAAAACACCCAAATTTACCAAAAAGCTAGATCTTAAAGCTTGTTTTGAGAGCCCTCTAGCTACAACCAGTGTTCATCAGGAAGGTGCATCTTCAATGAAGTTTCCCAAACTGCTAAATGAAATTTCTAGAGGTTCACCTATTCTATCTGGTAGTGACTTCCAAAGAACTCCAAATCACAGTCTGATTGAAGGAGATGAAGATTTATTTGACAATGCTGATGAAACTGGCAATTTGTCGTCTCATCATTCTGGCAGTAATAAGGATTGTAGTGCTGAATCAACTCCAAATATTGGAAAGAGAAGGAAGTCTCCACAAGATGCAAGTCCTCCTCACAAACAAGAGTTAAGTAATGCTGATTCATTTCTTCAAGATATTTCCGTCACTGCTTTGGAAGAAGTTTGTAAAGCTCAGGAGTTGAGAAGTGCTTTGCAGTCTCCTGCTGTAACACCAGAGAAAGAGAAGCAGCCTGATACAAAAAGAAAAAGATTGCTATTTTCCACCAATCTTGCTGCCTGTAACTCAATGGAAGCAGTATTCAAAACCCCTGAAACTAAAGTGAAACAGGAAGAAGAAGTATCTTCTACTAAAGTGAATAGCACAGATGATATTATTCCTGATGACTCCTTTATGGAACATTTAGCTGCTATGAACACTTCAATATTTAGTGAAGAGTTCCAACCTACCACAAAAGTACAATTAATTAAATCTTCTGTTTCTCAGATGGGAAAGTTTTCATATTCTGTTGACCAACAAGCTGAGGAGAATTTTGAAAATTCAATAACCAAAACGGAACCCAAAAAGATTATGAAGGAAATTATTAGCTCTGTCTTGGCTCTTGAATCTCATAGCGCTCCAAGTAGTTCTAAGCAGAGGACTGTAAAATCCACGGGGAATTTAGTGGCCTTCAGCCAATTACAAGGAGAAATGAGTGAGGCTCCAAGTGAAGGAAACATCCCTCTGGAAAGATCATTAACTGCAGTGAATTCTGAAGACCACTCTGTGCCAAATGTTGACCACTCTTTTTTGCGTGTAGACACCTCACCATTGCCATCCGCAGAGTTTCAAACAGCCAATGGAAATCAAATCAAACTTTCTCAAAAGGCAATTGACAAAGGTTTGAGTGTCCTAAAAGAGGCCATGAAGGATATTCACCCCTCTTCAAACAACATGTTGGAGGCCATTCCACAAACTTGTTCTTCTGAGAAACAGGTTACTTCAACCAATACAGGAAAAGAATCCAATAAATCTCTTAGTGCCAGTTTTGATGATGACCAGGTTAAAGAGGAAGTAAAAGAACTTCTTAAACTTGTCAATGATGGTGAAAATTTTCAACCATGGCATGAAATCGAGGACCCTGGCTGTAACAAATTAAAAGAAGAATTGCAAATTAAAAATAGTGCATCTGACAGTCAGAGCTCCAAGTCCTCTGTGAACGCAGGATGTAAAAATGATGTAACCAGCCATATTATTCTAGGCTCTTCCTCTCATGGGTTTTGTACTGCAAATGGTAAAAGTATATTGGTCTCAGAAGATAAGTTAGCTCAGGCAAAAAAGCTATTGTGTGAGACAGATGACGAGTTAATGAACCTAAAGTCAGGAAATAATGATGATTGCCTAGATCGACCATCAATAAATAAAATGTCATGCAAGGTTGATAGAAAACGGAGTTCTGTAGAAGTCAAAGATAGTAATTATACTACTGAAAACAAACGGGTCTGTCTTGAAAATGTTTCCAGTGCTTCAAAGAAAGAAATTGAAGAAAAGTCAAAAATATCATCTTGCAGTACTTTAAATAGCTGCGGAGTCAATGAAAACTCTGTTTCAACTCATAAAATAGATATTGGGATAATTTCAATGAACATATCAGAAGAAGCATTAAATGTTGTAAATAATTTGTTTGGAAACAAACCCAGTTTAGCCAGATGGAAGCCAAATGACAGTTCTGTTGAACTTGAAACGTCTAAAGGTTTTTCAACTGCATGTAAAGCTGAAGAGGAAAGTGAATGGAATTTTAACAAGTCTAAAATTGCCCAAGATGCATCAGGACTTGGACCCTTTGGCTCTGAGAATGCAGAACAAACACCTTTCAGAACTGTAAATGGAAATGAAGTCTGTATATCAAAACCATCTGTTGACAAAATTAGGGACCATTTCCCACATAGCACTAAAGAGTCTTTGAGTGATTTGAAAGTTGGGGGTTTCCTTATCCCCATAAAAGACGAAACTAAAAATACTGATGATGCTTGCTTCACATCTGCCAGTGGGAAGAGAGTTGCTGTATCAGAAATGTCAATGGCCAGAGTGAAGAATCTTTTTAATGATATTTCAGCTGAAGACCCTAATATTTTATCTGGTTTTGAGAAAAAATTGACTGTGTCTAAGCAGGCCATCAAGAGAGAGGAGGATCAATCTGAAAGTTCAGTTTTGACTTTGAAAGAAATAAACAGCCAGAGCAATGCACAAGTAGGCTTTTCAACCGCAAGTGGAAAAGCTGTAGATATTTCTGAAGACTCATTTAAAAAGATCAAAAACCTCTTTGATGACATTCCAATAGACAGTACTTCTGAATCAGAACACCTTTTACGCGCATCATCTGCACCCTCCAATATGTTAAGGGATCAAAACCTTAGTGCACAGACTTGCAAATCATTTGCTCCTGTGAGTAAGCAATGTAAAAGGACATCATTCGGAAGTAGAAAATCTTTAAAAATGTCTAAACCATCACCGGTGAAAAAAGTTGACAATGAAATAGGCTCTGTGGTTTCCTCTTCTATGGAAGGAGATGCAGACAGTCCATCAAAAAAAGGATTTTTAACAGCAAGTGGTAAGGCTGTAAATGTGTCAGAGCAAGCTCTTGATAAAGTTAAGAAAATTTTCAGTCAATTTGACCTTGAAATGAATTGCTCAGAGTCCATAGCAGACAATGGTTATGGAAGTACCCATATTGAGAACAATTCAACTCATAATAGAAATAACAGCAGTAAGGAATACACTGTCCAGGGATTCTCAACTGCAAGCGGGAGAAGTGTCAGCATATCTAAAGAAGCATTAAACAAAGTACAGGGTATTTTTAATGAAGAATTACTTCCTCCAGGACATCTTGGAATTGAAGGAAAAGCCAAAGCTTCTGTTACTGCACCAAAACTTTCAAATACTGCTGCATCAAAAATTACAACAAAACAAAAAGAGATATCCGAGGGAACTTTTAACATGGCTGGTTTCTCAACTGCTGGTGGTAAAGCTGTTCAAATTTCTAAAGAAGCCATGACAAAGGTTAAAAATATCTTTAATGACTTACCCAATGATTCTATGAGTGAATGCTGTAATGATAATCCAGTTTTGAGTAGTTCGACCAATAAGTGTGAAATTGTTGCACAAAATTCTACAGACTTCATGATGGGTGCATTTTCAACAGCTGGGGGAAAGTCTGTACACATTTCAAAGAAAGCTCTCAGCAAAGCCCAGTCTCTTTTTGAGAATTTACCATTTGATTCTTCTGTTGATTCAGAAGAAAATAATTCTTCTGATCCAAATAGAAACAAATCTTCAGAAAATCATGTTACTCTACCAGAGAACTGTGCTGGTTCCTCAACAGAGTTAGTTGGTTTCTCTACGGCAGCTGGTAAAGCTGTCCCGGTTTCCAAGGAAGCTATGGAGAAGGCCCGATACCTTCTTGACGAATCACCATCTGAGAGTTTAAATATGGTTCAAAACAGTGCATTGTTGAAGACAAGTGTGCCTGCTGAACCAAAGTATTCTTTTAACAGCCCACATAAAACGTCTTGCTTCACCACTGCTGGTGGTAAAAGTGTTCACATTTCAAAGGAAGCTTTGAAAAAAGCTGAAAATCTTTTTGAAGAACTACCTTTACAGGCTACTAACACAACAGGATCACATGTCTTATCAGTGTCAGATATGAAATTTGGAACCACTAATTCAGTTTCAAATGATTCAGGTGTTGGATTATCATTTGAATCATTTAGTAAATCTTTGCGGTCAAACACAAGTTTAGCAAAGACTGCAGGGGCAAATGCCGTGAATGTTTCTTGCTTTCCCAGTAACAACAAAGAAAACCAAAATGTCAGTTTGAATCAAGACTCAAAAATATATGTGTCAATGGAAATGCCAAAATCAAGTTTGACTCAAGAAATAACAGCAAGCACTGCCGCATTTTTAGCAGATGATGAGTTTTTTGATGAAGCAGAGTCTATGGATGTTGCAGCAAATGCTTTGAGAACTATCAAAACCAGTCCTTCAATGGTAAGTGATCGCTTCAATAGTTTAAAACCAATTCTTTCATCAGCACCAGAAAACAAAAGTCAGCCTCCTGCACCAACAAGCCCTATTTTGGTCAGAAGCGACAGTATGGGTACCAGGAGAAGAACCCGTAAGGGTAGACTAAGCCTCTCTTCAAACTCATCTGTGGATAGGCAACCAGTTCTATCTGAGAACTGCAATAAGTCTCGGTTTTCACTTCCACCAAAAATTACTTCTACCGAACCCTCTCCTCTTACTAATTCTGTTTTAAATAGAGAAAGTTCAGGTTGTAGAATGAACAGCAAATGTAACCAAGATATTACACGAACTAGTGATGTCAAAGAGACTTCTAAACTTCCCCCATCTCGCAAGCTTTTTGACCATGGAGGCACATCATCTGCAGAACTTGATACTCCAAATGCTAAAAGTATTGGCATTGCTCCACTGAGGGAAAGTAGTGCAACACCAACAAGTACTAGCAGCGATAAACAAACTTCTGAAGTTACTAAGCCTCTCCATCAGGCGCCATTGATTAAAAGAACATTAGCGAGAAATCTGAGTTGTTCAGCTTCAGGATTTAAAACTCCATACAAAACTACCAACAACAAAGAACCACTGAAGCGATCCCCATCCAGTCCAGCGCAAAATGAACCCGAGGCAAAGAAGAGAAAATCAGCTACCAATCTGTATGTCTCACATATTCTATATTCCTCATTTGAATCAACACCCTCTGGAAGCAGAGACTTACGTCCTGAAGTAGCAGAAATGCGAAGAAGAGCTGCAGAGGAACAAAAACAGCTTGTAGAAAATTTTGCTGAGCTTAAAGGAGAATTGCTCAAACCTCGTATTGGAATTTGGTTTGCCAACAGATCAGGGAATAACCCTTGCGTTGAACGAAGAAAAATGATTGATTTCGGTCGGCCAGCAAACTTTCTCTCTCATGAGGTGAGCACAAGTATTTTAGTCAGGATATTCATATTGACCACATAATAAACAAAATTATTGATTTGAATAAATTTCTTTGCAGCTCTTTGAAATGGGACTTCAGACAGCAGTGGTGTCCATTAATGCAGATACCGCAGCAGAATTCCGTTTTTCTGCTTGGGACTACTACAGGTAACACTGCCCACTCAGCAATTGAATTTTCTGTCTTTAAAAAACATAAAATTACTAATACCAATATTGAAACAATTTTCAGTGAGGATATATGCAAGGAAAATGTAGCTGGTCTTCCTGTTGGAGATGGAGCCCTTCTTGTTCTTGATGCTCAAGGGACCGCTGGTGTTGAAGAATTTACTAGGGCTTTCCTTGCAAGTCCAGGCGTAGATCCGTCTTTAGTACCCCGTGGTTGGGTGAAGAATCACTACCGTTGGATTGTATGGAAACTTGCAGCTTTAGAAAGGACATTGCCATATCAATTTGGAAAGAGGTATGATTGATGAAAACGATTTCCTGTAAGCATTGTATTATTTACTTTTCATGCAATTTAAAATTTTAATTTTACCATGCTAGATGTCTTTTACCCCACACTCTAATGTTGCAACTAAAATATCGCTATGATAGAGAGGTGGATCGTTGTCAAAGACCAGCTCTCTGCCGCATTCTAGAACATGATGATTCAGCAGCCAAACGGATTGTATTTTGTGTTGCTGGTATCATAGGAGTAAGAATCAACCTTTTTCAAAACAGTGATGAAGTAGTTGAGAAAAATGAATGGTTTACTCAGTATTACTGTTTTTTCAATTCAGGGCAAAGACTCAAAGAGTCCTCAAGTAGAACTGGAACTTACTGATGGTTGGTATAGCATAATAGCCACAATAGATCCGGACATGCAACACAGAGTGAGAAAGGGAATGATCAAAGTTGGCACAAAACTCATAACACATGGTGCAGAACTGGTTAATTGTTCAGAGGGATGTTCTCCCCTTCAGGTAAAGAAATTTTCTGTAAGATTAAAATGATGTGCGATTTTCTCTTTTGCTCATTTTCTATAAATTTTTTCTTAGGCAAGTCCTGACATTCGTCTCAAGTTGTGCAGCAATTCTACCCGTCGTGCTCGCTGGTATACTAAATTAGGTTTTCAAGATAACCCTGGCCCTATCAAAATTGACTTGGACTCTATACTTAGTTCTGGTGGTGTTGTGAGCTGTTTTTCAGCATATGTTGCTCGGGTCTATCCCATTGTATATATGGAGAAAACTGAAGAGAGAACAGGTAAAATTCTGTTTTCCCCCCCTCAAATCCCCAAATTACAGTATAAGTATCCATATCTATCTTATATATCTATATTTATCTATCTATCTTTATTGACTATAGTTGTGAGATCCCAGCGAGCTGAATCCAAAGAAATGACTAAATCAGAAAAAAAAAGACAGCAGTTAGCTGAAGTAGTTTACAGTCAAGTTCAAAATGAACTACAACTGGAACATTCAAAAAAGAAGATTAAATCAGTGAAGTGTTCTCTTAAAAATCTATCATCAATTACCTCTGGAGAAGAATTGTGTAACATTCTGGAAAGTAGTGCTGATCCTCTTAGTGTGCAGGTAAGAAGTTCAATCATTACAGATTTGGTTTATTAGTTTTAAATTAAGAATTTTATTAATTTTTAATTTTTACCCAAGTGCATGTTAAATGAGGAGCAGAAAGGAATAATAGCAGACTATCAGCGATTGAGACAAGAAGAATTACGCAGTGAAATGGAAGCAAGAGTTCATTTAAAACTTTCAGGAAAGTCTGATAAAGAACGTCAGGTCACTGCAATTCTGAAGGTATTGAAGTCTATCTGTCTGTCTTCCTGTCGAGTTATAAACAATATAAATCTTGTCATTTAATTTGTTTTGAAATTATGACAGGTGCGATTAATAGACTGCAGCAGTAGTAAGAGTTGCTCAGCCATGCTGTCTGTTTGGCGTCCTTCTGAAGATATATCGTCAGTTTTTAAAGAGGGACAAAAAATTACCATCTTTAGTGCTGTTGCAAGCGGATTAAGGTACTTTAATAGAAGTTACCTTAACTCCTTCAGTATGCACCTTTTTTAATTTTCATATTTGAATTTTCTTACAGGTGTGGAGATTTGCAGCTGTCTGCCTCCAGATCAACCCGTTACCATGTAGACAATTCATCAGAGATAAAGTCTGATCTTGTACGAACTGTGTTTCCGCTTGATTTATCATCTCTAACCATAAGTTCACCTCGCTTCGGAGAGTTGGATATTGTAGGCATTGTGATAAGAGTTACTCCTGCACCACAGACACCAGGAAATACAACCAACTTTCAAACTGCTTACGTCAGTGACTCTCAATATAATATTTTAGGTATTACATTCTGGGAAGGAATAAAGGTTAGTGCAGTGTACCTATATGGTGTATATACCAATCAATTTATCTTGTAGTTATCTAAATTCAAAGTTCTTTTGCTTTCCTCTAAGGTGTTTGCTGTTGAAGATTTAATCACTCCCCGTGCCCTCATTGCTGCTACTAACTTGCAGTGGAGGGCAGGGTCTGGTAATAAAGCTATTCCTAGTGTATACGTAAGTGAATTTTCATTTTTCACAACAAATCCCAAACCAGCATACTTGCATACTGCTTTGCAGAACCTCCGGCGCTCTATATCCAATGTAAGTATTTTCTTTCCTAAATCTAAGTTTGATTACTGTTCTTGTATCAATGGTTTGCCATTTTCTGGATCTTTTCTTGATTTTGTCGTCCAATAGGACATAAAGATGTTCTGCAAAACGTGTGATGACAAGCTAGACAAGATACTTTCATCGCCAGCTGGCTATCCAAGAATCCCCAATGCTGTTCAACCTTCTTCAACAGAGCAAAACACACCAGTGTCAACATCAACTTCTGCTCTCCATCATGAAAGTAATCCTAATTCCTCCTCTGAACTAGAAGTCAAGGCCCAGCAAAGATTATCTGTTGACTCACAGTTTGAAAGTCCTTCTAGTGCTGGAATTTCACCAGCTGTTGAAAAAAGGATAGCAAAACTTGAAAAATACGGAGATCCTCCACCAATATCTCCCATATTAATTTGCCAGCCACGAAGGTCATTAAAGAAAGCCTTTAAAGCTCCAAGGAGAACAGATAGTCCTTCATCTCTTGTTTGTAAGAAAAAAGATTGAGATGATCTGCGGTAGTAAGTGAAGCCTAAGACTAACTACATAATAATTATTACAATTATGATATTTGTTCCTCCCTATTTTATAAGTGATATTACTTTGTACGGCTACCAGTAAATAAAATGTTATTTCCAAGTCACCTTGTTTCAAGTATTCAAGTTATTTTTCTTTTGAAGTTTCAAGGAGTTTGATTGTACTGTATTAAAAAGAATCTGAATACATATGTCAAGTATAATATTTTACTATAGATTTGTTTCATCATTTTGTTTTGCTTGAAAGGACTCAACCACCATAAATGGTAAACTAAATCAAACTAATATCAATTGTTATTTTATCATAATAACTGTTCTCATACAAATGTCTTTTTTTGCTTGTTATTCCCCTACTTTTGCTGTCAGCAGCTGTTTGAAAGGACTCTTCAGGCAAAACAAAATGGTTCTTATCTTTTATATTGTTGTGTTGGTGAAATATTTATTGATGGAATAAGAAGCTAACAGCTTACGAAGTTTACAAACCTTCATAACTTTGTAGAACTGGCTTTTTTCCATCATTTTTTGTTTTTTGTTTTACTTTTTATGCTGATTTTATTTATTTGAATGGATTGCTGTACGTTCATTTTCTTTTTACTGTTTTGATTGAGTTTTTGCAATCTACACATTTTTTGGGACTATGTATTATCTTTGTGCCTTATAAGATCTGAAATTGTTACTTCTACGTCTTCTTTAGATAGGAACCTTTACAATATGTGCACAGGTTGGCTTAAAATCTGATTTTTATTGTAAAGAATGTGAGAAGTATAAATGCTATTGTCCATGAAAATGTAGCAAGAAAGCCCACATATACACCTGGGTGATATAAGTTCCAAGCTCTCAAAGCAATATTCCTCAATGAAATGGTCGCAGATGTCATTGGCAAAATGGTGGCAATGGGTCGCATGAGTATGTGCATCCCTTCTAGAGGCCAGAGCATACCTGAAATTTTTAAAAAAACAATGTGTTGTACTGTTTGAGGGCAGTGGTGACTTATATTCGGTATGATAATACTCACTGCTCATAAACATCAGTGTGAAGTACGACCCTGTTCCAACCAATGAGGCTGCTGTAGTGGAGTCGAAAATGACGGCCGTTAAGAGTCCTGAAAATAAAATAAGTAAATCATAAAATTCGGTTGTTCATTCATTGCTCTCATTGCTGATATAATAAGAATCTGCAAGTATAGATGATCAGCTGCCTCTCCCCTCACTCACTCACCGTACCACATGCCGCATACGCCCTGCGCTAGACACAGCAACACATAGGGGACGGCGGGTCCAGCCAGCAAGTTGCCGAAAATGCCGAAGGCTACCAGCAAGACGAGGGCGATCTGTCCCAGGATGACAAGCAGCTGAGCTGCAAATTGGGCCACGAGCACCTCGCTCATGCGCACGCCTAGAAGGAAAAGTCCGCGAAAAACTTCCATGAGAAGGGAATTACCGGATGATGCATCGCGACCCTGTTTGTAGCTACACGAGCCGACAGTGCCCTGGTCAGCTTAAACTTGACCGTCTATAGACGAATTCATTACTTCCGCCAATGCTAGAATATCTACCAGAAATAAACAGCGCGTAGAACTAAAGCGAAAACGAAAGATATCAATGCCTCTCCGAAGCTCTCGCCTTGTCCAGGCGCTCAGAGGGACAGGGGGCCGCGGAGGCCCGATTCAGGAAAGCATTGCCTACCCTCCAGGCGTTTTCAGCGACAACCGTCGACCCACGCCTAGATTGACACGGCGTCACTTCTTAGCTTTAGAAAGGATTTATGAGCCTGGAGTCAAAAGGAGCCTAAACCCAAAGTCCTCGTCCCTACAGACGCCTTGAATAGAAGCCGTGGCCTACCTCGCAGGCGTCCAAGTGACAACTCATGTTGCGGCGACAAGTGGTAGTAGACACGTCCCTGTTTATGGACACAAAAATGTGGTCACAAATGGGGCAACATACGATGTCCGACGCCACTAGCCACACGCCCCTTTTGTAGTTAAACAGTTGTAGCTACAGACAGTCGACATTACCGCATGCAGCTTCATCCGAACCAAAATTGTCGGCCCTAAGATCAACTCCCGGGCGGGGCAAATTTTTTCTTTGTCGCTTTTTGTCTCCCGATGGGCATGACCGAGCTTAGACCTCGGCCCCGTAGAAGAAAGCTGGTAGCCGAGCGTGTTAAAGCGTGATCGTTGGCAGATCATGCGGGTGGTCTCTAGTTCGAATCCCATCCGCGGTAAATTTTTCCCTGCATTGCTGGCCAAGTGTCTTCGGGCATCGGTCACAGCTTAGGTCAAGATGCCGCTGAAAGTAGTGCGTTGTATCGTTCCGTCGTGGCCAAGTCGGTAGCGTCCGAACCCGGTATGAACCTGGTCACTGGTTCGAATCTCGGCCGGGTCATAATTTTCGCGCTCGGCTAGCCATGACTTTACAGCCGTGCGACACCTGATATGATGGGCCGGTACGCAAACAGTAGCTGGTTCGAATCTAGTCGACGGAACCCTTTTCCCTCTGCCAGCCATATGTTTCGGGGTGAGAGCCACAGCGGAGATAAGCTTCACCT
>NW_026267166.1:1220153-1220834 GCF_000697945.3 Frankliniella occidentalis
GCTATCGAATGTGTCAAAAGACAAATTGAGAGGATTTAGAGAAGCATTTCAGATGCCTGTTATCCGCAATCCGGAAATTGCCCATAAAGCCTGAGGGAATCGTCTAGTGAAGCTTCTCTGAGACATCTCAAAGCCCCATGGAAGTCGCGCAGCCAGTGCCTCAGTGATGCCTCAGTAATGCCTCAGTGATGCCTGATGAAAGCCTGAAATGAGGCTTCAGACGGACATCTCGAAATCGCGCGAGAAGCCCGTATTGGCCGATCAGAGATTCCGTTCAAAATCCTCTCTAGGGGCTTTTGACAGACATCGCAGAATCCTGTAGAAATTCTGACGACTGGCGGAAGAGATGCCTGTCTAATGCCTGACGGAAGCCTCACGTGAACTCCTGTGCAAAGCCTGTCCTGGTGGACAGAGGAGTAGTGGGGGGACAAAGGACGGCTGCAGCTGGAAGGTGAGGAGGGCCCGACCCGCCCGCCCGCATGAGACTTGATAGCTCAGTAAGTTCCGAACGAAGCGTGGGCGCTGAGTTGGCATGGCTGTGGTTCTGTTCCCGGCACTGCCAACAACATGTGGACCTCGCGTTCAGTAAGAACCGAACCAGCTAGAACAAAGCCAACCCAGTTACGGAGGGGCGAGGGGGCAGAAGGAGAGAGTGGGGGTACGGGGAGTGGGGAGAGGGAG
>NW_026267166.1:1228118-1229333 GCF_000697945.3 Frankliniella occidentalis
CTCCATCCATTTTTTTTTTTTTGCCGCCCCCCACGAAGCGACTATTCATTCGCCCAGTGTCAAGACCACGTCTCAAGGTGCCCCCAGCGGTGTCCCCCCTGTGGCCCTGCGGTCTCCGGCGCGGCGGTCCTCGCGCGGGCCGGTGCTGGGCGGGGCGGTCCCCAGCGTGTCGCGGGCTAGCTCAAGAACACCTGCACCTGCAGGAGGGGAGGGGGACCGCTCATTCGTGGCCCGGGGTGCAGCCGATGGCGATGGCCGGTTAACAGCCGAGGCTGTGCGTGGCGTGGCGTCCTAATTCCCACTGTCCAGTCGTACGTGCATATTGTGCGGCGGGGTATTGTCCCTCCCCTTCCCCTCCCCTCCCCCCTTTACGGTGTAAGGTTGCCCGGGCGGGGCAGGGTGGGGAGAGGCGGGAGTGGTGTTACGTATGATGGTTCTGCCACCTCCGCCGCCGGCTCCAGCTTGATGCGCTCCGGGCTGCGGTCCAGCAGCCTGTCCGGCACCGCGGCCCGAGGGAGGAGGGGGAGGGGGGGAGTCGGTTTGGGGGGAACCGGCTACCCAGCCTGCTTCACGCACTGCACCGGCCGCCGCGGCGCCCCGCGCGGGGGAACGACCAGCAGCAGAGGGGGCGGGCGCGGGGCGGTCGGAGGTAGTCTTACGAGGACCGTCTGTCCGGCCCGGCCCGGCTCGGCTTGCACCACCGGACTAGGGCCGGCGGGAGCGCTAGCACCGCAGCTGGCAAGCACTCCGCAGCACCACACCAGCCGACGGCGCGGGCGGCTGGGAAGTAGGAAGGGAAGGACCGCGGCGCCGGCGCTGCACGGCCACAGCAGCCGCCTGCTGTGCGCGGGCTCGCGCCCCGCGCCCGCCGCCCGCCTGGGAGGGGCGGTCTTATTGGTCCGCGATCACCCGTTTTGGTTTCGGTCCAGTTGCACAGCTTCCCCCCCGCCCTCTTCCCGCCGCGACCGCGGCAGCGCAGAGCTCAACCGTGTGCTGGACCAGTTCCCTGTGCTCCAGATCGACCGCTGGGCGGGGCGGGGGGCAAACCACTTCCTCTCCCTCTCTGTCACACACACACACCTCCACACACACCTCCACACACACAGACACACACACACACACACACACACACATGCGCACTTGCGTGCCTAGCGCCCCTCTCCCACCCACACCCGCGTGCCCAAAGACGCTTTGGTCGCCAATTACCTCAACGGG
>NW_026267166.1:1234208-1239573 GCF_000697945.3 Frankliniella occidentalis
GAGCGCCGTCCTCCCCACCTTGTCGTCACCGCCGTCACAGCCGGTGTGCGGTCCGCCGTGCTGCCGCCGCACGCCCCGCCATCCCCCGCCCCGCCTCAACTCGCCCCGTCGGATGCCGCCTCATTCTGCCGCCGGTGTTGTTGTACCAGTTGAACTGCCGTGGAAAAGTACGACGCCGCCGGAAAATGTTGGAAACACCCAGAGAAACATTTCTTTGGTACACTTAAAGAAATGCTTATCTTGGATCTAGCACCAAAAAAAGCCTTCCTTGATTCAAGGAAACCTTCTTATTTGGCCAAAAGAGACCTCCTTCCATGCCAAATTTAAAACGTTCTTGAGAGTACATAGAGCAAATTTTTGCTTCGGATGAAATATCCGTCCTTGTTTTCAAGAAAGGATTCTCTGGGCGAACGCCGCGCCGCCCGAGTGAGCGCTGGACTTCCCCAGGTCCCGCGGCGGCTACCGCAATTAGTCATAGAACTTTTAAGTGCGGCGGAGATGTTCGCCGAATCACGTCCATAGCCGCATCATAGTGGTTCGCAGGTGGTGGGCGCGGCTCTTAACCCCCCCCCCCCCCCCCCCCCCCCCCAGGGTCTCCTCCCCGCTCTCCGACTCATGGAAGAGAGCGTGGTACATAGTGCTGTCCAGCAGAGCGTGGAACAAAGAGTACACTCGCGACCATTCGCGACTGCCTGCGCTGCGGCCTGCTTGGTTCAAACATCGTGATTGTCCTCGGGGCTCCTCGGGGGGAGCGAAGCATCAACCTCGTTAGCACCTTGCCCACTTGCCTCACTTAACAGCTGAACAGATGCTGCGAGTCATAGAGTCTGTTCCTCCTGCACCACACGTGTCGGACGACAGATGTCCTTGCACTTCCCACCGTATCAAAAAAAATTCCTCCGCCCTTGAGCACAAAATCTTGTCGATTTCGCGTACCTTGGGGGCTCTTTCTCCTGGGCGCAGTGATACGACCTCCCCCCCCCCCAAAAAAAAAGACTCTAGGAGTCAAATGGTATGCCTACCCCAGCAGGCGTCCGCGTTCGTGCGCTGGCAGCCGACCTGTGGCACGCCCGCTAGGTAGGCCACCCATTCGGTATGGGCGGCAGGATGGCCCCGCTCTGTCTGGCAAGGCCAGCCACAAACGAGGAGGTTATAATTTCTCCGAAGAGATGTGTATGGAGGGTAATCAACCGTGGCAGTGGGACTCCTGTGGCCAATGTTGATGGTGTCCGGAAGGTTGGTATTTTTTCTTGTTCGGGTTCAAAACTCCGAGGTCAAGAGGCAGTATGGATATGGAGAGGTATATTGCAATACCACTGTGCCTTAGTGGCTCTTTTTTTTCCCTTTCCAATGAAATTGTTGAGAGGTTTTGGTAAGGTTTTATAGACAAAGCGTACATGTAAAAATGAAACAAACTTTACTTTCTATTGACAACATTTTTGTACATAAGATTATGCCATGTACCAAATCATGATTAATACAATTTAGCTATCAAAGAACACTGGCTTTAAATCCACAGGGGAGGCAGTCTCTCTAAAATAATTCTTTAGGATAATTTCTGAGTGAACAGGAAAAAAAATCACATTTGACAATTTACATCTTTTTAAGCTCTCATCTTCATATTGGCACTAAATAGTACAAATTTACACTAACAATCTGAATATTAGTGCACATTTTTCTCTAAGACTGTCTTTCAGTAAAGAGTGTTTATAAACATGTCCCTATGTACAACAATCAGTGCTCCTCTACAGTTTGAAAAGCATAACTTTATGTTAAATAAATAGAGATTATTCATTTGTAGAAATCTATGCTTGGACTATATGTGACTCTATTGCATAAAGCACATTCACACTTGACAAAATGTACACACACTCATGAAATCACTCACTATTTAACATACTACAACAGTCATTCAAACAAACACACAAAAATACAAGCAGCACAAACAATCAAGTACTCTTCATCATGGAGCCAGCAAGGAATGATCTCTCATCATTCATTCTAATAAAAAAATATTACCAAAAGGAAAATTCAAAATTAATCATAAGGAAAAAACCTATAAAAGAAAGAGAGGCAATCCACTTCAGTTATAACAAGAAAAAGAAAAAGAAAAATAGAATGCAAGGTCAAAAAAATAAATCCAAGCACTCCCAATGACACTTTTCTGTTCAAATATTTAAGATCATAATTTGGTAATATCAGACAATGGTGTGCTGTGTAATTATCATCCTCCTAAAACATAAAAGCAAAGACAATGCTTCAAAATAGCATTGTAACCCAAATAACTAATTATAAAGAGACTGACTGGCTCCCATTCACAGCTGCACACACATATCACATGCGGTAACAATCAATCTTACTAAACTGATATGTTAAACTTCCACTTCATTTGAGATAAACCTAGCTCCTTGACCTTACAATCACAAAACAAGAAGATTTAACTGTTAGTTCAAGTCCAATTGGACTTCAAAACAATCAACAAGGTACCTTCATCAAAGCTGTAGGCACTAGCAGGAGGGTAAGATCATAAATAAAATTCTTGAATAAAAAACAAGATTTCATAGAACTTTATATGTGAAACACCTCGTTTGGAAATTTAACGTATTTTGGAAAATCTGGGTTGACCTGAAAAGTCCTCTGACTATTTAGACTTTTATATGGCTAGAGAGGCTTCAAACTAGAAGAACTAATAAGTTACACAACTCACAGTAGGAGTGGTACCTCTCATCTAAGTACAAAAATGCTCTTCTTTAGAATATGAGGCTTACATTTGGAAAACAAAAACAAAACAGGATGACTAAATTGTTTAGGAATGTCTGCACCCTACAATATCACCTAATCTAAAACAAGCATGATCATGTACCAAATTAAACCAAGAAATATTAACATCCTGCCATCAAAACTCAATCACAAGTGTACCAAGATAGGAAATGGAAGTTTAATGTGGAAAATAAACATTTCCATCCTACTCACTGATATAGGTAATAATAACTATTATTATTTTTTCATTAACATTATTATTGTGCCACAATAAGCCTGCAAGACAAATAGGAATTTAAACAAAACAAAACAATGTTACTACATTATAAAAGCGACAACATAAATAATTTATGAAATAGACATACAACATACTATAACATTAGTAAAGACAATTAAAAAACAGCTCTTCCAGCTGTCGGCAGCACAAACAAAAAAATGAGCTAAAAGAGCAGTACTGAGAGAACTCAAAAGAAACATGCATATCACTTCCTTGCTCAGGACACTAAACAGTTTGCATGAGAATAAGGCAGATTGGTAGGGAGACAGCTGCCTAACGCACATCACGTACGCACAATCATTCACACAACAGGCGCATACAGATAAAGAAAGAGAGCACTATATATTTACAGTATTGTCATCTGATGGGTGGCACTAAAAATAAACAAAACGATAATAATAAAAAGAGTCTTTCGTTGGAACTGTCCACATTTACTTGACAGCGTGATAAGATAGTTGGTAACTTGAGATTCATTTTTTCGTGGGAGTACCTCTTTGGGTAAGACCTTCAAATCGCTTGAAGGTATAATTAATAAACACCCAATCTTTATAGATGACTTCTCCATCTTGAGGCAGTGGAGCGGCAGCTAAAGTAATGGTAAAAAGAAAATACAGATTAATTAAATACATTTGAAAATGTAAAATTGGATAAAGTACGTATAATAAATATAAGATAGTGATACTTACGAATTTCGAGTTTGACATCTGGGAAATCATCAAAGTTTGATGTATCATCAATTGATCGTACATCAACAGGGATTGCAGCGGGTCTTTCTCGAATATGGTCCCAATCAACCCCACGGAAAAATGGAACTGATTTCAGCTCTTCTAGACCTCGTTGAGAACCTAAACGACGGTCGGGATCACAGCAAAAGCGGACTATTGTTTCACGTGCCTCTTCCGATATTGGCACCTCAGGTGGAAAAGATAATGTCTCTCGCCAATTCATTACTTTACGATAAGTTTCCTGAGGATTTTCACTACAAAAAGGGGGATAACCTGTATGATAGAACCGATGAAAAGATTATTAGAGGGAAAGTAAAAACAGAGAAAGGCTGATTAGGTTAATCATTTACACTTTTCTTTTACCTATTAGCATTTCATACATGATGACCCCTAAACTCCACCAATCACAAGCAGGTCCATAACCAGCTTGTAAAAAGACTTCAGGAGCAATGTAATCAGGAGTTCCAACAGTACTGTAGGCTAGAGCTCTCCGATTTTTCTTCCAGCTTTCTGCCTTACGTTTACTATCCATAGGACTGGAGGCTGTAAAAAGAACATAGAGATATTTGGTATTTGGCAAACAAAGTTAAAAACAACACGGTAAGACTCAATAACAAACCCAAAAATTTACTCACTATTGAACAGCGAATACTCACTAAAATCAGAGGGTTTAGCTTGGCTGAGATCTCTATAGAAATCTGTACGGTGAGATTTCTTTAAACCAGTGCATAAACCAAAATCTGATAATTTGATATGTCCCCGAGCATCCAACAAAAGATTATCAGGCTTAATATCCCTGAGAGAAAAAACAAAGACAGTAAATTTAACAAAGTTTCATTTTATTGGTTAACTCAAGAAATTATTCGCATTGTTAACACATACCTGTGTATAAAACCCAATCTATGAATAGAGTCAATGGCAAGAGCAGTTTCTGCAATGTAAAATTGAGTACAGTCTTCTGACAAGGTATCCTTCTTCATCAGAAGTGTCATCATATCTCCTCCAGGTAGGAACTCCATTATTAGATACAGGTTAATTGGATCCTAATTTGGACAGGCACAAAATCAGTTATTTTTATTCAGTATAAGAGAGAATGCTTATGAAGTCAAGTTACTTAGCATTGAAGAAATGTATACTCACTTGAAAACTATAAAACATTTTAACGACCCATTGATGATCAGCTTCAACAAGAACATCACGCTCTGCTCTTACATGAGCCACTTGCTCTTTCTCTAACATATCAGCTTTACGCAATATTTTCATTGCATAGACATGTCCAGTATCTTTCTTCTGAACTAGACGTACCTGAAAAAAGTTTAACAATGAAACAATAGTTCTCTCCCAAAAAAACACATTGCAATTTTAAATATTTCACTTACTTCTCCAAAAGCTCCTCTACCAATCACTTTCAAGGGTTCAAAATCTTCAACACCTAGCCTGGAGCGTTTGAGGCGTAAAAATTCTGTTTCTTTCTGAGCATGCTGTAGCCTTTTTTCTTGCTTTTGGGACTCTGAAAGCCCTTCATCTTTTAAACTCTCTTCGAGCTTTGCTAGTCTAAAAAGTAGAAAGAAACATTAATTGTGTAATACACAAATACATACAC
>NW_026267166.1:1245753-1251295 GCF_000697945.3 Frankliniella occidentalis
GGGGGGGGAATGAAAAACACGGCTTTTGTGGGTGCGCGGCGCGCGGGCCTCACTCCGGCCGGAGCGGCGCTGTACTCATAATTATGTCGTCGTTGTCGTCGTCCGGGAATCGGACAGAGCGCGCCGTGTCTGTATGTGGTAGTTGGTGAGGAGAAAGGTGACGATATGTTGACTTGCCCCCGCCGCGCGCCGCGCCCGTATGCAAGCCGCCGCCGCCGCCCGGGCGAAACGTGACGCGTCACAACCGACACCCGCTGATATACTGATACGCACTTGGAGCGGGGCGGCGCAAGAGCGAATTAGGCACAGGGGAGAAGTGAGGCGAAGGCCCCCCGGCCGGCGGCCCGCCTGCTGCAGGGGGCCCGGCAGCGGTGTGCCAACGCCGGCGGGATCACGTGAGCCTCCAGCGGGACTGTATACCGCCGCTCCGCCGCGCGATGCCCGGCGCGGGCCCGCCCAGTCAGAGAAAGAGAGAGAGAGAGAGAATTTTGACAGCGCGGCGTGGCGTGGCGGATGGGCCCCGCGAGCAGCAGCAGCAGCAGCAGCAGCAAGGGCAAAGCGCGCGAGCAGCTCTGAGCAGTGAGTGCAATGGCGAGCTCGCTACTGCGGCTGCTGACGCAACGGCCGGCGCGGGGCGGCCAGGGCCAGCGCAACACTCTCGGGGGGCACAACGGCACGCCGGGCCTTCCTTCAATTAGACCGCCACGCCCCGCCACGCCCCGCCACGCTCAGCGCGTAGTTGTCCCGACCTGGCCGCGCTGCGCAGCGCGAACTGGACGGGCAGGTGGACAAACCCGGCACAACGGAGATAGCAGGGCGACGACCCCCACCGGCCGCGGCAGAGCGACGCGCGCGACGGCGACGCCAGCAGCGGGACGGAACGGTGGGCGCGGCACCGGGACGCTCGCTCAAGGAGCAGCACCACGCCGTCGTGCACCTGTGCGGGCGCCTCGGCCACCTCCGCGAGGGGGTATATACGCGGCCACGCGGGCCGCACACGACGACGACGCTCTGCCACGCGCAGTAGTCGTGTAAATTATTGCAGCGATGACCGCACGCCGCTGCGCGAAGTGTCCGCGCAGATGGCGGCTGCTTTGGCATTCTGACAGTTTGACAAGTAGATGCTCGGACACACGAGCACGGACGTGTGAGGGCCTCGCCTCGGTTCGCTGTCGCAACGGGCGCGGCGTGCACGAGCACAAGCACGAGCACGAACACGAGCACGAGCAAGAGCACGCGGGTAGCCGGGTGGAGGTCCTGCTCCCCTCTGCCTACACTGTAATTTCAAAGGCGTCCCGTCAGAGTGCAACAAAGGTGTAGGCTACGGAAACCAGTGCGACTTAAGCCGCAGTCTGGGCACACACCTTTGTCGCACTGCCACCATACACCTTTTAATGCATAATATGCCGGACAGTCCTGAAGCCCCCTAAGCGAGTGCTTGGCCTGCATACACCTTGGGAGCGCACTTCATGGGCCTGGAGCCCACGGCTCACAGCTCCCTCAAACCGTGTACTATTTTACCAAAGCACAAGGTGTATGGATGCCAAACACCTGCCCAGGGGGCTTGGCAGGGGCTTAGGGGCTGTCCGGCATATTATGCATAAAAAGGTGCATGGTGGCAGTGCGACAAAGGTGTATGCCCAGACTGCGACTTAAGTCGCACTGGTTTCTGTAGCCTACACCTTTGTCGCACTCTCACGGGACGCCTTTGAAATTACAGTGTATGGCCTCCAGGCCGCCCCGCCCCGCGTCCATGGGCGTGCCGCACGCCCGGCGCTGCTGCCCGGGGCACGCGGCGCTGGACCAGCCACGCCACGCCAGACGGGAGACGGGTTATCGCAAGCAAAATCCGCAGCAAACGCAACGCACGCTCGCAAGCACGCGCACGCACGCACGCACACCTCTGCCTGCCTGCCTGCCTGCCTGCGCCTGCCTGTGCGTGCGTGCTCGCTCGGGTGCGTGACCGCGGCCGGGCGCGACACGTGGAGGACGGCCTCGTGCGCGTGCGCGTCCGGCAGCAGCAGCAGCAGCCTCAGGACCAAGCGAGTGAAGAGTAAGTTGGTCGCGCGTGGCCTGCCGGGGCGGGGCGGGGCGTGCCGGGGCGGGACGAGGCGGGTGTTGGGCGGGGACGGTCCTAAAATAACAAGTCCGCCCTGCCCTGTCCGCCCAGCCGGCCCGATGCACCGCTATGGGACCAGAGAGCCGGGGCCATTGTCTCCCGGACGCTAGACTATTCACTCTACACCGTGAAAAAAGAAGAAAGGAACCATTGGGTCAAAGCACACACAGACAAAAAATACAAAACAGAAACGGTCCGCGGCGGCGGCGGCACGTGGATCAAATTCAGAACGAAGCGACACAAAGAAACCATAAACGACGACATCGTTTTCAAAGAGGAGCGCGCGCGGCCCCGCGCGCGCCATTTACCGTCACTTATTCAGCGCCGTGTTTGGCCCCTCCTCCTCGGCACGATAAAGCATCGACCGGGCGAGCAGGACGACAGCCTTGACGACCTTTATCGTAACGATGTCCGACATGTTCATCACGGGCCGCGCATATGGGCCGCGCCAGCATCGATCAGCGGGACGAGCGGGCCGGGCCGGGCAATGCATTTGCGTGTCCGGCCTGTGTCCATCCACCCCGTGCCCACCCCGTGACCACGCGCGACAAACGGGCGCGCGGACTACTCCCACGCTCCACCCCTCTCGGGCCCCGCATAAACGTTTGCCATCACTTATCGGCTGCCGACGACGACGACGGGGGCAGAACGCAATTTCATGGAAATTGCTGCGCTATTGCGTGGGGACACCGCGGCGGACACGCACAATCACGCCTATAAAGTATGAGCTGAGGTAGTTGGGCCTGCGGCTAGTGTGGCGCCTGTGTAAACAAATCAAGCAATTTTTCCAATAAAAGGTTGAAAATTGAACTTACAAAGAATGAGAAATTTCTAAAGTTGACATAACATTATATTTTTGGTTGTAAAATTTGGCCAACAGTTTTCAATTGTTTCAATTTCAAATTACCGCGCCACTTTTGTTTTTGTCCCACGTTTTGTCCGGTGCAGTTCACTTTGTGCACGGGAGCGGGGCGATGATGACTGCGCCGCGGGGCACCGGCCGGGATGAGGGGCGCGCGGGCGACACGGAGGCCGCCGTCATGACGACGTTGCCGTGTCACGCCACGCCACGCCACCCGTCGCCATGGAGGTCTCTGCCAAGAACTCATCAGGCAGCGTCCCCCAGCTATTGGCCTATAAAAGCCTCCCCCTCGCCCCGCCCCGCCCCGCCCCGCCTAGTCGTCCAGCGCAAGCGCATGCAGGCTGGTCGAAGCGGCCGGGGCTATGGGGCACGGAGCCAGCCAGGTGCCCTTTAGTATTCCTCTTTTCTTGTGCCCCCCTCCCTCCTTCCCCCCCGTTTTACTCGCTTTTTCCTCCTGCCTTGTCTCCGGCGGCGCTTTTTGGACGCGAGCTGCGCAGCGCAGTGCGCCGTCCCCAGCCGCAGCGCCAGCGGTGCCGGCCAGCAGCACCAGTCCCACGTCCAGTTCACACAACTCACGCAAGTCAAGTGGGACAGAGTTCTCTCGGGGCGCACAGCACTGCACAACTGCGTCCCTGGCGAAGAAAGGGCGGACAAGAGAAGAGACAGGGCCTGTCCTGTGCAGGGGTTGTCCTGCTTCCTTGTTCGGCTCCGCAGTCGCAGTCCCTTCACCCCCCCCCCCCAACCCCTGGTTTTGACATTTTCAGTTTGTCGCCGGATGCCCGCCTCCTCCTTACCCGTCGCGTCCCGCGAGTCTGCAAGGGAGTCGTTTCCACAGAGTGCTCCGCGGTCGCGCCTATGCATTTTGCAGGGCGCCGCGCGACGTCGGGACACGAGTGAGGAAGTCGAGTCGGAGCCCAGCTGTGGCTGACACGCCAGGAAGAAACCCGGCCAGGCCCTCATGGAGGGGCAGGACCCCCGCGGCCCCCGACCTATGGCCGCCGACCCGACGGCTCACGAATCAATTTCCAGGCGAATCAATAATTGTTGGCCCGCTGTGCACCCCTCCTGCTGCTCCGGCCTTGGGAAAGGCCCCCCCCCCCACTTCCCCTTATCATTAGAAAAGGGGAGGGGCCGAATGCATTTCACCACACTGGAGAAGCCAAGTTTATTCGGCACACCTTTGCAGGGGTGCTTAAAATTCTTTTGAGTTCAAAATGTTTTTGAAGATGCTAAAGATTAGTGTCCTTGCACGCCGCTTCACATAATTAAAGGTGCCACTCAACACCTTTGTTTTTTTCTAGTGAACGCAAAGAGAATCGGGACGGGCGTGCTCCCTCGAGAGTGTGTCGCATCGCAGCACACAAAAGCACGCGACTCGGGCGAATCCTTTCGTCACGCAATTATTTTCCTCTTTTCATGCAGATTTTTTTTTCTCTCTCTCTTTAAAGCTGGGAACCACACACTTTTGACACGCATTTTTACCACGTCCGCAGAGAGCGACCAGCAACCTTACATTTTTTCTTTTTTACCTTTTGTCGCACACATATTTTTCGGCCGGTACCCCGCGCGCGGTGGAGTCGACCTACCCACACGCCCACCATTGATCCGGGAGAGCCGCAACCGCGCCGCGCCGGGCCCACCACCACCACCATAGGCCCACCGAGGTTTCGGCCCCGCCCGCGCCGCGGTATGATGAGAAGCCCGCGTAGGTACGCGGTGCGGGAAACACCAACATCACTGGCTGCTCCATGGAAACTCAAGTGTGATACAGTCCAACAGTTATAAGTGCAATACCATGAGTATCACAGGTAAAGCTGTAGTACCACACATGTATCACAGGTAAAACTGTAGTACCACACATGTATCACACTTCCAACTGTAGTAACACATGTGTGGTACTACAGTTGGAAGTGTGATACATGTGTGGTTCTAAAGTTGGAAGTGTGATAATCATGACATTGCACTTACAACTGTCGGGCTGTATCACACTTGGCTTGTCCAGAGTGCGACGAGCGCAGCGCACACAGGCGCGGCGGACAGGCGGGCACAGAGAGTCCGACAGGCCGGACGGGCAGCGCGGTCGTTGCGCCGCGGCCGCGCGGCGACATGGCGATACGCCCCGCGATACTGGACAGCAGTTTCGCTCATCTCCGCGTCCCGCGAGCCGCTGCTTCACTTTTTTCCCACTGTCGGGCGGCGGCGGCGGCGGCGAGTGACCTTTGGACGAAGCAGATACACCCCGGCTACACTGCCACAAGGAAAGTGGGCCGCTCCGCTCCGCGCCGCCTCGCCCCGCGCCGCCCAGCGCGCGCACCCAGTCCTGCCTCCAGGGATAAACTGTAAGCAGTCTGACCGGGCCGCGTGGGAGAGGGGCAGCCGAGGGGGAGGTCACCGCTAAGGGGGGCGGGGCAGGCCGAGGTGGGTGCGTCTGCGGCCTGGGCGTGGCCGCAGCCGCGCCAAACAGCTTATTGGCGGGAAGATAAATGAATTTGAATTGGAAATGGTTCATTTAGCGGGCGAGCGGCAAGAGGACGACGGCGAGGAGGAGGAGGAGGTAGGGG
>NW_026267166.1:1251345-1253253 GCF_000697945.3 Frankliniella occidentalis
ATTTTGACAGTTAATTAAAAGGATAATACCTTTGCTTCCGCTCCAAATGCTGAGCAATCAGGTTTGAATAATAATTTTCAAGAGTTACTTTAGCCTTTGTGGCTTTGTCTAAAGTGTGGCCACTAAATCTAATGGTATTATCGGTGGCAGTCATCTCCAGCACCCCTGTAACAAAATAAAACATGTGTTAAAAACTTGAATGAATATATTGACACATGCGCGACCAAAGGTACGGTGACACTCCTGATACAATAAGATCCAAAGCAAACCAAGTCATCTCTCAAGATATTATATGGTAAAAAGGTGTGAAAAATAAAGTTTGATTCACGCCACTCCTCTACCGCAACCACAAGCACTACAGACAGATAAGACAAGGCCGCGATCAAAAACGGAAAACAACACAAGCAGGACCTCCTCCTCTACTGGCAAAAATTCAACTACTAGTAAATTAAAACGACAACATGACATTGTCAAACGAACAGCGATCTAATACGGACAGATATCATCATTTTCCTGTATGGTATTTTCGGTATCGGCCGGGAATGACAAGATAATCCCGTGCGCAGGGCTAAGCCGTTCGCTGGGCTCGGCGCTTGGCCGGGCCGGGGCGGGCAGAGCTACGCTGTCACTCGTCAGGAACACGATAACGACCCAAGACTGTCTAGCCAGCAGGCTTATTCTGTTTCGTAGTATTGCGCACACCATGCAATTCAGCAGATCAAAATTTGATCAAAAAACCATGAGCAGGAATCGACAAAACAAACCAGCAGGAGACGCTCTGCAAGATCGGTTGTGGACCACACAACTGAGAGGCATCAAAGTTTCTCGTGATCTTAACCCCTCACCATCCCCCGGCACACGAAAGAGTGTGTGGCAACCAGGCCACACACTCAAGTTCTGGAAAGCTATACACATCTCACTATAGTGCAGCCACGGTCTTTTAATGTGTGACATGGTGGCACGCACTTCAAAGTGTTCGAATGTCACACGTTTCTATTTGTCGTGTACCCTCTCACGAATGACACCAAAGTTATTCAGAGGAGTAGCTGCGAGGAGTGAGAGGCAGAGGCGTCGTCGCCGGGGCCCCAGCGAAGCGAACCGCAAAAACACAGAAGGACGCGGAAATACGCGAGACATCCTCGTCGGGCGCCTTAAGGGGGAACATCCGGGAGGATATATAGGCGCTCAGGTGAGGTGTGACTGCCGCACGCCACCTGAGAAGGTGTCAAGAGGGTCTCGAGAGCGGGGTGAGCCGCACCAACACCACGAGGCACTGCAACTAGGGCGAGGGCTGGAGTAGCGTGGCATTGCGGGGAGAAGCAAGGCCGGGCCGCACTGCCCCTGCTGTACCTGACAGATCCCTCGCCCCTCGGGGAGCCCTGGTCACGGGGCTCCACCGCCGGCCGAGGCCGTGGCCGGGCTTGACGACGAGGCTGCGTCCGCCGCGACCACGGCGCCGCCGGGGGAACGGGCTGCTGAGCACGCGGAGACGGGCGGCCCACCGGCGCACGAGGGCCCGGCTCTCGCCGGAGCTCGTGGACTTGGAGGAGCGCGACGACCGCGACGACCTCGAGGCCGTCGTGTCCGAGGCCGCCGAGCAGGCGTCGGGCTGGGGCGGAGGCGGAGGGCGCTTCCTACCTGGAGACTGCCTCCACCAGATGCGGAGAGGGGGTAGCCCCCAGGCGAGCACCTTGCCGCACGGAGCGCACATGGCGGCGCACTGGGACTCGCCCGGGCGCCGTGCACGCCCGCCCCGCTATCACTCTGATAACGCGACGCCCCGCCCCGCCACGCCGGTGGACCTCTGCGTCGCCGGGGCGCACCTTCACTCGACGCGACGAGCGCGCCATAAAGCACACGTGCGAGTGCGTGCGGCCGCGCCGCCGCGGGGCGCTCGGCGACGGGGAG
>NW_026267166.1:1259283-1260818 GCF_000697945.3 Frankliniella occidentalis
GGGGGGGGCTTTCACATCTAGATGTTGAGACACGCAGAGACATATGGGCAGGCAGACACATGGGCGGACACACATACACTCACAATGCATAGTGGTACAGCTCGATCAAAAGGAATGAAAAGTGGCGGAGAACGGGGCAATCATAATGGCAGGTTGTCTGCGAGTGCGGCAACCCCGTACCAGAGCCGAGCCCGGCTGTGCCGGCTGTGCCGTGTACGGGAAGAGCACACTAGGCAGAGCCGCGCGCGGCCTGGCCTCTGGCCTGGCGTGGCGTGCACCTGTGCAGAGCGGAGCGCAGAGGCCGCGAATAGCCATCGTCAGGCAGGCCAAGCCGGGGAGCCAAGAAGGGCTGAGCTGGGCCGAGCTGAGCTGGGCTGAGCTTGGCTGAGCCGAGGTAGGCTGCCCTTCCGGTAGCGGCGGCAGCGACGGGCTCAGCAGCTGAGTGTTGGGCGGCTAAGCGCCTGGCAGGTAGGCAACGGGCCGCCAGGCGTGCGTCGCGGTTGCCTAACAGCCAGGCGCTCCGCACCAGACATAGTATTGCCCAGCAATTCGACAGAGTGATTTAAATAGCTCGCTGGCGGCGCTCACTTCAAAGTGGACGTGCGGCCTTGCTGTGCATCGGTGAGACCCCGCAAGTGTGTGTCGTGCGTCGAATTGCTTCCCCATGCGCCAAGTATGGCGATTTAGGCAGTCACCCGGTGCACGTTGAGAACAGGTTGCCAAGCGTAAGAGAAAAACGAGGCAAACTGTTTCCCTGATTGATTAGCAACAGCGGATGGTATGAAACGAGACGAAAGACAACACAACAAACGGAAACACCCGGGAATACCGTGGTATGAAACGATTGTCATTTGATTTCTCCCTCTCCCCACAACAGCGTATACACTTCGCCGTGCGCCCGCCACCACCGCACGAGCAGGGCGCTGCCGTCACGTTATCGCCCCCGCCCCGCCCGCCCGCCGCCCGCCAGGTAGCTGTCACGCTGTCACTGCGCGCGTCACGTCACGCCGGCGGCGGCCAGTTCGCGCGCTGCTCGCCGATCGGCGCGCGCCGTATTTTTACCCTAAAAGCACGCGGCCCCGTCCGCCCCGCACACACTCACCCCGGCGAGACCGCGCAACCCCCCTGCAGGAAAGAGGCAACGACCTCTCAACCCTTTTCTTTTCCCCTCCCTTCTTATTTTCTTCTCTTTCTTATTCTTTTCCTCTCACCATCTTTTTTTTTTCTCCCCTTTTTTTCGCGCTCCCGCGCGTCCGCCGTCCCGTCCAAACCAAACAAGACAAAAGGCCTCAAATACCATCACTTCCACTTGTACGGCCGGCGTGGGAGGGACGGGTGAGCTGGGAGGGTACCCGCCGCGACCGCGGAGAAGAGGGGGAGGGGGGAGAGAAGGGAAGGGGGGCAGCGAAGCCGCGTCCCGCCCAGCCCAGCCAGCCCAGGCGGCACACTTTCAGCGCGGGAGGCTCATATTGCGCACACATCACGCATTTCCAGGGGGGCCGCAGAGAGGAAGGTGGAGGGGAAAGGGGGAGGGG
>NW_026267166.1:1260908-1262295 GCF_000697945.3 Frankliniella occidentalis
CACCTCGCCACCCATAGACCTCTCCTCTCTCCTCTCCCCCGCGCCGCGCCACGCCACGCCCGCTCACATACAGAGAGGCCGCGACACACGTGGCCCCCACGTGAGCGCGCACGTAGAGCGCGGCGCGCGCGGCTGGAGTCCATCAACCCGAATAAGAAAGCGATAAACGGGGAGGCGCCTCGGCTATTGGGGTCCGCCCGCGTCCGTGGCCCGGCATAACGCCGAGCATCGCGCCAACGACAAAACGGAGGCGGAGGAAGGAGAGAAGAAAAAGGAGGAAGAATTTAAGAATTTCATTTGACGACCAATGCTAGAAGGGGTGGAAGAGGAGGAAGAGGAAGAAGAAGAGGGGGAAGAGGCTAGGAAGAAGAGGAAGAAGGAGAGGAGGAAGAGGCTAGGAAGAAGAGGAAGAGGAGGAAGGGGCTAGGGAGAAGAGAAAGAGCAAGAAGGGGAATAGGAGAGGAAGAAGAGGACGAACAAGATGCGGAGGAGAAGAGGGAAAGGGGGGTTGGGGGCGGGAGC
Source organism: Frankliniella occidentalis (assembly GCF_000697945.3). Classification (NCBI taxonomy): domain Eukaryota; kingdom Metazoa; phylum Arthropoda; class Insecta; order Thysanoptera; family Thripidae; genus Frankliniella; species Frankliniella occidentalis. The sequence goes on from NW_026267166.1 coordinate 1,261,431, forward strand.
GTCGTCGAATCCGGGTCGGGTCGTCCCGCCGGCCGCCGCGCCTCTGGCCGCGCCTGCTCGTTGTCATGGCGCGCGTATCGCGAGAGGCGCGGCTGCGCCCCAGACGATAAGTGCGGCGCGTGCGCGGCTGCACCGCGGGCGGCCGTGGCAGCGCAGCGCCAGCACCCCGACAAAGACATGTGCAATATTCGACATCTTCTTCCTTGATGCCCACTTTTTCGCCGTTTCCCGCGAAACCCTCTGCAGTGTTCATTCCTGCAGTCCTGTTTACTCCAGAGCCCCCTCCTCCCCTCTCCTCTACGCCGCGGCGGCGGCGGTGGCGTGGCGGCCGAAGCGAGACACGTCTCAGTAATCTGTCTGTGAAACGAATCGAATCGATGGCCGGGGGTCTTTATCGGGCCTTTGCCTTGCACCACCACCGCGATCTCCCACAGGCAGGGGGGAGGGGGGAGGGGACCGGGATCCGCCGCATTGTGTTGGGGGAGCAGGAGGAGGGATGGGGAGGGGAGGGGCTGCATTGCAGCACGACACCGTCGCGCCGCGGTGGATGCTGACCTGACGGCTCATCGGCGGATCGTTCCCGCGCCGTTCCCGCGCCGCCCTCGGTCCGATGATGATTCCTCTGCGATTGGATCGATCGGTTCGGCCGCGCGGGTCGTCGTCGTCGTCGCCTCCCGACGACGCTCTCTCTCTCGTCTCCCGATCACGACGCGCGTCGCCCTCGTGCCGTCGTGCGAGGCGGCGGGCGATATAGCTTCGACACTCTCACTCTTTCTTTGTCACCCCACCACGTGCCCCCCCGGGGGGCCCGCTGACGGCCGGGTGCTAACGCGGTGCTGGACCCTGTCTAATTGCGAGGGGTGGG
>NW_026267166.1:1263935-1265704 GCF_000697945.3 Frankliniella occidentalis
GGGGGGTGGTGGGGGCGTGCACCGCATGCACGTACCGTTGGCGAAAGAAAGAAAAGGGGCTCGAAAAGGAAAGGAAGGGGAAGGGAACCAGCAGCGGTAGCGAGCTGCTGTTGTTGTTGGAGCTTGCTCGCTGCTCCTGCTGGAGGAGGCGAGGGAAGCGAGAGTGAGAGCGCAACGGGACCGGGCGGCCGGAGCCGGAGCGGTCCTTCCCTCGCGACACGAGAGGGGCGCCCGGGGCTGCTGGAGGCGGCCTGGAGGACGTCCTGCCGGAGGAGCGGTGCGGAGCGGCGCCCTCTGGAGTGGTCTGGAGTGGCGAGCGCCGCGCCAAGGGCCGAGGGCCGAGGGCCAAGCGCCGGCCCGGACCAAAACACAAAGGGGGATTAACGGGAGTGCTTGGCCTGCAGCAACCCCGGGCCGTCGTGCCGGCAGGAGGAGGAAGGAGAACCTGACAGACGAAACGCTTTTCCCAGGATGACGAGGCGAGGAGCCCCCCATCCTGTAGCGGCAGCAGCAGCGGCCGCCAACAGCAACAGCCGCCGAGCCGTATGTGGTCAGGACCTCAAAATTGAGTCGGCCGATTGGATTGGCAATTCCCTCCGCTTGTTGATGTTGTACTCTGTAGGCGCACGTGGCGCGGCGGGGCGGGGCGGGGCACGGCGGGGCGAGATATGGTCAATAACGAGGGAAAGCCGAGCCGGCCGAGCCACGCCGCCACTCAGCAAGACGTCACGACATCGCCGCGGCGGCGCAGCGCGCACCAAGGACGGGGGGGCCCATCCCGGAAAACAACAACAAGCCTATTCCTTAGCGTCCAGCCAGCCCGGCCGTCCACGTGCGAGTGTGTGTGCACGCGCGACGCTTTAGGGTCTAGGAAGCCGGTCGGGCGTTTGGAGACGCGCGTCACGCCACTGGCTAGCTGGTGCCGCGCAGCTGGGCGTTGCTGCTGCTGCTGGAAGTCTCCTCCACTTTTATCACCTTGCCCGCGCTGCTCCGCGCTCGTTTCAGAGAGCGGTCTCTGGTCTGGCTGGGCTGGGCTGGGCCCTGGCGCTGCCTGCCAAGCAGTTCGGATAGGTAACAAAGAAGTCGGCCGGCCGAACGGGCGGTTTCCTTGTGTCGACTTGAGACCGTGGCGAGGCGCGGCAGGCGCGGCGAGGCGGGGCGGCCTGGGGCGGTGGTGTGCGAGACTGTTGTTGTACAGCACTTTGTGGGGCACGGCGCGGGGAAAAGGGGGGAAGGGGGCGCCGGGGAGTTGTGGGGCTTTTGCTCCGTTGGCGTGGAATCGCGACGCACTGCGGCCAGCCCAGGCCGAGGCCCAGCAGGCTGCCCGGCCAGGCCGGAGGGGCTTCTGAGGACGAGGAAGGTGAGGGTGGGAGAGGGAGGGGCGAGTGTTCGAACCAGCGACTTGGAACAGCTGTCGCGGCGGGCGGTGACGGGGCGAGGCAGGGCGAGGCAGGGCGAGGCTGCCGTCCCCGCGACCCCCTGGGGGGCAACATATTTGGTGCATGGCGCTGCCCGGCCGGGGCCCCGGGCCCCGCGGGGGGTCAGGGGGGCGCCGGAGAGGGCAGAGCGGGCGCGGCGGGCACGGCCCCTCGAGCACGCGGCGCCCCGACCTGACCCATGCCAGCGCAGTTCCGGCCGGCGGGGTCCCGGAGTGAAGGAGGACCTGCCGCTACGTCCGCCACGCCACGCCGCGCCACGCCGCGCGCCTCAGCCTTTTCAAGTCCAATGAGGGGAAAGCAGCTGGCAAGGCCTCTTCCCCGCCCCGCCCC
>NW_026267166.1:1267319-1267637 GCF_000697945.3 Frankliniella occidentalis
GCGGGCGGCACGCGGCGCCGCCCCGCGCGCAAAGCGGAGCACGGCGCTGAGCAAAGCCTGCTTTCTGCACCAGTTCCTCGGTCCATCTCATTTCCTCGGAGGAGGCAGCAGCGGGAGGCGAGGCCCCGTCGTCATCCCGGACGGTTGTGCCGCAGGTGGTGCGGGGCTCGCGGTGGTCCGGCCCCGGCCGCGGGGCGGGCCGGGGCTGCACTGCGGGGGGGCGGGCGCGTGCCGCCAGTCGATACTGACCCGGCGTGCATTTGTCATGGCCAGCGCGCGAATCGATGATGTCCGTGGCCCATCCCACGGGATGACCCC
>NW_026267166.1:1268082-1269377 GCF_000697945.3 Frankliniella occidentalis
CCCCCGGCCCCACAATCCCCGCAAACGAGTCGCGCGGCCGGGACGAAACAGGACGGGGCAGGCAGGACGGACGGGCACATGGTCGCCGATACAGTTACGGTAGGTCGCCGCCCCGCCGCCACACGACCCGTCCGGTTCCGTCGCGCCACCAGCCAACCAGCCGTATGTACTTGCCAACCCGGCCCCCCGCGCGACCGCAGCGCGCATCGTCTCCATCGTGGCGCTGCACCGCGCCGCCCGTAAAGTTGATCAAAAGATGTCCCCCCCAGGATAGGCAACCTCCAAGCCACTTAGGTCCTGCAGTTTGTCCAGCCCGAACGGGGGAGCGGGCAGTGGACGCTCCGCGGCCAACTCGGAGCCGTTGTGCCCTTCAGCCCCTCCAGGCAGGCGGCGGCGGGCCCGGGGTCACCTCGGTCGAGCCGTTTTACTCCGCGATGCGGCGCGGGGCGGGGCCAGCGGGGCGGGCACAGAATGGCGCAGCACTCCAGATCGCGGCGGACGCGGCGCGGCGACCCCGACTCACCCCGACAACAAGCTCGAGCAGTACTCGCGGCGCTCACGCGACGGCCCGCCCCGCCCCTCCCCGGCCCCCGGAGCGAGAGATTTTCGCACGCCAACAACGATCAGCCCCACTGGCCGCTGGCCCCTGTAACTAACTGGACGGAGGGCAAAGCGATTCTCAAGTTTAGAGAAAAGCGCGGCGCATTTCACGTGGCCCGGCGCTCCTAGAAGAGGAAGGCCCGACGCTTGCTAGCGTGGCGCCGCCGTGTGGCGTCCGTGGCGTCGCGGCGCGGCCCGTCGGGCTCAGCGGCGGCAGCGGCGGGGAAGTGGGTCGGTGCGTTGCGTTACACCGTTACAGCGGCGCGGCCGGCCCAGCGGCCGCAGTCACGACCGCCGCACATCGCCGTGACATCGCCCCACATCGCCGGGCTGCGGACAGCGGACGGACAGGGTGCTGCAGCGGGCGGCGTCCACCCACCCCCGCCGCACATCGCGACATCGCCGGCGATGATGGGCACCGGGTTGGACAAGGGGCGGAGGGTACTGGGTGCTGCAGCGGGCGGCGTCCACCCACCCCCGCCGCACATAGCGACATCGCCGGCGATGGATGGGCACCGGGTTGGACAAGGGGCGGACAGGGTGCTGCAGCGGGCGGCGCCCACCCCCGCCGCGCTACGCCGCGCGCTTGCCTACTCCACCCGCTGTTTGTCAATACTTTCCTGAAAAAGCAGTCCCTACAAGGTCAGGCTGCCCGGGTGGGGCGGATGGCATAGGGTGGGGTAGGGCGGGTCGCG
>NW_026267166.1:1269712-1275024 GCF_000697945.3 Frankliniella occidentalis
CTGGGGGGGGTCTTGGGGTCCGGGCAGGCGAGGCGAGCTGTGGCTCGGGCGGGCATGACTTGGCAGTGCGCGCTGCGCGCTGCGCTGACAAGGCGAGGGTGACAGGAGGGCGGGAGGGGAGGGGGAGGCGCGAAACCAGTCTGCAGTAGTAGCGGCGGCCGAATCCGGAATAGGTACACACGTTTCGAGGCGTAGGCTAGTAGACTTGGTCGCGGCCAGCGAGCGTCTCGTGACGGACAAAGATGTTATTGTGGATTAAAATGAAAAAAAGAAAAGAGAATTGCGCGGATGAGGTGGAGCAGGGAGGTGTGGAGAAGGAAAAGGGGGGGGGGGATTAGAACGTGCGACCGCTTCCTTCTCCCCCCCTGGTCTTATTGTTTTGCGTATGACCCGCGGCAGATAAGGCGCACTGATGTGGACGATAAGTTGGAGAGAGGAGAAAGAGCGAGTCGGCCGGCGGGAAGTGGGGCGTAAGGCGTTAAAGGGGGAGGCTCGCCGCGCCTGCTGCGCGCGGAGCACCGCGGGGGTCCCTGCTGACGTCCACACCGGTCCGGAGAAAATAAATACAAATCGGGCTGATCGCTTTGCCACGCTCTTCTTCCCAGTTCAACCAGAGGGGGGGTCGGAGTAAAGCAAGATATGTGCTCAGAGTCCGGGCGGCCATTCAGTTTGTGAGCATGACCATAAGCATAGGTAACCATGCATGTCAATGTCAAACAGATAGTAGATCTCCATTTCTACGGGAATATATTACACAACATAAAAAGTGTACATGACATATACAACATCTCGTCAATGATGATTTGCATGCAACAGTACAGCGAAACAGAATCCAGCAAAATATGACACACAAATTCACAAGCACACATTTGCAAACTGACCTGCTAGGGCGCCAGCGTCAGGTCTCGAAACTTCACCTGCCATCTCCGCTCCTTTGCCTGCCGACACAACACCACCACTCATTCATCCCGTGCAAGCATCACAATCGCACTATCATGGTGCAAAGCCTGTGCAACTTGTGCCAAGCGCCACATTCTTTCTGTGAAAAAGCACCCTCATGATCTAAGCTGTGGATAAGCCCCGTTTGATGACCTTGTTTAATTGTTTATAGGAGATGCAATGTGAAATTGAATGATGAAAGACTGCTTTCATAGCAGTACAAAGGAAGCAAACTCAGAGTTGACTAGTGCCAATTGCACAACTTGTACAGACAACGACTTGAAATGAATCTTATATTTAAGGTGAGAATTCATTTACAATTGCATAATTTTCCAAGGTTTAGAGTGTAGTACGCATAAGGAAGGAAGTGGTAATGTTTCCGTAGATTAACGACTTACGTTTCAAGCTGGCAAAGTGCAAAACGTTTACACTATTCTTCAAATTTTTCGACTTTCTTCTTTACCCATCCATTTGGACAGGTAGAATATCCTGTAAAAAAAGTAGGACATAAAAATTTAGACAAAACATGAAGAAATCCAAATAGTGAAAGAAATCCAATTTTACACATCAAGTAGGCAGTCTCGACCACAAAAGCAGCAAACACTGTTATCTGATATTAACACTAAGTGCAAACAGCATGTCAGTTGAAAATCAGAGAACTTATAAACACAGAATAAAACTTATCGACATTTATCAAAAATGGGTTTTAAAACGGTAACCTCAAAATATTCAGATCTTTCCATCAACACAAATTCTAATGCACAATGTCCTTTATATAGTAAAGAAGTGAAGAAAGAGTAAAAATTCAATTTAACTGTTTCATTCACGAATTTTCTAGCTCGGCAAAATTAGACACAAAGAAAAGAAACAGAATTGAGACTACAGGGCTCAGTGACAAGTCATCACAAAGCAAAACACAGTTGGACTTTGACAGTTCGGGAGTAGCATACTGATCAGAGAGCTAAAGGCTAATCGTATGACAGTGGAAATTTCGAAAGCAGGACACTTCTGATTAGCTTACCAGAGATAACATCCAATGGTACTGTTAACAGTACCAGATTCCACTTATGTGATGTGATTTGCTTTTCTCAGAAAGGGTCTGCTGAACGTTACAATGAGCTGCAATGCGAGGCTCACTGGCAAAATGACTGAAAATTTGCTTGCAAAACAAATTTTTGACAGTTTCCTTCAAAAAATCACAAAAGTAGCTCAAATCCCTACATACGAAATTCTTTCTTCGATTTGCGAATAAATTGCAGCACTTGTTATTGTTCTTCTTGAGGAAACATCGCCTTCAGAGAAAACAGAAGGTTCTGCTACGGGTACAGTTTAGGGATACAAGGCACATTAGGAGCTGACAACATTTGCAGAAAATCTACATCAATAAATGTGTCATTCTAGATAACAAATCACTTAATACGTATCCTTTTTATGACTTAAATAGTTTTTGAAACATATAATTAAAACTCCAAAGGCCATATCAAATGTTTGCATTTCTTTTCCAAGAAAGAACAGCTGATTGCGCGGTTGTCGGCGCCGTACGATCAGATGTTCTGAGACAGTTGACAGCAGGTCCACATATGTTCTGCTGTTTACAAACATCATATCTCCAGTTATTTAACCGACTCTTTAACGATGTCCACGGAAAGTACAGGGGATCGGGAGGGTTCCGATCATTCAGCGGACGCAGATTCTCATCATGCTATGGATTATTACTCAAAAGAAGATGAAAATGACTCTATAAACGTGAAGGAGGAGAGTTTCAGACATGAATCAGAGGGAGAAGATAAGGTTATTATTGGTATAGATCCAGATGCACCAATGTTTCCTGATCCGGATAATGACAATTATCACCACAGTGATAGCAATGATGATGATCATAGTCAAAGTAGAGATGGCAATGGAGAGACCTCTGGAGGATTTGACAACTTGGACGTACAGCCGATGGAGCTTGAGCAAATGGGAGGAGAACAGTTTAGCTTTCTAGAAACGGATATGATGGGATTATTACCAAGTTTGTCGCTCGCTCCGGCCCCTCCTATGCAGGATAAAGAGAAAGAAAAGGAAAAGGAAAAGAAGAGAGAAAAGACAAGAAAAGAAATTGAGGAGGAGGAACGAGAAAAAATGCAGTAAGTTCACCAACAACATTTTAACGTAGAAGTTCTCGACAATTTTCTTTACATTTATAATTCAGCTTATTACATGGCACCTTTCTCTTTCAATGTCTGCTTCTAGAGTGCTTGTCTCAAACTTTACCTCTGAGCAACTTGACCGATATGAAATGTACAGACGATCAGCATTTCCTAAAGCAGCTATAAAGCGGGTAAGTCTCTTGAAGTTGGCGTTTATTCTGGAAGCTGGCTCGTATTCCGCCAGTAATCATGAAATACCCAAGCAAGACCACTGGTCTTCCCCCCTCAATCATGCGTGCCACGCGCCGTGCTTCCACGCGAACCGCCTCCGCCTCTTGCTCGTTGGGTTGCCTGTCTTCAGGCGCTACCCACCGCTCGCACCACTGTCCGCTCGTGTGTCTGTTGCAGCTGATGCAGACCATCACGGGCAGCTCCGTGTCGCAGAACGTGGTCATCGCCATGTCCGGGATCTCAAAAGTGTTCGTCGGGGAGGTGGTGGAGGAAGGTGGGCGTCGTTGCCGTTCAGTGCAGAGTGCCGTTTGGAGCAGCCGGTTGTCATTCCCGTCTTTGTGTTGCAGCGCTGGACGTGATGGACGGAATGGGCGAGAGCGGAGCTCTGCAGCCGAAACACCTGCGGGAGGCGGTGCGTCGACTGCGGCTGAGACACAGCATGCCCGGAGGGAAGACCAAGAGAAAAGTTTTCTAATGCCCCTATGTAAATTTTCATTTATTTAAGAGAATATTTGTACATATTTTTATTAAATTTACTTCTTTTATTCGTGTTATTCTGCTGATCTAAATACTTAATCTATGCCTGCGACCACATTGAAGTCCGATACTTTGACACATTAGCGATTGTGTCATTCTCTACAGCAGCACAGCACCAATTTGCCTGCAATTAAAACCTTGGAGATAAAACTGCATCTGTTTGAAGCTGGCGCAACGCGGAAGCGGGGCAGAAGTCAAGAGCGACTCTTCCTTTTTGTCTTGCGATATCGACATAATACGTATTGAATCGAACGGAAATGAGAGAGTGAAGGATCCCATTCCGTCTCGTCGTGGTGGTTGTTGATCCGAAAGAGTTTCTTCTCTTGATTCCAAAGCAATACGACATAATCTGTGCTCATATCTGAGTTGTTTTTTGTTGTTGTTTTTTGCCGATACAAAACAATCTTTACTACGGAAAGCAGCCGACCCCACTTACCGCTGTGTAAGTTCCATGCCGTTTCATTTTATTTTCCCTCAATACGAGAGATATCACACAGTTTATCTCTTCTTGTTCGCCATCCGCTTGACAAAATTCTGTGCCAATGCCCAGCTGAGCGCACGGTTCTCTGCTGCCGCTCGTGCACCCCGGCGAACCCTTTGAGTTACCCCCCACCCCCCCTCTGTGTCTTTGGAGGACAAAGAGATGCCGTGAGGGAACTTATTCAGGGGCCCCCAAGGCAGGCGTCCCAGCGAGGGCGGGCGCGGCGTCTAGCCGGGTGGGGCTAGGTGGGGCCGCCGCCCATAGGCCCGCCGTCGGGGTCAGCGACCCCGCTTCCCCCTTCGTCGCGATGGTGCTCTACGCGAGGCCGGCTGAGCTCCACAGCGCCCCGTTGGCCGCCCTCTCTCTTGGGCTTGCGCCGCTCGCACCCTTTCCCTCATACGCGTGAATCGCGGTTCGCCACCGCTCGCTCGGGAGGTCAAACTCTACTCCGCGAGACGAATGGCCGCACTTCACTCGGTCAAGTCGAAAACCGTAAGAAGTGTGTGTGTGTGTGGGGGGGGGGGAGAAAACCAGCCGTGTTTATTTTGACAGCTGATAAAGAACAACATGAAAAAGAGTAAAGACCTCGGCACGATGGTGGACCCCACACCCCCTTTCCCCCGCTACTGCTAAATGGCGCAGTTCCCATTTTTTTGTGCAACGCCCGAGACTTGCTTTGGATATAGTGAACTGTTCCGGGTCAGACGAGAGACTGAAAGGAGCGAGAGAGACACACATCATCAAAACCCTTGGGTCCAATCGTCTCTGTCCGTCTCTCACTCTCTCTCACACATACACACACACACTAAAAAGTATTGGTACACGCCCTTCTTGTATTTCGCCATGCCATATTCAACTAGTGGGCTCAAACCAGGTTGCGTGCTTTAATTTTCTTGCCCCGTCGAGGACGGTGTCTTTGAAAGTGACGCCATCTTAAGCCGACCCCGCTTCGGGAGGGAAGACATCTGCCGTGCGGGATGGGGTGTGGGCGG
>NW_026267166.1:1276029-1295055 GCF_000697945.3 Frankliniella occidentalis
CCCCCCCTCTGTCCCGCTGCAGCCCAAAAGGCTTACATTGTATTCAAAATAAAAACACTGCCGCGGACTTGCAACGCTAACGGTCTGGTCTTTGCAGGGTCCGGGCCCGAGGCGGTGAGGGCGGCGACGCGGCCCGCCTGCGAGCTCGGCCAGCAGAGGTCCGGGTGCCGCATCCACGCCGGGCTCTGCGTGTGCGGCATCGGCTGTCGTAGCGAGTACCAGTACGCGGACAAGGAGGAGTGCACGAGTGCCATCAGAGGTATACGAGGCTCGGCTCGGGCGGCAGAGGCGCGGCTGGGATGGGCGCCGTTGGCTGATGATGGTCTTGTTGTCGCCAGGACGGCGCAACCAGTGCGGGGAGTCACCCTGTCAACACGGCGGGGCGTGCAGTCAGACGACCATGGACCCTGGATACAAGTGCCGGTGTGAGGGGACGGGATTCTACGGCCCTCGCTGCCAGTATCGTAAGGCTCACTCACTCAAAGGAAAATACAAACTTGGCGAGAGGTGGCCCATGTGAGAAAATGTTGCCGACGACATCGTCTCCGACGTCGCCTCTCGAAAGGACGTCGATTTCAGGCACACTTTCATGTCGTGACGACGTTGAAAAAACGACGTCGAAACGATGTCGTCGGAAATAAAATTTAACAGGGCGAGCTTCCCCGCAGGCTAGAACGTGTTGCCTTACCTGAAAGACTTTCCTTTCCAGAGTGTCCGAGTCCGGGAACGGAGGGTGTTGGGAATCGGGCCATCCAACTGGCGTGCATCCTGATCTGAGGTGATGATCCCTTCAAGAAGCGGGTCTCTCCAGGATATCTGCACAACGAAGGCAGCCTTCTGCAGGGCTGCTTATGCAGAACCCGGTGACGCCAAAGGGCGAATAAAGCAATCAAATAAATGCCAAATGATGAAATGGTGAGATCAAAACGATTTCATTTCAAGGCAAACTTGTCAGATTGTGATACTTTTGCAACTGAAACAATGTCGTTGTGATGTCCCTATTCACTCATTTTGCAATGGGCATATGTCACATATGACAAGGCAACAAGTGAGGGCACAGTTTGTGGTCCGATCTGACTCCAATTCATCCCAAACTAGCTTGCCTTCTGAGATCGATATAGGTGGTTTGAACATTTCACATCAAAGTCTTAAACAGCAGTATTTTTAGAGTGAATATTTTTCTCCTCTGTTTGGCAAATGCATGGAACTTCCTAGGTGGTAATCTAGTCACCAAAAAACAACAAAACAAACAAAAAACTTAGTAGGTTTTTAACACCTAGTAAAGAAGTCAACTATTTAGAAAAAATATTATTTGTCTTTTAATAGAAAGACAAGACAACAATTAAAGAAACACTGTTGTCTTACCAATAAAGCATAAATAGTGCGTCTTTTGAAAAAAATAACATATGTCTACTAAGTAGATTGACTGAAGTGAATAAGTGATGCAAAATAAATAATCTGTTATGAATTGAATCACAATAAAATATACTCTCTATAGCTATGGTATTGTAATAAAGTAAAAATATTGTACACACATGTGGTGGATAATAAAATGACTAAAAGAAAAAATGTATAAGCAGACATATAATTAAACATTTAGACTGAAAACAAGAGAAACAGACCTACACATTATTTGATTTTCAATGACTCATAGATCACTTTCGGTAGGTGTTTTAAAAAAGCGAATAAAGACAGGAAAGCAGTCCGCGTGAGCATCAATATTTTGGTTGTTTTCAATAACTGCTGTCTGTTCTAGCACACAGAAGTTTAGTTCTGTAAACATACATGAGGAAATAGCTGCTGTAAAATTAAGATTAATAACTTTTACAAAACAGGACTGATTAAAATGTTACAATTCATTTCATATTAATGAAAATATAGAGAAGTAAGCAAACATAGGTATTCTAGCGTATGCACAGTAACTTTCTCAAAACTCATGAAACTCTCAACATTCTCCAAGGCAGAAGTTTAGTAACTAAATCTACACATTTTATAGATTTTGGTACTATCACAATGCTAGACAAAAATAAAATGACACAAAACTGAAACTGATTTGATCATAATTACATTGCAGTGATGTACTAAACTTAAGACAAAATAAACATAACATAAGGAGTAATATAAATTTTTTTAACTTGTACTTTTAGAATTAGTTTTTTCTAAATATCTCAGTCTTCTTGCTCTTATTTCAGCAAGGTTGGTATTGCTAGTGCCCGCAGTTGAGTCCGAATCTAAACCTACAAAAAGAGGGGAAACATATCAGTTCAGAAGAAAGGTAATAAGCTCATCCTGTACTTTTTTAAAGCCTAAAATGAAAACTATCTTACATTCCATACTCATTTGTAAAGCTTTCTTCAAATCATTATCTGATGAATTATTTTCTTGCTGAAGGCTTAATTGAAGAGCTCTTTGCAAATCTTCATCTTCATCCCCTCCAGAGTGCTGGTCTTGGGTCACAGAAGAATTTTTGGGACCACTAGGCAAGGGTTCTGTTATTTTTGATTCCCTGACACTTTCTTGAAGAGCTCTCTGAAGGTCATTGTCTTCCTCTTCATCACTTTTTGAACCACTTCGATTTGGTTCATTGTAAGACCCCTGAACATAAACAGACGATTTTCAATTTTAATACCATCTAGTAAAGGAAACAACATTTTGACAACAAAATAAATAAAAATTAATTGATGTAAGCAAAAAACACAAAAGACCAACGGGATTCACATATGTAGGTAGCTTACTTGACCCATGCTGAGGCTAAGAGCTCTTTCTAAATCAGGGTCATCAGATGAACTTCCAAGACGGTAACCCTGAGACTTCTCTATTTTTACTCTTTGTGGTTGAGATACCTGCACAGCAGGTTGTATTAACAACATTCCATGTGCCTGACAGTCAGGAAAGGTACCAAAAACTACAAATATGGAGTATCCTAAAACAAAATATTATGCAAAGTAATTACCAGTGTGCTTGAAATAATTCATAGCACTTCATCACCCAACAAGAATGAATTGATTAGGTAGATGAAAATAAATAAAAAATAGATACCTTCATGTTGCAACTGAGCTAAGTAAACAGAAAGATAAGTATCTGATATTAACTGAGGACCCGTCAGCATTGAATTGAGATTAAACCACTGACGTCCCAATCGACGGATTGTAAACCAATGGTCATGGTAATTACAGATATAAGCCTGCATTTCTCTGAAGAAAAATATTTGAAGTGTTAACAAAAAACAAAACAAAAAGGCACAGCTGTACAAGAAGAACAGTACTAATTGTATACATTACTTACTGAGGGGCATTTTGAGCAGTAAGTGCACGTGGCTCAGTACTATTGTACGGCACTAATTCCAAATTCCACACATTTAATGCAGAAGCAATAACTTGCACTGAAAAGTAGCCGCTGTCATCCATATTTCCCGATGGTTGCTGTTATTAGTACAGAAATTGTTCATTGCCTCTCACCATGAGTAGTTATAAAATTCAGAGAAACTCTGGAGGAACAAACCCGTATGAAGTTTTGGTATTCTTCACTATCAACACCATTTTCAGCCATACGTTCTCTTTCCTGCTCATCCATTTGCTGACCTAGTGTTGCTAAATCAACAGCGGTGAAATAGGGTCCTTGGAGTAGGGCATTCAAACAGTGTTGAGCACACAGACAGCCCTCTTGCTTTAGAACAAGGAAAGAACAAAATATAGACATGACAGCAATTTTGACTCCTGCAATAGACTCAAATATTCAGAGGTGTTCCTAAAAACATAAGTCGAGTAGACGAGAAGCAGCTATGACTAATCCTAACCATGAAAATGCTCTCTTTTAAAATGCAGTACGAAATTTAAACTTGATAGACTCAAAACGAATGAAAAACATTGAATGTCACGCAATGAATTGACGTTAAAAGTTTTAACTTGATATGGAAATGTGAAGTCAAGACTTTGACCAGGACATAGACCTCAGCATGATGGCATAGGGTCATCAAACACTGTGTCAATATAGGATCACGCACACAATTTTGTACAGGACCTACACACACCTTTTCGTGAAAAATAAGATCCATGATTTTCGTCCAGAAGCTTCCAGCTTCCCTTACGATTGGTTATGTTGATGTTGACGTTCAGTCACGGCCTTTCCTTTTCATTCACCAACAATGGCCAACAAAGAAAAGAAAGAAGTTGGCTGTGCTGCTGTTTGCCTATCTTCTTTCGAGATTTTCTAAGCAATGCATCGATGTTCGTTCGATAGACATTTCGCGCCATCTGTCTGTTTTCTGTTGTGTTGGTGTTGTCAGTGGATGTGTGCTTGTTGAAAATCCCATTCACGAAACTTCAGAACACTTTCTCACGTCAGATAGTTCAGAATTGTCGAATTCAACTCATCCTGGTAATTACCAAATTATAAAAGTAAGAACCTTGTTACAGTAATCAGAATCACGTGCAATTGTATTTGTGCAATAATGGAAATGAAGCGCCGGTGGCGTCTGCTATTATAACCTATTTATTGATTGTTAATTTTTCAGCAGTTTTATTATTTATCAAGTTTCTTTCACTAGATAATACATTATGGCTGAACGAGTAGAAGACTTGAATCTGCCCAACGCGGTTGTGTCTCGTCTTATTAAAGATTCTCTACCAGACGGAGTGAATGTCAGTAAAGAAGCTAGGCTAGCTCTCGCAAAAGCTGCTTCAATATTTGTGCTGTTTCTGACTTCAGCTTCAAACAACGTTGCCACTAAAAACAACAGGAAAACCATTAGTGCCCAAGATGTTATGTTAGCTCTTAATGACACCGACTTTGAAGCGTTTATGGAACCCTTACAGGAATGCCTAGAAAGTACGTATAAACTTTAAGATTACTGGCTTTACTCGAAGCAAGCTACACGTGCCTTTTCAGCAAATAGCCATTTCTTTTTCAGACTTCAAAAAGGCCCAAAAAGAGAAAAAGGATGCCAATGCTGAAAAGCGTAAATCAAAATCTAAAGAAGATGAGGAGAAAAGACAATCAACCACTGTTCCTGATGGAGACAGTGATAGCGCTAGTGCTGTTATTGTCAGTGATGATGAATAAAACCATTGTATAGGAACAGAACTCTTAAAGAACTGAAGCCATCTGTGAATAATACCATGTGCATCTCATTTTTTAATTTAAGATATTTATCAGGTAGTGTCTTATAGATAGTGTACATCTCATTTTCTCATGCTGTGTGGTGAAAATAAATCAAATTTGTGATTTCATTTACTGAGTATTCTTGCCAAAATGAAAATGAGGAAACTTAAAGACAACACTTAGACAAAGATAATATTTATTTTTCATAAGAATATCACACTTGAATAACAGCCTTTGCTTGGAGTGCTCTAAAAATACTTAAAGCAATTAAATGTATGAAAGATTGAAAAATTGCATAATGGAGGTATAATATAAGGTAGAAGAGGATGTGAGTCTTTGAGCGCACACTTCACAAAAGTGTACTAAAATTAACTTTGATGACAATCGCACGCGGTTGCAGTAAAAACGGTGTTTTTAACAAAGAAATCACAAATACAATGAAATATAGAAAAGTACCATTAACAAATTGGCAGTGAAATAAATTTTGTGTTAGACTGTGACATCACACCCTAAACGATGCTGTATCTGAAAACCTTTCTCAAACTGTGATCAGTGTTCGTGATTTAAACATCATCCCCCAGACTTCAGACATATTGCTACAAGGACAACCACATGCCCTCACCTCTCAATATAGATAAATGTATACACGCAATAATAATATTAAATATAACAGACTATGAATCATCCAGGCTGAAGTTGTGCTATGCTTTAGAATGAAAACCTTCACAAATAACTTGTAATGTCAGCAAAACTACACAACCAAGGGAAAGGGTTGGAACACAGCATTTAAAAGTTGGTCAGTATGTGATGTTATATTATTGGTTTACATTTTACAATAACAGCAATCCCAAAACTAATTCCTTACAGAATAAGTAAGCAAAGATTTTATAAAACATCAACATGTAAAAATGGAAAAATCTACAATTTGGTCGAATGTATTGACTTTGCCAAAACTGGCTGGTGACACAAAACACGCATGGCACTTAAAGGTATATCTTAAATATTTGAGTTCAAAGGAATCCTGGTGGAGGAGGATGATTATAAGAGCTTGGTTCTTATGGGGAAATATTATTGCACAGCAAAACTAGCTAAAAACTCAGAAAAAAGAAAAACATTCTGTACAACAACAGCTCTTAGTACTTTGACTTGACTTTATAATAACTACATGACTGAAAAGGGAAAAAGGTCATAACTGAATATCACACCATATTAATAAAAGCTGATATGCACCACATCAACAACCATAATGTGCTCTGGTAAATATTGCAAACTTCACATGAAACAATATGGAAAGAGAAACTCACCAGAATCAAACTGGCAAACTATGCAGCTCTTACTCTTATTTTGCGTTCAATGTCCCCACGACACATAGGACAGTTAATCAAAGGCTCACAGCATTTTGCACAGCAACACATATGGCCACACTGTAGGATAATCACATCACACTGAAACAGAAAACAGTCATTGTTAAAAACAGAAGAGGAAGAAACAGAATAAAGAGCAGCAAGCAGCTTATTACAATTCATGACAATACTCACAGCAGCTTCCATACAAATAACACATTCTGTTTCAATTATGCCTTTGGGAATGTTCTCGTCTGTTTCCAATACTGCTACAGATGATGTAGATGGCTCTGGTAAAGCAGATGCTTCTTCAATTGGAGCAGATGGTAGATTTGGTGGGTTGAAACAAGAGAGCTTTTGGATAGCACATTCTCGTTCTTCAGCATATAATTCTAATGCTCTCAAAACATTGTAAGAATCTTGATCGGATCTAATGCCCGCCTGTTTAAAAAATTTGCTTGATCAGTTTTCAATAAAAGTTAATGTTTAATTTTTGGAGAGGGGAAAATGATTAAAATATTTACTGCTTTTAGCTGAGCATGTGTCACATTTATGAGGGCATCAGGATCATGCATCCATTGAGCAAGAAAAGGCAAGCAGTGTACAACTCCATTTAAAACCAAATGGTTAGCTAGTAGAGGATCAAGTACTCTTTCCTTGTCAATAAATCTGTTTGGTCGAGAATCCAGGAGACGTTGATATTGATGCAACCAAAAGTCTGAGCTGTCCTGTGTTGAAACATAATGTGTTTGAAAAGGCATGTTTATAAAAGTACGATGATTGACTTAATGTTTTACCTGGCGATGCCGCTCCATTTCATGAAGAGTATGAATCAACTGTTCTCGCCGGAGTGACTGCTCTTGTAGTAAATGAACCAACAGGGATGACAGAGCTGTTCGTTTTTCTGCTAGATCTGACTGTAAAAATATTCCAATACTTAACTTACTAAACTCAATATTTATTCACTACACACAAAGCAACAAGTATCAACCAACTATGTAATTTCTTGAGAACGAAGGCAAAGCACTTACCAGTTGTTCTGAAAGTTGATGATTCCGCCTCTGCAGCTCCAAGGCAGTTAGTTGAGCAAGCTGTTGCTCCACAAGGGATACCTGTTGCACCAAACCCCATGTCCTAGCATCACTACGTTCAAGTAATGAACAAACAGCTGCCCGCTGAAGTTCTTCGTCCTTTTGCAAACGCTGCACTAGCTCCATTTGCGCACTACTGTGTCTATCAACTGCATTTAGGAGCATATTGCTTGACTCAAGTTCCCTGAAGGGATAAAATAACAAATAAAAGGAAATTCTGTGTGACTTATCAGCAATCAAAAATGATATTTTTAATTTGATTAAAAAACCTACTTGCAAAGTAAACTACTGGTCATTTCCACACGGCATTGTTCATATTCCCTCATAATTCTTTCTTGTCTCATTTCTTCCTCTACTAACTGCTTCATCCCATCTACAAATTATATTCATTTATTATTATTAGTATTATTAACTAGAATTAGACACAAAAATATAATAGTTTTGAAATATTACCAAGAACATCATGCTTTTGTAAATCTCTCTGCTGCTGTTGCATGGTGGCTAACAATTCCTGTTCTTCTTCTTGAGCTCTTATCAACTTCTCCTGTCTTTCTTGCTCCCTCTCTTGGGCTGAGAGTAAGAGTAATTGAGTGATCATTACATCTGTGTTGCGTTCCACTGCACATGGATTATACATATGAGGAAAAAAGCAGTTTAAGTTCAGCATACTTTTATCACAAATTTTTTTTTTTTAAATTTGCACATGATGGAATTCAGCATACCTTCTTGCAGATGCAAAATTAGCCGTCGTCTTTCTTCTTCTCGTTGTTGCTGAAGGCGTTCAACTTCTTTTTCAAGCTTTGATTGTTGAAATGCTAAATGTGCCAGGAGCTGCAGAAAAAGCATACACATACTATTTGAAACGTTCAGTTTTTGATTGGAAGGAATACAACATATCATGATGTTGTGTTCCAGCATGACACAAGAATTGAAATGCTCTATAACTCACCCGACCTCGGTTCTCTTTCAGTGCACAGCGTGCCTCAAATTCTCTTTGATGTGTTTCGCCACGATCTGCTTCCAACAATATTCTCTCTCTCTGTCTCTGTGCCTGATAGTGCATACACCACACATAGTACACAAAAGTGCAAACAAAGTGCTGAACTTGGAACTTAAAGAGCACAAACACAAATCCTTCAGATTTAACATATGAGACTTTTTGTACTAAGATCATGTTTTGCAAACAGATTTTGAGAAAGTTGATTGAAATTGTTCTCCAGATTTTACTTAAGAAGTTTATAGAGAAGCATCTTTGCTGTCCTGAAAAAGCTCTTCAGTTCACTTCGTAAATATCAAAAAGAAAAACAAAGGGGCTGGTTAGAATATTTTCCGAAACATTCTTTCAGTTCTTTGAATATTTAGAGAATGTTCCTAGAATAATTGGCGCTACCAAAAAAGTTACCTCTTTTACAGTCCGCATGAATTAAAAAATAATAATCCACACGCAAAATTTATAAAATGTTTAACAGGGAAGCATAGTCAGAATTTAAGGAAATGTTGACATACAATCTACAAACCTTTGTTTTATAAGAAAATAAAGATCATAAGCAAACTCTAAAAGAAGTGAATTGTTCTAGGTGATGCTTCTCATAATTAAGTGAACAATACACATCCCTTACAGAAAGTAACGGAAACAAAATAAGCAGTGGATAGTTAGCACTGTACTTAACATGCCTTGAGTTGGTCTAGTTGATGGAGTCGCTCCTACAACAAATGAAGTGACACACATCTCACAAAACACACAACATACAAACTGACCAGGAAAGTGCAAGAACTCTTTTGCGTGATATATCAATGTTTCCTGTCTGTGCTCTGTTAATTGCTTTAGGAAATTGGAAAGCACAAAGCCTTGGCCAAATGCTATCAAAAGCAAATATATGTAATAATTTCATACCTTGAATCCTCGTTGTTGTTTTTCAGTATCAAATACATTGACAACTTTTCCTTCATCTGCAGATTCTGGAAGTTGTCGCTCTTCAAGTGGAATGTATTCAAGCCCATTTTCTATAAAAGTAAGATAGATTAATTTCCTAAACAATGTCTTCAAATTAAAAGTACCTAAGCAACAACCTATCAGATTGCAGACCTTCAGCAAAAAATGACAATATTCCTCGGGTGCCCTTTTCAACAATGTTTTCGGGGACACAGCTCAGTTGTGATTCATCCATCAAGAGAGTTTCCAGCATAGGCATCTCTATTATACTTGGTGGTAACTTCCTTAACGTTAAATCAGAATTTTCACGGAGATCCAATTTTGTAAGATGAAGTGCTTTGCACAATGATAAAGGAATGGATCTCAATTTGTTCTGAGCAACTTCCAAAACCTGAAGTTGTTTCAGAGAGTCAAAGCAATCTGGCAAACTGTTAAGCTTATTGTTGTTCAGAAATAGCATCTGAAAAAAACATAGCACATGAACCAGATACATTACTTCTTGGATATAAATAATAGGAATATCAATCCACCATGGTCTCAACACAATAACTGGTTGAATCTACATACCCTAATATTTATTAGAAAGCCGAAGCTTTCAGGTAAAAATAAAAAGTTATTGTTTTGAAGGTCAAGAGTTGTCAACATAGCAAGATCCTTCACATTTCCACCTCCTTCAAGCGAAGACAACTGATTGTCCTGAAAAATGTAAAGAGAGGAATTGAAAATAATTTTCCATTTTGAATCAGAGTACAGAATATAACATAAGTATAACCAGCTAGGAGAAAATTGCATTTACCTGCAGATACAAGGACTCTTTACGGAATACTTTACATAAAGAAAATACTCCTGCCGGAACGTCTCTTAAGGCACAATCCGAAAGATCAAAACATGGTTCTGGATTCTCCCTTGCCTGAAAATTCAGCAAAAATGAGTTAGGATATCTATGGAAGCGCGTATTATGTACAAGCGATGTTGAAGTTGTAGGATGAAGCAAGTTGACAAGGAACACTCACAAGATAAAGCTTGTGTTCAAGGCGAGACTTGTAAAAATGGTCATCACTTCCTTTCTTTTTGAAGAAAGGCATTTTTGGCGAATCGAGACAACTAATTGAATTACATTGTATATCTCAGCAGGAGATTACTTTTTGTGAGCGTCGTTCTTGTTGTCTCTTTCCAAACATTGAATGATATAGCTGAAAGAAAACCACATTATCTCAAACCAACCATGGAAAGACAGCTACAAGAAATATTACCAGTTTAAAAAATGACGTATGAAAATCAACGTAATGATAGTAATAAACCTACAAAAGATTTAGAAAACGATATCTTGTCTTGCTTAAGTGGTCTAATTAATCTATTTTGTTTGCTTTTGACGTGAGTTTGGGCTGTCACATTCTTCGGTTGTTGTCTGCTGTCGACGACATTGCTTTGTTTTCTGTTCAAAAAAAGTGATTTCTCATACCCAGACCCAGTTTGTTCTTGCAAGCCGCAAGCCGCAACGCGCGCGTTCAAAGCAATTCGTTAGTTTTACATATTTTTACAGTTATTTAGAGTGAATCCAACACTATCTGAAATCTACATTGCCAACAGCAATTTAATGGGTGAGTAAACTACAAACTGTATACAAATGCGTTTGTATCAGTCAACGCCGGGCTATAGAGTAACCTCAAAAAAAGAATGGTCTCCTCTCAGCATTTGTAACTTAAGTCCCGATTTATTTGAGCTGCTTAAACTGGCAAAACTATTGTTCAACTATTTTTCTTAGAAATTTCCTTTTCTTTGTTTGTCAATGAATTGACATCAATTAACCATTATCAGTAAAGCTTTGTTTACATCAACACTAATCCTGTTTCTGATCTTGTTTTGAATTCAATGAGGTATGTTGAATTTACTTTTGATCATGAAACTGATGTTTTCAGGTCAGACCCTGATGACAACAAAGTAAATATCTTATACATTTCAAAATGTCTCAACCAAGGGATCTTGATAGTTCTTTGAGGCTGCTTGATTGTGCTCTTGCCAACTCTACGGCTAGAGGCTCGCCAAGAATTGGGCATGGCTCTCAACGCACCATTAGGTCTCACAGTCAGTCAACATCAGTGTACAATAGAACTGTGTCCAACGCCAGAGGTAATCTTCTCTTACATGATCCATTTTGCATCACTATTTGCTATAAAACTTCATTACAAGTAATTTCAATGCTGTTTATTTCTAGATGATACTCTTGATGCAAGTATCATTGGTATGGCAAGTGGACGACTCAGTGTTGCCCCAGCAGCTCGTCGTCCTCTACCCCAAAATGCTCAATTGGTTCATGATGTCTCCATAACTCTTGCTCCTCATGAATTTGAGTTGTTTGGGAATCAGTCTGTTCTCTCAAAGACTCTGTCACAAGGAAATTGGACTGATAGTAAGTATATCTGCTCTTGGTGGCTGTTTCCACATCCTCATACATTTTTTAATAATAGGAATTTACAACCTACAGCCTGGGATAGATTGCACATTCAATTCTTAGAGAGCTTTCTTACTCATGGGTCTGAACAACAAGTGTTTGAAATTGTTGGAGATTTCATTCAAAACTGCACTGATACTCTTGAAGTGCTTCAAGAAGAGTGTGCTAAAAAGGGCCTAGATCAGAAGGTGAGTGAAAATTCTGGAATGAAGAAATTTAAGTATCCAGGCAGAAGTAATTAGCATATTAATAAGTTTTTATTTCTATAATTTCAATCCACTCTCCCCAGGATCTTCTCTGGCTTAGAAATGAGCGGAATACATGGGGGCTTCTCTATTGCTTATATCAGAACAGACTGAGCAGCAGGCATCGGGCTGCCTTAGATTCTCCAGGAGATGGTCAATGTACTCTAATGGAGGATGATAGTAGAAATAGCTTAAGTCTCAAGCAACACCTCAGTGAAAAAGATGTTGTAAACCAATTGTATGAGAATGACCCAGTAGTTACAGAGGTAATTTAATTTTAACACATTCCCAAATTTACATTTTCTACTTTGCTAGCTGAATCTAACACACGACATTATTTGCAGTGTCAGCTTGTTATTGATTGGCTTGAAAAATGTGCTGCAGACCACAAAGTTGAATCTGGCGGTCCTGAAATAGGTCATTTCACAGATAAAATTGTTGCATGGGAGAATACTCTCCTGCAATTGAAAATGAACAAGGAAAGAGACTCCACCATTGCTTATGGTGCTACCAAAAGTATTGTTTCTCGACTAGATCCTGATGCTCCAATCAGGGAAAACCGATCTCTTCATGACTTGGACTGGGTATGGCGGATATTTTTTGATAATCCTTTTACTGTATTCTTTATTATTATGTATTGTGCTTGATACCAACAACATATATGTATCCTTTGATTCATAGGAAGATGAAGCAAGATTAATGCATCAAATATTTGTTGAGATTCGATGTGGACGCCTGGATGCTGCCCAATCCCTTTGTTGTCATTGTGGTCAACCCTGGAGGGCTGCAGTGCTGGAAGGTTGGAGACTTCTTCATGATCCAAATTATGAATCCGCTCCCACAGCAGGATCAGTGTCGTGTAAAATGCCTATTGAAGGAAATCCCAACAGGTACTGCTTTCTTTCCACTCCGATTTGATATGAAAAAGATATCATAGTAGTCTATTATATTCGAATTCAATGTAAATTTTCAGAGATTTGTGGAAAGTATGTGCTTGGCGAATGTCAGAAGATTACAAAATGCCAGTCTATACCAGAGCTACCCAAGGAGTTCTGTGTGGCAACTTAGATGCCCTCTTGCCTGTATGCCAAAAATGGGAGGATGTGTTATGGGCCCATTTAAGAGTTCTTGTCGATATCCGTGTGGAAACAGAAATACGTTCCCAGTTGGGTTTCAACAGAGAATATGCAGAAATGCCTGAAAAGTACTGGCAGAAAGAGTTAGTAATATTTACTTCACTTAACACTGAATGCCACATCAAAATCATATAGTACCCTCATTTATTTTCCTATTTGTTTTTTTACAGCCTCACTCTTGAAGAAATTTTTGAACAACTGGGTAAACATCAAAATTGCAGAGAAGAGGCCTCGAAGCCAGATCACCGAGTTCAAGAGCTTTTAATCCTTGAGAAGATTGGTCCACTTCTAAATCGAATGGAAGAGTGGTCAATGGACTGTGGACCTCAGATGCTTCGATTTTTTGCTCATTTAGTTCTTGTTCTTAGATTGTTAGGCCACAGTGATCTTGCTGGTGACAATGTCATTCAATCTTATGTGAAGGTAAATTTTGTTATTTTGTTTTTGGTTTATAATCCAAATTATGTATGATTGGCAACTTACTTACCTTGAAATTCCAGTACCTTATTGGCTTACGTGAACCAAGGCTGGTTGCTCATTATGTAGCACAGTTACCTCAAGAAGAGCAGATCAGCAATTATGCGTCCTTTTTGGCTACAGTAACTGATGACGAAGAGAGACAAGCTTGTCTAGCAGAAGCTGAAGAAGCTGGTCTTGATATTGAAACCATTACTACCACAGTTGTAGAAATGATAAGGTGTGCTATCTAGTTTTTTTTTGTCTTTTCCTCGGCAATCTGCGCTATGTTTCAATTTACAAATGTCTTTACAGAAAACAGGAAACTAAATGTCTTATAACAAGTGAAACAACTGCAAGTGATCTAAAGAAGATATCTGCTCTAGATTGGCTTGTCTTTTACCCAGCCCAAAGAGCTGAAGCCCTTTGGCAAGCTAATGCACTCATGCGCTCTTTTCTTGCTGCAGGCAAGATAGATGCAACCACCAAGGCATTCAATAAGGTACATATAAATTATTAAAAATAATTCCTCCAATCACCTGTAAAAAAAAAATATGGGCATTTTTTTTCTAATAATTTTTCTTCTCTAATCTGTAGATACCGTCTGATTCTATTACTAAGATTGTTGAAGAGTTTCAAGTAAGGGCTGATGAAATAGATGTGAATTTACAAGAAAATTTGCCTCGTAGGGTGGCTGCTTCCATTAGAGAATACTTCTGTTACAAAGCTTATTTAGTAAGAATACCAGGACTTACTTTTTGAATGATTTGGGTGGGTCTTGTTATAGCAGGTGCTAAGAGCTAAATCTACTGTTGCAGGATGCAAAGGATGGTTTTTCTGATTGGCATCAACATTTTCACAATGCTAAACCAAACAAGCCAACTGATCCTGGTGAGAATGCAACATTCCAGGAGAGGGTAGCATATGATCACCGCATTGCGGTGTATCAACGGGAACTAGACCGCTGGAAGCAAACAATGCAGAGTCAAACTAAGGTCAGTTGACTCCTCAGTTCCTCATCAGTATAGAAGTTAATTTTATATGATCGATTATCCACTTCTCTGCTTTCTCTTCTAGACTGTTAGATCTTTACTATACAATGTACTACTTTTCCCGGCCGGTGGATGGCTTGTAGACTCTATGAGCTCTGTGGAGCCGACAGAACTAATGTCTCATGAAGATGACCAGGACAAGTTAAGAAAGAAAGAACTTGATTATCTTCGAGCACAGTGTATTCCTGAAGTAAGTTTTATGTGTGCCATTTCTGATGCTTGTGAACTCAATTCAGATGCTTCAGATCTCTATTGTTTGTTTTACTTTGTAAAATTTTGTAGGTTGTCCTGTTACTTCACACTGTCTTATTCAACATGGGAGACTTTGCTGAATGTGTCCGCTTATCCGATCTTGTGGTAACCGAACAGTACGAATTGTACAAGGTAATTATGCCTCTGATCGATTTGAAGGAATGGTTTTGTTTCTTAACTCCCTCTATATTCCTTTTGAAATGCAACATTTTTCTATCTATCTTCTAGGTGTACTCAACAGAGCAACTAGGGGAGCTTATGGTTAAGATAGCAGATGCATCCTTAGCTTTACTTGAACACAAAAAGGATCCCTGGGGATTACCTCTATCATCATGAGAATTTGTAATGGGTAAGCCGTCAATCAGAAATTGTTTGCTTTAAAAGACCTTAAAAGTATACCATCTCAATGTTGCATGTAATACACTAAGCCTCAAATGTGTAAATAGTCATGGTTTGTTAGAGGGGATTTGTTTTGAAGCTAGTAGGATTCTAAGATGTACCTCAATTATTTAGAGGATGTGCTTTTAAGATTTAATCAACTTTTTTAATCTCTGTGTGTCAATGAAAACTATCGAAATGTTATTTCTATTGGAATCAGCAATGAATTGTAGATGCAGTTTTGTACTTAAATGTCAAATTATATCAAATACCTCTTCAGTTTATTTCCAGTGAGTCCAGGCTTTAACGAAGAGTCAATTTATATAGCAGTATTTTGAAAGGTGGTATAATTTTATTCTAGGCCTCTACTCAAAATATTATTCAGACTGGTATACTTAGATTCAGAAAAAATACATGATCTTTGGAGTGTCTTTTACTCTTTAAAAAATTACATACCTGTACTTTAATGTGCCTCTGAACAACTGTGACTTAAGCAAGTCTTGACAATATATACAAACTAACAGGTGTCCAACCAAATTTTCTGGGGTGTGTGGAAAGGACATAAGATTTGGTCCCTCTGGAAGTGAGTGTATTACAAGATTCTAGATACTTATTTTCTCAAGGCAAAAATGTTGTGTAATTATAGGTATTACAGCAATTTTAAAATTAAAAACCAAAATGCATTGCATCTTTATAGAAGTAAAACTTACTTATTGTCCTTGAGTAAGTAATGGCCATTTAATAGTCCAACAGATAATAATTTCTAGTCATACAACAGATAAAAACATCATACATTGGTTTAAAACATGATTATACATAGTGGTGATATCACATATAAAAATCTAAGTTAATTACAAGGCTGAAACCAATAGCAGAGACAGCTATGAGGTCTTTTATATAGAATCTATATTGCTAAGGCAACTTTGGTATCATACATAACATTTGCTTCCCATTGGCTTATATACAATCACATGACAAGATAAATACTTTATATAATAGGGAGAACTAATAACAGTAATAGAGGGGAAAATGACATCAAAGCAACACATCTCAAACCGCTTAAAACTTATCAATTGAAAAGGAATTGTATCATTATCAAACAATTAAACAGCAATTAACAAAACTGAA
This sequence comes from Frankliniella occidentalis, assembly GCF_000697945.3. Taxonomy (NCBI): domain Eukaryota; kingdom Metazoa; phylum Arthropoda; class Insecta; order Thysanoptera; family Thripidae; genus Frankliniella; species Frankliniella occidentalis. The sequence continues at coordinate 1,292,596 of NW_026267166.1, forward strand.
ACATAGTGACATTATATAACCGTAGACACCATTATAGAGGAACTTGTTTGTATCCAGTCAGCTGTATTAAGCAGTCAGTCATAAGTCAGACTTCGACTTTGACTGACTGGAAGGAAACAAGCTCTTTAGTTGTTGTCCATGCTTGTATAATTATTCACCACAATGTTTCAATACAAACATTTCATTCAGATTGTTATTGGTAACAGTACACATAAAATACTTGAGCTATAGGTAGAACCTGCAGCCAGACATGAATAACAAGGTTAATACTTACTACTTTTCTATTACACTATATTGTACTATTTCAGTCTGTAGTTTTACCTTACCATTATAGGAAAGGCACCTCAGTGACTAATTTCATAAATACTCCCCCCTTACTTTTCCATGCTCAAGCAAAATTGCACATATCAACAGTGTCTTTATCATGAGCAACTGTACATATCACTTAAGTAATTATTTTATCACTTTCACTTTTCTGTACACAATAAAATAAGCTTGAGTGGATTCCTTACAGAATAAATCAAACTGGGCCTGTGTTGGTCTTTTTGTACTTTGCAATGTCAAAACCTCCTTGTGATATAGTGCTTATCTTTTGCTCCTGAGATTTCATATCTGTTGTTCCTGATTCCATGTTGGATGAATTGTTGTTGATGTAGCGTCGAGGTGGACCAGGGAAATAAGTACTTAACTTCAATGCCAATGGATGAATAAGCTTTTCATCATATTCATCTTCCTCAGTCGTTCCTGAATGTTAAAAAAAATGATTATTTTCAGATATAATTACAAAGTAAAATCTAATACTCAGGTAGATATCAAAGTCCTCTTGGAAAGAAAAGAAAAATCTACTCACCAACTATGTAGCTTACAAGCACTCCAACTATCACAGTGATACCACTTCCCAAAAGTGAGTAGTACATGTAAGTTACTGAATATAATGATGTCAAAAAGTCTCTGAAAATTGAAAATGGTGAAATTGAGTAATGCAAGGAAACAACAAAACAAACAAAAAAACTGATGAGATTATTACTACACTACTTATTTGACTATTTAAACTTACGTGTTAGGAGCTGTTTCAACTGCCACCTCTGGCACTACTGGCAAATAGGTGAAATTTGCAGCCGTATTAGATAATGTCAAATTATATAACATTTCAGAGACAGGTGGCCGAATGTATGGGTTGAATGATGAATTGTCACAACCAGCAATAGACAGATCTAACAGCTGAGTCTTTTTTTCTACATTCATCCAGCCTCCAAATGTAATCCAAAGAATAATGATGTGGCTCCATAGCATTCCAGCAACAGCACCTTTCCAATTAACACTGGGAAACAGCATGGCCAGTAGAAAGACTCCAAGAAGTGGACCACTGGTTGCTGAAGTCATTAACTGTGAGGACTCAATTACTCCAGAGAACATTGCTACACCAAAAGCAATGCCAATTGTAAGGATTCCATAAACAACACCTGTGATTAAAAAGGAAAAAAATGAATAGATAAACAAATTAATTTTTCCAGTAAAGATTACAGTCATGTAAAATGAAAATTACTTACTCGTTGCTTTGATTGCAAAAAGTTGTTGGCGGTCATTAAAATTTTTGAATTGAGGAACTTGGGAAAGAAAATCCTCCCATGTAACGGTTGACAGCGAGTTTAGGTTTGAAACTACAAGACTAAAAAGAACATTATTAAAATTAGATAATTCTTCTCCAGATTAAATGGTACTTATTTGTGATATTTTATTTACACCTACTTCAATGCACCATTGAAGAGAGATGCCATAAATATTCCCAGAACACCAGGCAAGAAGAGGAATTTGTCCTCCACAAAAAATGGAACAATTTCATCAATCTTTGATGTATAACCCAATTTCATAGGGTCACAATCAGCATAATTAGCAAATATAGCCATACCCGCAACCCATGACAGACTGAATAAAACAATAATGATGGGGATATTGGCCATCAATGTTCTGTGGGAGGAAACAGTCAAGGTGAGACAAAATGGTAACTAGACTAATTACTTCACTGTTATCACAGTTTACTTACTTTGTAACTTTAGACTGGGAATTCATGCTCACATAACGCTGCACAAAGTTTTGTTGACATCCAAAAATTGACAGCGACATGAAGAGTTGGCCCCAAAACGCAGACACTGTTGTCACTCGAATTGTGGGGTCCATGTCAAAGCTGAGAAATAAATGGATGTCAGCTTAGTTAAATTTACTCTTATTTTAAAGCACAAGCACGCATTTAGAATGAAACAGAACTCACTTGAAGAAATCAAGTCGGCCACGCTCGCTGCTAACTTCAACTAGTGGACTGACACCTCCCACATCAATTGTACCTTGTACAATGACAGCAAGACTGATTGCAATCATTAGCAAACCCTGAATCACATCAGCAGTGATAGCAGCCTTTAATCCACCCTATAACAATTTAAAGTACATTATTATTGAGTTATT
>NW_026267166.1:1306340-1308171 GCF_000697945.3 Frankliniella occidentalis
CCCCCGCGCCTGCGTGCTACTCGGGCGCAACACGACGGACGCGGGCCACGGACATCTTGCAAGAAAATCCATAACACCTATAAGTGTGGCACTTTGGAAAAGTCGGAAGACTCGTGTAACTCGGGCGCGACGCGCGGCTCACTCCGCCGTGCTCTCCCGTGAACTTTGCTTTCGGAAACGGAGAGAAAACATTTGTCGACAATGCTTCCTGTCTTTCCATCTACCGAGTGTCAAGTCTAATACTCCCCAGTGTTACGGGTTTGCATACCCAACGGGGCTATGGCGCCTTACGGGCAGATCGGGTAGGCAAACCCGAACCCGCAACACTGTGGTGTATTGCCTTTGCCTAGACTTTACACTCTTCACAAAAAAACTAAATAAAAATAATAACAGTTGAATGGGCCACGTGAGAAAAAGGCTACGCAATGATATTTTTTTGTCTATGTCTGAAGATAAAATATTCTGTAACCAAGAGTGTCCGGTGCAAAAGTGGTTCAAATTTGAACAAATAAACTATCAGTAAAATTTCACTAAAAAAAATTATTACGAGCCATTTCACTAGAGCCCTCTCTCGTATTCATAAACTTTTCCCAAATATTCAATCTGTGAATTCACAGAACGCTTGTTATCCGGAGTACACTTCCCTTTTGATAAGATTGTCTTAGACAACAAAGCGCACACGTGTGAAGTACTTCAGCGCGAGAGAGAACTGCGACGACTCGACAGTTCAAACGGCCCGCCACGTCGCGGAGGCCCATACACGACGGTGGCACCTTGACGTGGTGTCTGCTCGGTTCCGCACTCCAGCAGCCCGCGGAAGGCTCCGGTCCGCCTGGGTGGCGGAATGCCCCGCCCCGGGCGGCGCCGGCGCGGCTCGGCGCAGCTGTTGCACAACGAAATCCGCGCGCCGCAGATATAATTGGGCGTAATGACCACCGTCTCGAACACGTCGAAGAGAGGATATTAAGCCGTGTTTTGCACGCAGCTTAACACACTCGCCTTTTCCAGCGAGCGAAAAGCCTTTCTGCCAAGTCTAGGAACCAAAACAGCATGAGGTGCTGCGTAACGCGACACATCTCGTCATACAGGACGGTGGGTAGGAGACTAGGCGTGGTCGCCGCCACCACCACCCGCCTAGCCAGCCACCGCTCGTGACAGGGGCTGCGTTCTGCCAGCGCTAACTCGTGGCCCGAACCGTGTCGCACACCGCTGTGCGAGAACGTTCGACCTGGACCGGCCCAACAGGAAAAAATAGTACAAATCAGTCATTGCGAGGGTGATGTGAGCGATTTTGCAACAAATAGATACAAAGGTCCCGCGAGCAGAGTGGTGGCGGCGACAGGCGGCCGCCCATGAACTGGACAATGCGAAACATTACGGCAATTTGTTTCCCGCTCACCCGCACTTTCCCCTTCTCTTCCCCCTTTGTCCAGAAACGTCCAGAACCAGGCAGAAAAAAAAGGAAAAAAGAACTCACGTCATTGTGCGAATAAGCACCCATGCTTTCGTTGTTTTTGGACCACATTCGAGAGGCAGGTTTTCCTCCTTCCCACCGCCACCCAACTAAAATGTAGTCGCGCAGTACCGAAAGAAATAAACAAATCTGCTCTTTTCCGCCAGCCCATTGAACGTTTTCTTCGTCGACGTCATTCACCGCTACAGCTCCTTCTGTGTAAAGCGCTGTGACGACTGCCTGCGGTGCTGCGGCGCCGGGGCGGGGCAGACAGCGCAAAAAGGTGAAATGAAATGATGAAATTTCGTTGTCGCTCTCTGTACCGGGGCACGAGGGCAGAGGATGGGTGGGGTGGGCACGCGGGGGAGTGGGTAGGCG
>NW_026267166.1:1308221-1309202 GCF_000697945.3 Frankliniella occidentalis
GGGAGGGATTTTCCCTTTTGATAGAGACAGAGTCTTTTGGGGAAGTGCTTCGAGTGTGCATTCGTGTTTTCAATAATAGGAGGGGTATGACCAACAATTTTAGCCCGACCCCGTCTTAAACGGGTACATTATGCGACTTCGTTGGGTTCGGGAAGAGTGTGAACGGCAGCGGGGTCAGAGGTCAAATCCCGCGGTGGGCCGCGCAGTGCCGGCCGCCCGTCGGCCGACGCATTAAGTGACTCACCGCGGCGCTGACTGTCGCTCCTAGAACTCGCCTGGCGTCACGGTTAATCGCACCTGTTATTTTCGGTCGCCTCGCCGCGGTAACCACATTTTTGTTTTTCCCGCGGCAGCATGTATAATTTGACGCCTCTCAACCGCTTTCCGTTAGTTTGCTTGCTTCCAGTCGTTTCCGCGCCGGTTTTATGAGTACAGGCCCGCTTTTTTTTCTTTTTTTTTTTTTTAACCGAAAACTTCCTGATTCGAGCAGACTAGATTCTAAATTGCCCCCTTTTTGACGCTCACATCATGGTTATGCCTGCATGCTCACATCACTTGTCGTTGCTTTGAACCTCTTTCGACATAATTTAGAGCCTCCCGTGTGTGAGAGAGAAACACAACTTTTCATGGAAATTACATTTAAAATACTACAACAACAATTTAAAGTCTATTTTTGGGGTGTCATCGCCTAAGCACTTCGCCGAGCACTACTTTTGATAGGACTGATGAGCGGTTGTCGTGCGTTATCATCCAAAGCAGAGCCTCCCCAGCCCACGGCGGGGACCACGACGGGGATCACGGGGCCCACCCCACGGGGCTCGCACGTGGCGCTGCCGGCCCGGGCCGCGCCGTGGTGGGGCCCGCGTGAGTCTGTTTGTCTGCAGCCAACCCCCAGCCGCCCGTGCCCGTGCCCAGCCGGCCGACGTAGCGTTTCTCAGTAGAAATACGCAACATTTTCAGCCCTCCCCCCAAAAAAAAATA
>NW_026267166.1:1309252-1315497 GCF_000697945.3 Frankliniella occidentalis
GGGGCGGGGCGGGGTGGTGGCCCAACCACCCGTCCACACTACGCACACTGACGGCCCCGCGGGGTTGTCGCCCGGCACGACACGGCGCGAAGCGTCCGCACCGCCTGCAAGGAGGCCGATCTAAAGTGAGGCGGAGGGGAGGAGCATAGGGGGATGAGGCTGTGCGGCAGCTTATATCACACACACGCGGGGCTATATGAGCGTTTGCCGTCGTGGACTCCAGAATAATCCGGAGGCAATCCGGATGAGACTCGGACGTAACTCAGAGAGAAATGCGGAGATGATCTCGCGGTTGGTTGTACATGGTGTAATGCGGTGTGTACGACAATTTCGGCAGGCAGTCTTGCGGTGATTGAGGAGGATGGCCGATGCGGTCGTGGGAGCAGCCGCCAGCCGGACTAAGCAGAGAGAGGCCGCCGGACTCTCGACGACCTGGCCGAGTAGGAGGATTTGTCTCGGGACGCGGGTGTGACTCAACAAACGCTTCTGCTGTGCACGGCTCATTAAAGGCGCACGCCCTAATCTCAATGTGCTCAGCTGGCTCAGCTGCACGCGCGGCGCCAACCGTCTTGACGCGGTAGTAGACGTGTCCCTTACCGAAAAAATATTTGAGCAACAAGTAACACGAGCAGAAGGTAGTTCTTTTTTCGGCGGGCGGTGGTTGGTGTGTGTGCCCAGGCAGGCAGTGATGATCGCGACACCTCACCCCGGACGTCAGAGACGTCAGGGCAGCAGGCCGTGGATGATAGGCCTCCTGACGCGCCCTTCTACAAACTGCCACCGAGCTCATCACCACCACCTCCTCCTCCTCCACACGGTGGCGGTCGGGTAGCGCGGGTTGTGACGCACTCTTTTATCTCCACTGCTTTCCTCCCCCTCTAATGAAGCATGCGCAATTTTTATTTCTCCCACATCTCACATCTTGTACGACAAAACTGCTTCACAAATCATTCAAAACGATTGAGATTAAAACTCCACAAAGATGCAGGCCGCTGCAGACTGATTCCGAAGAACGCTCAATGAGTGCGACAAGGACGGAGCTATACGGAAGGTAAGAGAGCGCTCTTCGGAATCAGTCGGCTGGTGGGCCTTATATGCCCATATACCGGCGTCGGTACCGTCACTACCCACACGGCGCTCTGGCGCGAGTAGGCAATCCGCATGCCTCCATGCGGTAAACAGTAGAACTGCAAACAAACAAGACTGGTGTGCCATGGGGGGCCACATTGGAGAACTTATGGAGAATCGCAGACACACAAAAAAAGTAATTCATACAGCGCGCAAACAAAAGGCGCGTGTATTTTTGTTCCGCTCATCTAGTCTAGTTTGTTGTGCTCGCCGTCGTCGCCGCCGACCGACACGTGAGCGGCAGTCGTCGTCTTTTGTTGCCGACGGTTGTGACAGGTGGTAGGTACCTCGGGTGCCATCATACATGCCTCTTTGATCTGGTTCATGAATATTGTAGCGCGGCGCACCCGACGGCGGCGGGCCTAGCCTCACCACCACGAGGTCTCACCATGCGGCCCATGCGGCCTCACCACCGGCATGGCAGTCGCACGCGCACGCCGCGCCGCTGTTTATGCCCGGCCCGGATCAAAGAGTGTCGCAGAATATCATCAGCAGAGAGCGGCGGCGTCGTTCCGGCCCGGCTACACTGCCCTGCAGCTACTGCTGCTGCAGCAGCATCCTCCCGCTCTCCGTGACGGTGGTGGTGGTGGCGGCGGCGCCGTGCTCACGCCGCGGCGGTGGTGCAGCAGCAGCAGCAGCGCGCGCAGCGCGCATCTCTACGGGCGAGACCGGAGATTGCAGACTGGATTGCTTTGGTATACATCCACACCCACCCCCACTCGCTCTCTCACTCACTCATTCTCTCTCTTCCTCTTTCTCTCCCCCTTTCACACACACACATACTCACACACGGTACGGGCACATATTGTCTTGCCTGCTGGCGCCATACAAGCAGAACAGGGAGGACCCAAAGCTGCCCGAACAACAAAGTCTTTCGCTCGACATGACGGTTCTCTGCTCCACACCGATCCCTATGGTCCCCCAAACACTCGGCCTCACGTTCGCTTTGCTTATTCACTTTGAACCCCCCCCTCTACCCTTTCCCCGTATTCTCCACCATCCAACATGTATATTCTCAAAAAAAGAGAAAAAGGCGTCGCAGCTGTATTCGTCCTGTCGATGAGTTTTGTCTCATTTTTCCCCTCTTTGCTTCACCTCAGCATCTCCTGTCTGTGATTTGGATTTGGATCCGCGAAGAACGTGTGTCTTTACGAGGACCTGACCTGGACTCGTCCAATAACGCCTCGGACCTAATTTACGTAACTTGCAGAGCAGTACCCCCCTCCCCCTTCTCCCTTCTCCAGGGTCCCCCTCTCCCCCGCAGGAATACGACGGGCGTGGCTCACGGCCCCCGGGGGAGAGGTTGAAGCAACTCGCCGGCCGCTGTCGTCCGGGGCGGAGCGGGACGCGCGGGACGAGCTACGGTCTAAGGGCGGACCGAGAGCTGCTCACCGGGGAGCACGTCGTCGATGCGTCCCATCTCCGGGTGCCTCCGGTCCGACCCCGGAGGCATTCTCTCCGGACTCTGCACGCCTCTTGCCGCCCCCGGCGGGATCCTCCGTCTCCGACTGCCCCCATCCATACCTTCCGCCCCCATACCTCCGCCCCCATACCTCCACCTCCTCGCGGAGCAACGGTGTCTTCCTGCCAAATATTTACCGAGCCTGCCGAGTGACGTTGACGAACACTTCGAGCTTCGAGGAGGACCAGGCAGAGTTCACTGCGCGCGGGGACAACTAACGAGCGCTTTTCCTACAGCCGGTAAAAACAGAGACCTTGTCCAAGATTTTAAAATAAAATAATTAATCTTTCACGTGATATTAATTGCCACAAATAAATCTCTTTGAAAGAAGTGAAATAAAGCATTCCGGTAAAGCTGAAATGCAGAAGAAAGCAGGGATAAAGAAAACGGAAGTTCCATGTAAAAGCATAGTGATTTCCTTTTTCTTCTTCCTCGCATTCTTCTGCATTTTGGCTTTACCGGAATGCTTTCTTTGGAAAAGACCGCCCCAAAATGCGGTTTATGTGAACGAAACACCTGTGGACGCTTCCTGCGGAGCGGGACCAAAGCGTCTCTCACGGTGCGCGAGACCGAGCAGAGAGCGGAGCAAGCGAGCGCGTCGATATATTTTTCGGTTCCGCGGGTGTGGCGAGGCAGAACGCGGCCATGTCGCTGTGTGGGGTGCTCCCCGGGGAGAACACAAGCACGACGGCCTGCCCGCCGCCGCCGCCGCCGCCGCCGCCACGGAGCCACTTTTCCGGATAGCGCCCCCTTTCGTTGACGTCATCGAGTGGCCGGGTGGCCGGCGAACACATGTAGAAGAAGTTGGTCAGCCCGGCGGGTCGGGTCCGGGGTGCCCTGCTGGACCTTCTCCTCCTTGCTCCCGGCCGGGTCACACCACACCGCGGCGGTAAACAAGTTTTAACGACGGCGCCGCCGGAATGACGCAGGCCTCCTCGGCGGCGGCGCGGTGCGATGGCTCCAGCCCAGCAGCCAGCCGTGGGGGCAAAGTCCACGACGACGACGAGGCGGTGGTGGTCGTTCTTCCGGGGCACACGGCAGCGGAGTGGTGTTGTCCCTGCTCCCCGATCACCACCGCCACCTCTCTATGTGCGCCACCTCATGCCACTCGTGCGAAACGTTTATTTCCTTCTCGTGAGAGGGTGTATCGCTTCTGGCTAAACGTTTAATGCGCCGCAGTTTGCTGCCAAACGACATGCGCCGCGGGGAGAAGCGGCGGCGGTGGCCCTTCTTGTGCTCCCGTCAGCTCCGCGAGATGCTCGTGGCTGTGAGCGCACACCGCGCACACCGGCGGCGGCGCGCGCGCGTCCGTCTGTCTGTCCCGGGCCCGAGACAAATAGAGGCGATCTTCTGGGTAATGTGGCTCGTTAGCCGGCCACGCAGCTTTGGGGAAAACTCACCTCCACGAAAGACCCCAGCAACACTCCCGACAAGAGCACAGGGAATGACGTGTTTGGTCAGGCAGGAGAGGATAGCCATCGGTAACGATGGTAACGAGTCGTGGTTCCGAAATATCAGCCTTTATCAATGGGGGTCAGAGTCGGAGGGGCATATAGTCGCAGGCTGTGTCCCCGCCCACGCCATGTGCCCCTCAGGTGCTAGCAGCTGCTCTTATCGATACCACGCCTATCTAAAGTCGCTCACCACCTCGGCGGCTGGGGACAACCGCTTACCGGGTTTGGCGCTATCCTGACAACCGCTTATCGCATGGGATAGAGGCTCTGGATAACCGCTTAAGTGTTTTTGTTTTTTTTGTTTTTTTTTGACCGGGTGGAACGACCTTGACTTGGTACTTATCGCCGAAGAGTGCTATTCTTCATCCTCTCAGGGTGAGAAACAAATTATTGCAGATTTACGGGAAAACTTTCATATATTTTCATTTTTACAGGGTGGTCCACAGACACCTCACTTACTGTACCGCATGCAGGCGGGTTGAGCACTCGCACGGGGCCATCAGGCGTGACAAACCCGGACGGCACACCTTCCTTCATGCGGGGTAAGCGGGGTAAGCGGGGTAAGCGGGGTAAGCGGGGTAAGCGGGGTAAGCGGGTAAGCAAAATAAGTAATGGGTCCGTGGATCGTCCTCTATTAATTAACTGAAATTCGTACGTTAATTAACAAAAAACATCTTTGTCATTATTGAACCCATACTGGTCGCAACGATCATGGATGTTTCTATTAATGTTTTGTCAGCGCGAGGAAAACAGTGTGATAGTGCAGACACACACGATACACAGTTAAAAAATATTTTTTTTTTGTGAGCCAAGCGTGTAGTAATGACCCGACATCTATAACGATCCCAGGTTATGACTCCGTGTACAGTTCATAGCTCCTCGACAGAGTAGAAAACTAGCAGAGCCTAGAGTAACCCGCACTCGTCTAGGGCGACGTGTTGCAAAAGCAAATACTCGAGGGGTGCCCAACTCGAAAAAATCGTGTACACCTGATTACCAAAAAGCAATGATTACCAAGGATTACCAGAGATTACCGAAGATTACCGAAGATTACCTATGATTACCAAGGGTTTCCGAAGATTACCACTGATAAAAGATTACCAGAGATTACCAAAGATTGCCATTGATTACCACAGATTACCAGTGATTACCAAAGATTACCAGTGATTCCCAAAGATTACCACAGATTACCAAAGATTACCAGTGATTCCCAAAGATTACCAGTGATTACTAAAGATTACCAGGAATTTCCTTGCTGGATTACTTAGTGGTTACCAAAGATTACCTGGTGATTACCGACGATTACCTGGTGATTACCAACGATTACCTAGTGATTACCATGGATTACCAGCGATTACCCTGGATTACCGGCGATTACCAAGGATTACCGGCGATTACCAAGGATAACCGGCGATTACCAAGGATAACCGGCGATTACCAAGGATTACTGGCGATTACCAATGATTACCGGTGATTACCAGGGATTACCTACTCTGTGTACACCTGATTACCTCAGTTGGGCACCCCTCGCAAATACTCGTTGTTGCAGAGACGCACCGCGCCGTTAATACGCGAGGAAAAATGTGTTGTTATTTCCTTCTAATCTCTACCCTTCTTCTTGTCAGGGCGTGGGCTTGTGTCACGTGCTGAACAGCCCACTCCGCACCCTGCTTCGCGGAAATGCGTCCGGCGACGACAGAGAGCTCATCTTTCTTCAAGAAACGCTCGAGGAGATGGCCTTTTATAAAGAATAAATCGGAGCGAAACTGGAGGAGGGGAGGAAGAAAGACGGTAATTGAGTCGTGCTTCCGAGCCCCGGCCTGGCCATGCAACACTGTCCGAGGGGTTGTTATCGCTCGCTAGCCCCCCCCCCTCCCCCCGCCCCTCTTTCCCCTTCCCCTAGCTGCGCGTCAGCACTCCAGCAAGCAGGGAGGCACACCGATGACATTTGTCTGACAACAATATTGACACCTCCCCACCACCACCACCACCCCCCAATCCCTTGTCTGTCTCTGTCGTGCATTTGGTGCCTGCTCCCCCGCCAGCCCATGGTCCCCGTGGGACTCGGGTCAGACCTCCGACGGCTGCCCCCGCTTCTTTTGCCCCCCCCCCCTTCCTACCCCCTGCTTTCCCAAGAACCCAGCCGGAGTGAACGTCCGAACGGGTACACACAGGGCAGACGGACCTAGCCCCCCCCCCTC
>NW_026267166.1:1315547-1318927 GCF_000697945.3 Frankliniella occidentalis
CAACCCATCCGAAAATAGCCGGGCCAGCGACAGTCCGAGTCCGCCACTAAGAGGAAGATGGAGGAGGGAGGGGGCTAGGGGAAGAGAGGGGGGCAGGTGAGGGAGTAGAAGAAGAAGAAGAAAGAGAGAGGGATGGCGGGGGGAAGGGGGTTAGAAAGAGAGGGAAGTCGTGCAAACGTCGCCAAAACGTCGACGGCGCCGGAACATTGGGCGGGTGCCAGCGACAACTTGCCAGGGGGGGAGAGCGAGCGAAACGATTAGAAAAAGGCCGGGCCGGGCCACCAGTCCGCGGACAGAATGCGGGGCGCGCGCACCTCGTCGTCCCGAGCCCGACGCACCCCCATTCCCTTCCTCGCCCCGACGGGGGGCGGGCCCCTTCCCAAAACGAACGAGCTCCCCCCCCCTCCCCACTCCCCTTTAGCCCCTCATGCGTCGCTGTTAAGCTGCGAGAACTAACCTGCAGCCGCCCTTAAAAGGGCTGAAAGGATGATCAACCCAGACGGAACGGCGCGCGCGCGCTTTCCACGTAATGAACGGGGACAGTGACCTTCAACGCCGCTGTCGTACATCCCCTGCGGGGAGAAGGAGAAAGGAGTAGCGGTGGAGGAGGATGAGGGGCAGTAAGAGGAGGAGGAGGAGGAGGAGGAGGACAAGGGGGGCGGAGGGATCTGTCTCTTGGCTCCTCGCCTCGCCGTGCAGCAGCGGCGGCGGGAGCAGAGGATCATCGCCGCCAAGACAACGCTGGCGCGGTAGCGTTCGGGTGGTCAGTGGTCAACAAGGGGTGTCGTCGCGGACACCACCCTTTGGCGGAGGTAAACAGCAGCGAATGCGCGGGCTCCACCACAGCACAGCCACGGCCCCGCGGCGAGAGAGTGGCGGCAACAGCGCGCAGCCAACAGATTGTTTCCAATCCGGTTTTCCTCATCAAAAAATAAGCTCGCTCGTTGTATTATTTGTTCGAAGGTGGCCGGCGCGCGCGGCACACGGGCGGCATCAGCGTGCGCCCGGGAGAGAAGGGCGAAAATAAAGCGAGAGGTGCTGCTGGGCGCCCCGCCCGCCCGCGTCAAGGTCCTCTCTCAGCAGGCCCTACTATATATCCATCCACCTGTACCGCGCTGGCGCTGTAGCGAGTATCTGAATAATTGCGATCTATGGTAATTGCAAAAACATTTGTTTTTCAGACCCACATTAATTTTCTTTTTCGGATGGGTAACTCCATGAGGTGTGGTCGTAGAACGTACGTGCGGCACCACGAACGTTGAGGACTGATGTAGGCGAACTAGAGGTGCTACAATTTCGTTAGGACCCGTGGATGCGAAGTCGTGCAGACACATCCACCGATACCCTCGATACGCTTCCTCGATTTGCCATTCGGCTACAGTTTTCAGAAAATAAGCGTCGTGACGCACGGACAGATAATTTAATAGTGTGAGGAAAATTTTCGAGCATAACCTTCGAAGGGAAAAAACCTGACAAATCCATATGGGGACACTTTTTATTGATTGGACGTAACCGGAAAGATTTACCAACACGAAATTGTTAAAAATCCGAAAAGTAAAGACTTTTGCCATTTTTTTACTATCTGAAATTGCTCGTGTCGTTTTTTTTTCTTTTTGTAGAAAATGCAATATGCTGTGTCAATGGTCGTTAAAGTTGCTGGGGGGGGGGGGGGTGACTGTAAAGAACGTTAGTTTTACTGCTAAAGATACTTTCGAGCCGAGCAGCAGTTGACCGCCCGTTACTATCTCTGCACGCGGCTGACGCGCACGAAGACCCCGCCACAATGTACTTGCTGAACAAACAGCTCGGCGCGGTGGCAGCGCGACCCACGTCGTCTGCTACACCGGCAGAAATAAATGCGAGTGCGCTTGCCGTTTCCAGTTCAGACAGCGGGATGGGCAGAAACTGTCAGAATGGTATGCGCGGAAGGGGTGGGGGGCAGCCTCAAGCGGATCCGACTACCCCCCCCCCCACACCGGCCTGCGCCGCCGTCTGGAGACACCACCAGTCACTTCCAGTGGCACTGCTCCGAGTGTTACAGGATGCTGATAAGTCTGGCCCTCACGCTCTAACGTAAGTGAGCGAGCACGCACGCACGCACGCACACACACGCGTTGTTATTCTTCCTATCTTCCCCTTCCACACATCTCTTTCTCTCCCTCTCTTTCTCTCTCTTTGCCTCTCCTTCCGTCTCAGTGCGACCGACCGCCCGTGAATGACGTGCATCGTGGCGGTTTGCGCGGGCGTACCGCAGCAGCTGCCACCTCATCCTCCTTCCTGGCGCGTGCCTTTGATTCGTTATCATTTCTGCTCCGCGGCGGCGGCGGCATCCTCCCCCGCGCCTCCACCGCCGCCACCGCCACCTCCCGCGCTCAAGGGAGAAAGTCCGCGCTGCTCATAATCGGCTAACCTAACCTCACCACTTGACTCACCTGGGGGACTTTGCAGTCAGCTGTTGACTCGACGATGAGGAAGGGTGGGCTGCTCCTTATCTCGGAATCACTTTCACACTTCTTGATGGGGCGGGGCGGGGAGGGCCTTCCCTCCCGGCTGAGTCACCCGGCTCCGCGCACGTCACCGCCGCAGAGTCAACAACAGCGGGGCGGACTCCTGCTGCACGCCGGCGGCGGGCTTGGACACCACGTCGGGCGCCTCGGTGGAGTCCTCGCGTCGTCGTCGTCGTCGTCGTCTTCGGCGTGTTGGGCCCCCGGTGCGCGGACGTTGTCGGCGGGGGGCTCTGGGGTGCACTGAGGTGTCACCCGCTGGCACTGGGCGCTATCGCCGAGCGGTCGAGCGGGCGCGGGCAAGGCCTGGCCCTGCGCGGCGTGGCGTGGCGGGGGGCGACGGCGTCGTCCGTCGTGGCGGTGGTGTTGTGCGGTGTTGTGGTGGCGGCACCGGGACACACGGGCCGGCCGGCGCGAGTGTGGATGAGTGAGTGAGGGAGTGCGCGAGTGAGTGAGTGAGTGTTGTTCGGGAGCCGCTCGGCTCGGCTGATCTGCGCTGCGGTCAGGTCTGAGCTCGGCCTCTTCGGCTAGCCGTCGCTGCTGCTGCGGCTACAACTCGGTCGCGGCTCGGCTCGGCACTCGGCGCTCGGTTCGGCTCGGCTCTACCCGCGCGCGCGAGGGGGAAGGACAGGTCACGGCCGCGGTGCACCACGACGGCGTGCTCGGCGTGCTCCTCACTGTACCTCCGGAGACAGACAGACTGGTCTAGGGTGGCCACCTCTCTGGCGATATATACCGACCGCTGCCTCAGCCACAGCCGCAGACCGGCGGAGCGGCACGGGGCGGGGCGGGGCGGGACGGAGCGGGGAGGGGCGGTCCTGGTGCTGCCGATGTTCGGCCTGGCCGACGTCATGAGACGGGCTGAAGCCACATGCG
>NW_026267166.1:1318977-1319439 GCF_000697945.3 Frankliniella occidentalis
CTCCCCGGCCCCCACCTCCTCATCCTCTCGGGGCTGCCACGGGCGCGGCGGGCCGCGCCGCGGACCGGCTGAGGTGGGAGTTGGTGTAGGTGAGGGTGCCCCCGGCGTCAGCTGTGGCGCTGCCGCTGTCATACGTCCCCCTCATGTGTGGGTGACATGGTGAAGAGGACAGGGGCGGGGAGCATTGTGCCGCTTCGTGTGGGTCGGGCCTCGTGCCTCGTGTGTGTACTCCGCTGCTGCTGCCGCTGCAGCGTCCCGTCCTGCATCCCGCTTGACGAAGTTCCTTCGGTTATTTCTGTGTGGCATGGAGGTGGGGGGAGGGGGCGGGGGGAGATGCACCGCCCAACAAAGAAGACGCACCGGCTCTCCTCGCCACGCACCTCCTGGACGCGTGCGGGTCGTGCGGGCCAGGGGAACACCGGGAGCACGCGGGTGCCACGCGGGCCGCGGTGGCGCCCCCCG
>NW_026267166.1:1326449-1333304 GCF_000697945.3 Frankliniella occidentalis
CCTCCCCCCTCCAAGACCCCACCACCACGCGCAGCTCGAGACGTGACCAACGTGACACTGGACGAGTGCGCGTTACTCTAGGCCCCACCACCCGACAGCCGGCGCGACCCGTTCCAAGTAACGCCAGTGCGACCGAATATGTGTTCAGTCATTTGCGTTCAAGTGAATAAGGGTCTACACAATCCGCGTACACTCCCCTAGATAATCACCTAAAAGGTTCAATAAAAAAAAGTTTCAATAATTCAGTAAATTTTGAGAATAGGCAGCAAAATTTACTTTTGAAATTAATTAAATGGACTGACGGTTAATTATCCATAGTCGTGCGATAATTAGCCAATAATCACCGAAAAGGCCCGAGATGATCTTGAACAATCAGTGATAAATCACGATAGTCATGGACTGATTATAATCCCTGTGCGCGGTTTTTCGAAGAATGCGGTGGACCCTCGGGTCACACGCTGTCTGCGTCTGCGCTGCTCACTTAAACAACACTTCGACGGCCCGCCGGGTCGTCACCGTCTGAACCTCTTCGTGCCTCCTGTAGTACAGGCGAAGCGGCTCGCGCGAGTCTCCTGGGCTGCGCGGCGTAGGCCACCCGCACGAGTCCCGCGTCGGATGTGCTGCCTACCCTTCAGGATGGCGGCCGTGCCTCTGTCAGCCGCGCGACGACGTCGTGTGGCGAGGAATGAGTCGGAGAATAATTACGAAGCATATTATCTGGCGTTGCTGTCCGGAGACAGTCTTTTATTTCGTCATTAATACAGGTTTGACACATTGCGATAAGGTTTGAATCATAATTAGTATGTTCTTTTTTACAGCGCAGGCGTATAGCAGCGCCCTCCGCGTTCGGTTGCGCCTCCTAAGGAGGCGTCGACTCGTCGTCGCCCGAAGGCGCTTGGGGTTTACAACAAGAAATGCCCGCAGAGTAAGAATGTATTTACAGTATGTGATCGATCGATCCCTGCCCTGCTCACCAACGTACTTCATTTCCATCTTATCCGTCTTACATTACGGTCGACCCGAGTGCAGTTCCAAAGTGAGAGTGGAGAAATGCGCTGTATGCTACTTGTCTCGTGAAGATTCTACATGCAATAAATATTTATGGGTTATCATGACATTCAAATACGATACGATGGCCTACACTGTCGAAGATGTACTAAAAGATGCAGGGGGAGTTCTTAACTCCTCCTGAATATGCTCAATCAGATATTTAGCTAAATATATGTAAAAAAGTATCTCTGTATAAAATCTATAAAAGCAGGAAGTATTTATACAAAGTAGTACAGGGCGCCAGGGCTTTGTTTCGCCCTCTTATCTTAATCACATCACATTGTCTTTTTATGACTTCACATCAGACTTTCAATGATAGTTTCTCTTTACCAACCTGCACGTTGCACTAGTTTATACCATTTATACATGTTTACAGAAGTCAGTTGATTCTATGAAGATGTGTTAGGATTGACTGCTTTTATTTAAATCGAGTAGGGAGTAGTCTGGTATATCATTTGATAATATTATTTTGGCAGTGTGTCGTTGGCTTAATTTCTTCAGTAGAGATGAGATAAAGTCCCAGAATTATTTGTTCCATCGGTATTATCCAGTCAAGTAATTTAATTTATATGGTCTTCTAACAACAAGGTCAGAATATTAAGTGAAATTAACTGTTTCAAACATATTTAACTGAAACATATAGAAGGTTCGTTTAGGCACGAATAAATACCTACATAGTCTTGTATGCTATGACGCCCGTCATATTCATCAACGCCTGAAGTTTGTTTAAAGATAGGTAATTTTGAGGTGCGAAGGATTCTAAATGCTCGTTTTGGTCCCTATTTGGTGTTCCGATTTTAAAACTCCTGTCCGAAGAATTCCAAATTTAACAATTAACATTAAGTAATAATCTTTTCCATTCAGAACAATCACATAGAATATATTTAACACTGGCTCGTTGAAGAATGCGACGGGCCAACAGAAAAAAGAGCATGGACTTATCTAACTTACAAGTATAATTTATCACAATTGTACTGTACAGCAGACAACACATTAACGATCTTAGCGTTGCTGCAATACACAATTATTTTGCTTTATAGACTTATTTTTCTACTAGGGAAATGAAGCAATCAGTAACTCCTTCACGTTCGTGCAAATATGGCACTTTATCGATGGGAACTCCCTTTACCTCTCGCGACAGTCGATCCCAACACACGACAGATTTATACTAAACCGAATAAAGTTACTGCTTAAGGAACATTTGGGCCATTTGATGGTCAAAACCTTAACCGTTTACAAGATAAACCTCATTGAACGAAACGTCACTACGCTTAAGATACCATCACAGATTTTTTCCTTCACAGTTGACATCACAATCATCACACATCGCCGCCCGCACCGGGTGCGGACCGACGACCGCCTATCTCACTGGTAATAGAAAGTGAAAAGGGCGTAAGTCCACGGACTTTGCATTGAACTTACGCCCTTTTTACTTTTCACCAGTGATCTCACGCGTCGAGTCGCGTCGCTCAGAGTATGTCCAGCCTGGAGCTGGTGGTGGTGGTGCCCGTCGTGCCCCCCGACAGGTGCGTCAGAAGCGTGATGGAGTGGCGCGCCGTCAGCGAGGTGAGGAACGTGAGCGAGCCGCGCCGGTCGGGCTGGTCGGGCAGCTGCAGCTGGAACAGGTGGCGCGCGCCGCGCGTGCCGCGCAGCTGGCCGCCACCGCCGCCGCCGCCGCGTCCCCCGGCGCCCGCGCACCGCCAGCACGACCGACAGAACGCCTGCCGCTGGCCCAGCAGGCCCTGCACGCCGGCGCCGCCGCCTCCTAGCGGCCGCAGCCCGACGCTGGCCGCGCCGCCCCCGGCGCCCGCGACCGCCGCCGCCACCAGCAGGGGCTCCGTGCGGCCCTCCAGCTCCTTGGCCAGCGCCCGCTCCTGCCTCGCGCGACAAGCTGCAACAGGAGGTCGTCATTATCGTCATGTCACGATCAAATTCAACACCATCTCTGTTGTCGTCATGTCGTCGTCACTTCGTCACATCGTTGACTCGTCGTCATTTCATTTGGGGTACATTTGGGTACACATACCACATGACTTTAAGGGGAGTACAAATATTGGGGTCCCAAAAAGATCAGGAACGACCCCATAATATTTGTACCCCCGTAAAATTCACGTGGTATGGGGAAGACCCCTTACTTCATCCTTCATCACGTCGTCATTACTTCCTCACATGTCATAACTTCGTCACATCGTCACCACTTAGTCACGTCGTCGAATCGTCATCGTCGTCGACGTGACACGACACGTCCCGTCACGTCACTGCCCCCTACTCACCCTTGCAGACGGTGCGGTGGTGCCGGTCCTTGCCCGGCGCGCAGCAGCACGGCAGCATGGCGCGGATCTCCCTCCTGAAGTGCGAGTTGAGCCAGCCGTACAGCAGCGGGTTGGAAAGCGTGGAGCTCATGGCAAGCAGATGGCAGCAGGCGAACATGACGCGGTGCTGGCCGGGGTTGTTGACGAGCAGCTGGAAGGCCGTAAGCGGCAGCCAACTGTGACATCGGACGACAAAGGGTTAGCTTCAGACACGACCGACCGATGGGTGTTCGGTTTGGGGATCATCCAGAAATGACGCCCGCTTTTCAGAGATTAAGGGAGCTCGGCGCCTGCGAGGCTTAGGGTAGGCCACCCCGCGGTACACGCATGCACTACACGCAAGGTGTTGCCTACCCATCAGGCGCCATGCGAGCTTGCATGAACTGAATTTCGCAGGTTCGCAACGACGAGTGACGGACGTACTTTCTGAATGATCCATATTAGGGGGAGGCACGAGGGGGTCTCAGACAGGCTTGTCAGTTCCACAAGCGCCATCCGTTAAACCGCCTAGAGCCGAACACATTCAACAACTACTATTCCCTCCCCCTCACCACCCCCTGTCCGACAAAACTCCAGTCGTTTTGGTTTCAGCCAATGGATGTTGTCTAGACGTAGTCGGCTGTGCTGTGCGATATATCATCCCCCCTCTTCCCTTTCCCCCCGGGCCCGCTCGGCAGTGTATAGAGCCGGGGGAATAAAGTCCCCGACTGGCAAATCCATCCGCGTTTGGACCCGCCTGTGGCAATCTCGTAGTCCTGTATGTGGGAGTCGAGCGTGAGCGCGCATGTGTGAGTGTGGTGGTGTGTGTGTGTGTTGGTGTGAGTGCGGCTGTCTCGCAGGGGCGGGTACAGACAGGCCCTGCAGTCGGCCGCCCCCGCCCACGCCCCGCCGCCGCGCTACCTCAACGATCGACCCGAGGCAGCCACAGAAGGGTATTCTAGTGAAGAGCGAAAGTCATGGCCCGGCGAGGGGAGGTGGGCGAGGGTGCAAGTGAAAGTCTGGCTGCGCCGCGCCGCCCCCGACCCGGGGCGCCAGGCCAAACACAGACAAAAGGAGGAAATCGAGTCGAGTCAGTCGGGGGCCGCCGGGCGGAATGGGGGCCGCCGGGGTGCTGTTTAACATGTGAACTCTGGCGACCCGCCACCCGCGCCGCCGAGCAGGCGCAGCCGGCGCGCAGCCTCACACGTCTAGAATTTCTGAGAGGACATTTCTACCCCCCCCCTCCGACTTTTTTCCCATCTTCTCTCGCAACTATTGAAAGGGCGATGGTCACACCATCTGCGTCAGCCCCCTTTGCTTGCCCTCACCTGAAGGTGAAGACGGCCGCCACGGTGCCGAGGACGAGCGCGGTGCGGCGGCTGCGGCGCCGGCGCCACTGCATGGGCCGCGAGTGCAGGTAGGCCGAGATGCGGGTGTGCACGACGCACAGCGAGAGCGCGGGCAGCAGGAAGTGCAGCACGGCGCGCACGCACGCGTACGAGAGGCGCCAGGCGGGCGCGGGCGCGGGCCACTGCGCCACGCACCGCGGCACGCCGTCCACGTCGGTCACGTCCTGGAGACACACAGGGAGAAAGGCGTGAGCAGGCGGAGAACGTTAAGAAAGCCGACGGCGCTGACACGGTAAGCGATGCCAGGACTCGTCTCAAGTAATGTGTTCCCTGCAGACTTACGTGGAAGGCGACGAGGGGCGCGGCGAGCGCGCAGGCCGCGGCCCAGATGGTGGCGATGACCCGGGGCACGGCGCGGCGCGAGCTGCTGGCGTCGTGGGCGCGGGTCACGATGGCGCGGTAGCGGTCCAGGGCGATGGCGGCCACGGTGCCGGCGGCCGCGCCAGCGCACGCGCACTGCAGCGCCGGCAGCCCGCGGCACAGCGCCACGCTCGCCGCCGTCGTCGCCGCCCCACCGCCACCAGGGCCCCCGCCGAGGCCGGACCAGTCGTGCGCCAGCCACCACAGCGTCCCCGGCAGCGCCAGCACGCAGATGAGGACGTCGGCCGCCGCCAGGTTGGCGATGTACAGGTGTCGGGGTATCACTGCGCACCAGAGACAAGAAAAGATGTGGTTAGAGGGGCGTCAAAAAAAGAAAGAAAGATTAGGGAAACCAAGGGAAAATCGATACTAAAAATCGGAAAAATATGAAGAAATCATGAAAAACAGACAAATCAGTGAGCGCTTGATAGAGCGTTACCCCTCATGGGAAAAATGACCGGGAACCCCCCTCGGGGCTACGGGGCCTGGTGGCGGGGCTGCGGGGCTGGAGCACGGTCGGTCGCAACGGAGACGCGTAGGTCCTGCTGCTGCTGTCGCGGAGCGCATCTGTCTCGCGTCAAATGAGCGACCGCCGGCACTTTGTCACGCGGAGGTTTTCTTGCCCGCCACACCCGACCCCCCTCCTAGGGGGGACGCTCGCGGTGGCGTCGTCGACGGCGTGTCGGCGTCGGCGACAAAAACCAGAGGATCCACCCGAGGCACTGCATTGGCGGAGATGAGGACGCAGCATGCAGCAAGACGCAGCAGCAGGAGCGGGGGATGAGGTCGAGTTCAAGGGCGTCTTCAGAGACACGCCACCACCACCCCGCTGGTGGTGCGGGCGGCGCTGCGCGGCGGGGCGGTGGACGCTGGGGCCGGGCGATAATAACAACATTTCTCACCCGGAGGCCCGTAACTCATTCCACCGCCCCCTCCCCCCCCCTCCGTTTCCGCACGCACTTTAAGGAGGACGCTGGTGCGCCACCACTTCGAGGAGGGGGCGGGCCTGGAGCGGCGCGCGCGGGGCTTCCAATTTCCTCCTTTTTCACAGGGAAACACGCCCACTTTAACGCCTTTAAACGGGCGCGCGGGAAGGGCGCGGGGGGAGAAGAGGGGGGCGAAGGGGAGAGAGGACCTCCGTGACGCGAAGACCCCGCAGGCCCGGCCGCGCTGTTAATGAACTACGCGGAACTACGACTCCTACGTCTTCCAGCAAAACAGCTGGGGCCGGGCGCCATTGGAACTTCGCGTGGGCTGCTGGCTGGAGACCCCTCCCTCATCCTGTCGTGGGCGCAACCATCGCAAACCGACCGGATGCATTTTTAACGAAATAGCCGCGCACGAAACACACGGCGTCATGAAAAAAGAATTTGTCTGGACGGCGATTAATTAGCGAGTTTGATCATCAAACATTGATGGGGAGTACGGTCGCGATGTGTGTGTGGGGGAGGGGGGGGGGTGAATGGTGTAAAGGCATTTCCGGTACCATTAAACCCACGCTACCCTACCCTACGCCACCGTGCCAGGTCACGCGTCACTGCCAGCAGCCGCTCCGGTGGTTAGTCACGGGGTGGGGCTTAGGTCAGGTGGATTCGTAAGCACACGAAACACACCGTCGGACTCGGGCGTTGCGGGTTTTCCCCGCCCGCGCAGCGCGCCCGCCGTCTGCTCGCCCACACGCCCACGCTCGTCGGGACCGCAAAACTGCTGAAGGGTACAACATGCAGTCGGCGGGCCGGGGGTGG
>NW_026267166.1:1333354-1334978 GCF_000697945.3 Frankliniella occidentalis
CGGGCGGGAGGGTCAGCGAGAGGGTCGCAAATTAACTGAACACAAACACACACCCACCGGCCGAAACAGTACAAGCGAGTTACAGTATGGGGGGCTAGCTCGATAATAGCGCGAGAAACAATGGCCGGCGTGGCTTTTACATTTCTGTACACGTTTCTGCCATATACTGTTACCGTTATTGAGCGAGTTTTAGGCATCACCACGACACACTCTGGAAACCCAAGTGTGTACTTAAACACACAATATTCTGCATACCTACATGTATGCAGAATATTCTGTGTACTTGGAAAGTACACAGAATATTGTGTGTACTTGGTCAAGTACACAGAATATTGTGTGTACTTAGTCAAGTACACACTAAAACCTCCATACATTTATGCAGGAGACTTGGTGTGTACTTGACCAAGTACAAGACAAGAACAGAGACGAAAACATCAGCACACCAAACGTCTGCGATACGGTGTTCTGGGCAATCAAAAAGGGAACTAGAAAAAGAACAAACTACTTCCGTTTTTGATTGCCTCGAACACCGTATCGCAGACGGCTTTTAAAGTACAGTACCTAAGTTTCGAGCTCCCCTCCTTATTTGAGAGGTCAGAATCGGACCAAAGTACCATGACAATTTCTCATACTCACTGGATGGAAACAGATAAATGACTGAGTTTTTTTTCCCTTTTCACTTCCGTTAACGAACACCCTATTCAGCGAAACACCCTGTTGATCTTTGATTTCCGGCGACCCGGAGAAGTGACGCGTCCGGTCGAGCCGCGCCAGGCCGGGTGGCTCAGACTCGCAGACTTTCCTCTCCACCCCCCCCCCCTCCCCTGTGTTCCATTTTCAGATCCATACGCCTCCGGCGGGTGTCGAGGCGAACAGGAGGCGAGGACGACATCTCTACTCTGGGACCGCGGCAAAGGCGTTGGCGACGCACTGGCCCAGAAAGCGCGGAGAAAACGAAAAAAAAAATACATACAAAAAACCAATAACACCCCCGCCGAAACACACAAACAGATACACACTACGGAGGAGGCAGCGTGGTTTGGCGGCCGTGCTCCAGACTTGTTGTTGCGTTTGTCCTTCTTGGATGGAAAGGAAACACACGGTTGTTGTACCAGAACCGGCAGGGTGCAGCCGGGCAGAGCGACGGACGGGGTGGCCGAGGGAGGGCGGGCGGGAGCAGAGGGAGAGAATGGGTCCCGCTTTACAAGGTTGTCCCGGTAAAACTAGCAGGAGGAGAATAAGCAAAAGCACACAGGGTGTAAACAACGACCTACACAACCCTACACAACGCACACACTCTGCACCGCTCTCCGGGAAAAAAAGAGAGGACAGCAGCAGCAGCGGGTGGGCCGACCGGCCGAGCCGGCTGGCCACCCCGCTTCCCCCCCCTTTTACGGCCTATACCGACGTACTAGACCCATGCCCCCCTCCGTCCCTTGCCCTACCCACCCCCACGTCAACAGACTGCTCTGCGCTCCGCGGACAGGCGCACCACCCGCGCTAGGGCCGCGCCGCGCTGCCGCTCCCCCACCCCCCACTGCCGCCCTTGACCTCCAATACGTCTCTGTGTGGAGCAGCATTTCCCACACTGAATGGAAGCGGATAGACCCCCCCCCCCTCTCCC
>NW_026267166.1:1335301-1336973 GCF_000697945.3 Frankliniella occidentalis
CCCCCGCCCCGAGCCTCCAAAACCCCCGCGTCGCAATCAGAGCGGGTGGCACCCGAAATTACGACGCTACTGCAGCGCGCCTAACGCGACACGCGGGTGTCACGCAATTTGAAGCACATGACTCTATTCCCAGACGTCTCACGAGGTGCATAATATACCACACCGTTGCCGCGCGGAGGTTCCTAATTTGCGGTTCTGAAGTTTAGTATTTTCAGGGGGAAGAGAGAGAGAGGGAGAGAGTGAGAGAGAAAAACATTTCAAACACACAAAAATTAATGGAAGCGTTTGAAGGAACAACAGTGCGGCACGACCTCGCGTGGTGCAGCGCTGCTCTTTCCTTTCCAGTGTCCTGCGACGACACGGCACGCCAAGCTACGCCACGCCATGCCACGCCATGCCGTGCCACGCCACGCCACGCCACGCCGCGCCGCGCCACGCCACGCCGCGCCACGCCACGCCACGGCGCGACGCGGACGACTGTCATTTGAGTTCGTAAGACTAAACGGCTCGGCGGCGCCGCCGCCGCCGCCTGGCGCTGCCGTGGCGTGACGGTCACCGTCACGGCCGTCACGGCCGCGGTGGGCGGAGGAGGGGGCCTCCCCTCGCTCTGCTACCGCACCACCGACGGGGAAGTCGAGGCGCGCGAATCGTGTCGTTCCATCCGAACTTCTACCTTATAGAGGGGCGGCGCGCTCTCTGAGCCTTCGGGTGCAGTTTTGGCCTTTCGGCTGGATGAGCTCCCAGCTGAGCCGAGCCTTGCTGGCTGGTGTGCAGTGCTGCGCGGGGATGCGTCGCACTGCGGTGACCTTTAGGCGTAAAGGGTGTTTGGTGGAGGGGCTGGGGGGTGTAGTGGACTCAGCCTTGACCCATTCCACGTCGTCGTCGTGTCTGTCTGTGTACCGAACCGAGTGCTGGCACCACCACGGCCACCATACCATCACCTCCGCCACCCCCCGACCTCCCCTACCCCACCCTACTTGACCCTCCAACTTCCTAGTCGGCAGGCGAGTTTCCAATTCAACTACTAGATCACTCCAAATCTCACTTTCGCGTTCCCCGCGCCTCGCCATCTCCCCTTCCCCCACCCATTCGTTTCGAGGAGTCTTTCAACTTCGTACCAGGTGGGCGAGCGGCGAGGGCTGGAAGCATTTGAATCCCTCTGGTACAATAAGTCATCATCATAGCACCCGAATCTAATCAAAACCATAGCACGGGTTACCTCAATCGAACACGGAGTGAACACAGTGAATATGCAGATTCTGGAAAGTAAAGCGGTTTTTCATAATTCCCTTTCTATGGCCGCGATAACGATATTTTAGGTCGCAGCCGGGTCGAGCTTGCATCCCGCAAAACTTTTGCGAAGAGTGCCGGAGAAGCATACACGCTCACTCCACTTTCAAAAACTTATCCGATCCGATAAAAGGTGGATGAATGAGGTAAAAAAATAAAAGTCACGCCTCGCGCTACACAAAAGTATGATTGGAGTGAAGGTTGACGCGAAACTTTTCATTACGGTAACGCGCCGTGACGCGGCAGGCGGGGCGCGGATCAGCGAGCGCCGCGCCGTCACCGCCGATAACGTGACAATCAAATTTTTAGCGCCGTGCGGAGGGGAGAACGAGAGAGAGAGAGAGAGAGAGAGAGAGAGAGAGAGAGAGAGAGAGAGAGAGAG
>NW_026267166.1:1338140-1343449 GCF_000697945.3 Frankliniella occidentalis
CCCCCCGCAACCTCTTTACCATCGTGGTCACTATGACCGCCCCTCCACCTCTCCTCTTGCCGCCGTATGGTCGTGATGCTCTCGAGCAAGGTCAAGGGTTCGAGGCAAATAAGTAGTGTTCGCGATGCAACCATGCTGCAGTGCAGCACATTATATTATCGCTTTCAATTTCAAATAGCTCCGGCATGGCGCATGCGACGAAATGATTCGTGCAGACGGTCAACGCGGAGCGAAATGATAGATATTCCGACCGCGCAAATGATACAAACCAGTCGCAATACACGACTGCTTCCGCATATTGTCGCATATTGCGCCTCGTTGAGCCGGAGGGCGTTACGGACATGCCAATCTCCCAGAGAGACGGATAGACATACAGACAGATAGAATGATACACACAGACTCACATACACACATTTTTCATGGTCAAAGTTTAAAAGGCCCCCAGAGATCCCGGGCGAGCGCGCCCTTTTGCTGCCAATACTGTGTGGCGCGCATAAAAGGCACGACGAGATGAGCCTGGCTTTAGGCCCGCCGGCCGCCAATATCGACAGACGGCCGACAAAGAAGAAGGGAAAAAGTGTATGAAAAGTACGGGAAGCAGGGAAAAATCGGTGCGGGGAAAAATTATGTGCGTACACAGTGTGGTTAATAAAAAAAAAATAATCACGCACGATATTTTTCGTGATCTGAGCTTAAACAGACTCTGTCTGTCGATTGTAGATAAACGTGTCAGTTGATTTCCACAGGTTATATGGGAAAATGTGGAGCCAGGAACGGCGGGATACAAAATGTCAAGCGTGTCAAAAACAATGTTAGTCTCTAATAAAATTGAATAATATAGAAGCCGGTACATGAACGAAACATAATACAAGAAAATAAAAAGAATAAGTCGCTACGAAAAAGTTGTGGCCGCGCGGCCGTCCGGCGGCACGTGTGTGTCATTGTGGCGATAAGGGCCGTATCGGGACGTTGTATCGGCACGGACGGACTGGAGGGCCGGGCGGGCCGGTCGAGCGGACAGAGTATCGAGCGGACAAAGCGCAAAGCGGACGCGCAAAGCGGCTGACAAAAGCGACGCGACTCCCCCCATGTGTCCCACGGGCGCCGCCCCCCATACTATAGGCCCACTTCGTGTGTTATTTGGCTTTTTTTACCCCCTATTCCCCTTTAATGTCCCCTCTTCCTCGTATCTATTTTTTTCCTACACCTTTTAGGGACCATACATATACCACGTGGACACTTTTTGGCCACTTTTTGACTCCCCCCTCCCCCCCTGTGGACAAACGTGGACATTTGCCTCACCCCCCCCCCTACCCCCTGTCCACGTGGAAAATCGAAAATCGATTCTTTACGCTATTTTGCCTAGCTACATGGCAAATTTCGAGCAAATGCATTCAAAATACTGCAAAGTTTTAACTTAAATTCGTCATAGCAGCGTAGGCTGTTAAAATGCACCTTTTAAACCAAACAAAATAACTGTATATTATAATTTTTACTGTAAATTTCTAGGAAATTTCTTCCACGTGGACAGTACCTTAGTCCCCCCCTCCCCCCCTGTGGAAAATCGTGGAATTTTTGCGAACCCCCCCTCCCCTCCTTTCTGTCCACGTGGTATATGTACGGTCCCTTATACGCTTTTGCGCGGACGGGCGGATCGCCATTGTACCACTCGCTCCTGGCTGCCTATGGACGTATCTAAGTATAGGGATGTATGCGTGTGTGTGTGCGCGTGCGTGCGTGTGTCGTGTAAGCACGTACTGGAAAACGAAGTGTGCACATGTCACACACCTACTGGTGAGTGAAAAAAATTCACACACCTGTAGGTGTGCGACAGAGTTTTTACACTCCTGCCAGATGTATGAATGCGACCATACACACACGGGGGAGTGAGTAAATAGCTACCTTTTCAAGTGTACGAATCTCTATTCGCTCACCTAAAATGTGTGAATATTTTGTGAATTTTTAAAACCAAAAAGTGATAGAAATTTACATTACCAAAAACTGAAATTTTAACCTGAATTTTTTCCCCTGTGTAGTTCCTCCCAACCTATGGTGCATGCTGAAGAATGACGCTCCCGTGTTGTTCGAGCCAGGCGAACACTGCAGAGGCAGCACGGAGGCACAAATATTTGCGCGGGCGCTATGCTTTTGTCCAGGCCGGGCCCGGGGCTGCTGCCTCGGCTGGTGCATTATGCATCAGACGGTGCACCGAGGGCCGCACCCGGCTGAGTGCATGCTGCACTACCGCCCCACACCACTCTACATATTTAATTTGCAAAGAGGGAAAAGAAAAAAGCTTCGCTCACTGCTCTAATTGTAAAAGTAACGCGAGGAAAGGGGAGGGGGGTGGTAATTAAAAAATTAGTCAGCCGCGACCGTGAAAATAACCTGCAAATAACCCACGCGGGGCGGTTGCGGGTTTGTTTGGGCGGGGTGCCTCTCTTGCCTCCATTCTCTCGGTAACCTTCCCAAGTCCAACTACTGCTGCATCCAACGACCTTGGGGGGGCCCTTTCATCTACCCCACGATATGGACTGACGGGATAATCCTGGTGTATAGTGCAATGCCGTCCCGCTGATGGTGTACACGCCACATGAGGCGCTGCGTGTGTGTGTGTGTGAGAGAAAGAGAGCAGGGAGAGAGAAGAGAAAGGGGTAGAGAGTAAAGAAGGAGAGAGAGTAAAGAGGGAGAGAGAATGATAGAGATATAGGGAGAGACTTTAAGTGCGTTCTGCTTGCTGGTACCCATGGCATGGCATGGCTCGTTGTCTTTGGAGAGATGAATAATAAATTCCCTTCCCCGTGCTGGCGGGGGCCCCGGGCCCCGCGTGCCGGTGCCGGTCCCGTCCGGGGCCATTCCCTCCTACTTGACGGCGCAAACAATACAGGCAATAGGGTTCGGTTTGTGCAGTGGGCGTGGTGAAAGCGTGGCGAGGGTGAGGATGGCGTCCGGAGGAGGGGGGGGGGGGCTGTGGCGGACCCAGTCTGACCAGACGGGGGGCTTGCGGCCGGCGGCATTGCCGGGGCATCCGCGGCAGAGGGACGCATAGTAAGCATAGCATTGTGTCGGACAAGGGGCCGGGCGGCCAGGCGCGCCACAGGGTGGCTCCCACCCCCTACCCCAGCGGTAATCCGCGGTGCAACCCACCTCAACCTCCTCCCCCACCCTGCAGCCCACCACGTACTCCGCCCTTATCCTCCATCGCGCCTAAAACAAAACAAAACAAAAAAGGTATGGCAAAAAAACCTCCAAAGCCTGGATTTGTAAAAAAGAAGCGCAAAAAATACCCTCTCTCTTCCGAACGCAGTGAATCTTCTTATTTTGGCCGATTATTCTCCCTCTCTTTCCTCTCGCTCTCTCGTATAATTACCGCGAGGGAAGAAGGACTCCTTCTCCTCCTTCTCCTCCCCCTCTTCCGGTATTTCCTCCCCGCACCTTTGGACGGCCATCCCTCCCCCTTTCAGGTCAGCGCATTCATGTATCAGGCCACCGCGCACCTCGGGCCAAAGGCGTTCCAAGGCGTCCCAAGGCGTTCCTGCCCGGCGTTCCGAAGCATGCGGACGGCAGCGATGGGACAAGGACAAGGCCACGAGCACCTGCCTTGCGCCCAGGAAGGGGTGGGGGGGAGGACACAGGTGGCCGCTCAACCGACCGCGAACTGGTGGAAACTACCACCCCAAGGCGAGTTCTAATGCCCCTCATGCAGGCGGGATTGCCTCCCATTAGAGTTATTGCACGCACGCGTTACGCTGCTTGGCTATGGGAATAATGGAGATTCCGCCAGAAAAGGATTCAAAGTATTTCTAGCGATCGGGTATTTTGAGCGCGAGCCGACCGTTCTCGACTCGTTCTCGTCAAAAATTGAAAACAAAGAGGCTCTCCTCGTCAACTCTGCTCCGAGTCAACCCTGCCCCTGCCCCTGTCCTTGGGCGGCTTAAGCCCCCCCCCCCCCCCCGAACCATGGGGGGTCGGTGAGTGCGGGCAGCCGATACCGGGCCGGCCACACCCCCTCTTGTCCTGCACTTCACTCGGAGTGAAGGGTGGACGGCGGCGGGGACTCGAGGGGGAGCGTTTGGGGGCGGGCCCGCCCTCCTCGTCCACCTGCTGCCACCGCCGCGAGCGACCCCCTCACAGCAGGCAGGATCGATGGCATGCACGACCTGACCCTTCACGGACGCATCTGTCTGCATGACGATGAAGAAATCATGGCTCGCCCCGCTTTGGGACATAAGTGGACCTCCCCCACGAGACGGTCGGCACTAAAGTGATAATGACTTTGCACCCCACCACACCACCCCAGTTCACCCTGACCTCGCGGCGCCGCACCCTGTTGAGCCCCCCACGCGCCCTCATCGCCTGCTGCAGGCGTTCAGTGAATGTGTCAGCCCCAGCGCCTTGCCTTCTTACTCGCATCGGGTGGGAAACATTTTGTTCTTTTATTGAAATTATTGTTCGTGTTCGCTTCGCTATCGCAGGTGAACGACAAGCGCTAGCGCTCGTTCGGTTCGTTCGAAGAATTTTAGACCAATTTTGTTCGAGTTCGTTCGAATTCGAACTGGCCTGTTCGCTCATCTCTATCGCACCCCTTTGCCTCGGCGAGCAGTTCTCTCTCTCTCTCTCTCTCTCTCTCTCTCTCTCTCTCTCTCTCTCTCTCTCCGGAGCAGCCTCTCGCTGCCCCATCCTAGTTAGCAGCAGTTATGCATGGATCTGGGGCGGCGAGTGTTTTCCGCTCAGCAAACCATCCGTTTCCGCCCCAACTCGTTAATGTATTGGGGGCCTTCCGCTCGCTCCTGCTGCTGCTCCTGATGCTGCTGCTGTTTCTCAAAGAGCCCCCATCCCCCACAACAACAGTTTGGACCAGTCCATTTTTCTTTGGCAACCTTATCCAGGATTACCCCGGCTGCCTTGGCCTGTCCCGCGCGCTGACCCGGCTGCGCCCGGCTGCTGCTGCTGGGCTGGGGCGCGGCTTCGGTCCGACCGAACTCCTCCTTCTTCGCCGCGAATCCCCCCCTGGATCTGTGTGAGTGCGGTGCGCGGCGGACTGTGCGCGAGGGTTCTTGACCCTGGTCCTGCCGATGCTGCTCCCAGCCCTGCCCTGCCCTGCCCGCCTGGAACTGCTCTCCCCTGAGGAGGGGGGAGCGAAAGCCTTGTTTCTGTGTCAGGGACATCACCGAATGCTCTGTCGCCCACGCTTATGGGCGACCGCCGCACACACACACACACACATATCCATAGTGTTATTTTCCCCGGGAATAAGGAGGGTTGCCCATGAGGTGGGGGGGGGGGGTGGAATTGCCGTCGAGGAAGGC
>NW_026267166.1:1343939-1344500 GCF_000697945.3 Frankliniella occidentalis
GGGGGGGGGGACGTGAAACAAAAAATCTATGCCGGAAAACGTGGGCAGAGCAGGTCGCGAGTATGACGGACATTCGGTGGAAGTTAAGTAAGTGGTCCTGGCTGGCGTGACGCACCCGCCCGACCGCGGCTCGCCGCCCCCGCTCAACTCCAGAGGCAGCGCGCGGCACCGAAAACTCTGCGAACACTTTGCGTGGCCCAAATTTTGCCATTGGAAAGGTAATGATAGAATTTAGTCATGCAAAAAGGGCCACACAGAGAGTGCTCAGTGAGTGAGGGGGTCCGCGCGCTTCCGAGTGCTTGCTCCCGCGTACGCGAGACGCCCCAAAGGTCGCAGGTCGTGCTTGCAGCACAACTGCATTATCCACCTTATTCTTCTACCTCAGGCATCGTTCGTTTTCGAGTTGTTTTGGGGGCAGGTTGCCGTGCAGGCATCCGGACAGCCTGCTGGGCAGGCTGCCCTCCGCTCACTGGCCTTGGAGCAGCGCAGTTCTAGCGACGCAGCTGCGCGATGAGCCGCCGGAGCCCTGGGATCTGAGCGCCCCCGCCACCCCTCTCCTTT
>NW_026267166.1:1344550-1345411 GCF_000697945.3 Frankliniella occidentalis
CGCAGGAGGCTCAGGGAGGACCCCGCGCTCACCCGCGCTCTCTGCGGGATAAACCCCCTCGCCTCCCCTCCGCTCCGTCCCGAGCTGGAGAAATGCACAAAGGGCAGGGGTCGGGCCGCCTGCCATGGCGAGGGTAGGCCAGCCCGCTGCGCACCCCGGTCCAGCGGGCGGCCTATCCTGCAATGAGCAGGCGCCCCCCTGTCCCTTTTGTTACGGGACGGCCGATCATTTTGCAATAATAATGAGTGATGTAACCGATCCACGCGCCCTGCTGCTGCTGTGGACCCTTAAGGGGTAAGGGGAGCGAGGAATAACAAGCAGGTGTGAGAAGAATGGGCGCCGCCTCGCGGTTGTCGCGCTCGTCTAGCCGGATTGCGCAACAGTACAGAGTGACGCTGTCTACGGGTGACGAGCGAGCTCACTCCTCAACGCCCTCTCCCCCGCTCTTCCTCCTCCTCCTCCTCTGGTCCACGACACCCTCTCTACCGGTCTGGAACGGGCCGGAGAGGTGGGAACAGGAGGGCGGCACTAGGCTGGTCTTTTGTTTCTCCCGAGGACGTCATAGAGACAACAACTTTCTAGTCGCCTTTGAGGCTTCCCTTGTTCCCCATTTCCACGAACGCCGTCTACTAGTTGATTAATTCGTTTCCCCTCTTTTGCAAGATAGGGAGAGGGAGGTAGAGAGAGCGTGAGAGTGAGAGAGAGAGAGAAAGAGAGACAGAGAGAGAGAGACAGACAGACAGACAGATAGACAGCGAGACAGAGAGAGACAGAGAGAGGAGGGGGGGGGGGTAGAGAGAAGGGCTAGAATAATGCTACCGGACATGAGAGAAAAAAAGCGAAAATACGAATGAAACAAAG
>NW_026267166.1:1345761-1348975 GCF_000697945.3 Frankliniella occidentalis
GTGGGGGTGGGGGAGGGGAGTCAGATGAGCGACGGCACCTGTAGAAGACCCGCAGCCTCGCCCGCAGCACCGCAGGTCCACAGCAGGTTGGTCGGGTTCCAGAGATAGGATCCCCAGGGTTCGGCAGGACCCGCAGTGTGTGACCCCACCACCACCACCCTTTCCAACCCCGCTTCATCCCGACACGTCCCTGCACTTGAGCCCCGCCGCTGCCGCCGCTGCCTCTGCCGCCGCTGCCTCTGCCGCCGCTGCCTCTGCCGCCGCATCGCTCCCGCGCGCCGTGCGCGATACCCACCCGACTGGCTCCTGCTTGTTCTGTGTTCAAGGCCCTGGCGGCGGTCCTGCCCCGCTCCTGTCCCCCGACATTGACCTGGTTGTGGAGCGCGCGTCCCCGCCCGTGCACTGCATGGGGACCGCGCGCGGCCACGAGAGAGAGAGAGAGAGAGAGAGAGAGAGAGAGAGAGAGATAGAGAGAGAGAAGGGGAGAGAGAGAAAGAGAGAGAGCTGCCGCACCTGCACTGGATTTGACACGTGACAGCCTCGTTACACTCCGCGCTGCGATGTGACGCCCATAGGTCCGCGCTTGGCAGAATGAGACTGTCCGTCACATAGTAATTTTATAGCAAATCCGCACATATAACGCCCAACCTCTACCCTCCCCCCCCCCCACGCCTGAAATGGCGCGCAGATTTTAATCACCATTCCCGAACGATGTGTTGTCGGGTTTATACGAAATAACGGCAGAGTGACGGCCCGGTTTTAATCCTTTTAGCATATTGGCGGGGTAAACTGTTGCGCGATCGGAATTCCAAACGGAACCACCACCACCACCCCATGTCTGTTATTCTCTCTCACACCCGAGCAGTGTGTGGGAACATCCCGTGAGAAATTATTTCTCTGTCTCTCTGCGTGTTCGGCCGGTGTGGTCTGCGCTTTCGCACGCGCGCACACACACACACACACACGGGGTGTGGTCCGGCTGCCGGTGGCCGTGGCCTGCTTAATACATGAGGTGCCCCTCCCCCTGCTATGGACTTTGCCGCCCAAACGGCCAGATTGTGGCAACAACAAAAGGCATATATGGATGGGAGGTGCGGAGGGAGCGAGAGAGAGAGAGAGAGAGAGACTCAGAGAGAGAAAGAGAGGTGGTTAGAGAGAGCCGCGGGGGAGGGGATCCCGATTGAATCGGGAGAGCTAACGCAGCGCGCGGCGAACAGAACAAGACTTATTGCACATGCCGTCGATGGCAGCGGGCGATGTGCGGAGTGAACCTCCCAATCCTTCGCATAGACGGCAGGATACTTTGGGAAAAAGTGATTCAACGTGATTTGATGCTGCTATGGTCATCATATACAACGAAACAGAAACAGAACAAAAAATGTCGGGCTCGCGCTTTCTCTATATTATCTAATATCTTAATAGCCGTGGAGGGAAAGGGGAGGCGTGCCTGTCTAGTCCTTGACCCGTCTACGGGGCGCGGCCCGCCTTGTCCAGCGCCACCTCGCTCTTGAATCCGACAGCCCCCGTCACTCCTGAGCTTGTGTTTGGTGCAGACAAAGAGAGAGAGAGAGGGGGAGAGAGAGATAGATAGAGAGATAGGGAGAGAGAGAGACAGAGAGAGAGAGAGAGACAGAGAGAGACAGAGAGAAGGGGGAAGGGGCAGGGGTGCTCGTCGTGACTCGGTCCGAAATAAAAGTTCCCGTGTGTCTTCTCTTTTCTCCCTGCTGCCGTTGCCGCTGCCGAACGACCGACACGCACGCCTCTATACCAACCACCCAACGCCGGGCGGACGAAACGGGCAGCAAATAACGCTACACGGGAAATGGCGCAGGGGACATGGCAAAAGAAAAAAGTGTGCGGTACGTGTCTTGCGCGAGTCAAATTTGACATCATTTACTATCATCACAATACATAATAAAATCATACCTACGATCCCACAACATATGTCAGTCGTTGCGAGAGTAGCCGGAGTTGCGTTTGCGAACGAGTTACACCCCAATCGCGGAGCTGCATAATGACACACGGTTTGAGCTGTGTGCCGCATTATCCCGCCGGTCGCACGCTGCGCCGCATTCTCCGGCATTATGCGGCTCCTCCTCCTCCCCTCCATTTGCAGCGCCGCGCCGAATCACTGCTGTACGTAACGCGATGATGGTCCGCTCGCTCGGCGGCGCGAGCTCGGGCCGCGTCGTGGCGGCAGCAGCGGGTAGCGGCAACATGTGTGTGGCGTGTGTCGAGGGAGAGCGGGTGGGGAGCGGAACGGAGCGAGGTACCCGCGGGAGAGAGGGCTCCTCCTCCTGCCGCTCCCTTACAGACACATACTTGCTGTTGGGGCGAGCAGGGCGAGCAGCGAGCAAGGCGCGCGGGCTGTGGCAGAGCGCCATAGGTCGAGCAAATTGGTGTCCCCTGAGTAAAAAAGAGAGACGAGCCAACATCGCAGCAGGGCCTCCCCTCTGCTTCTTCTTTCGAAACAAGACCGAATGAAATAATGATAAACAAACCAGAACGGTATATGTGCTGCTTCACTGTAGGAAAATACATCGCGATTTGAGGAAAAACGACCTGTTAATTATTTTTTTTTGCACAAAGTCTTTGTACCGGATATGTCCGTATAAAATAATAAAAGATTTGTAAGTATGTTGTTGTTCTGAAAAACGACTAGAAACTTTTGAAATAACCCTCTAATATAATTAAATCGTGAGATTACGAATAGTTTGTTTTTATAACACCACGCTCTGTGGCAACTCTTTTATGAGTGAGTAACGCAGTAACACCCGCGGGAACCTATCACCCGCGAGATCACCCCGATTGTGCAGCGCTTTATTTGGGCTGTATAGTATCGGGCAGGCGGCACTTTTATACTGATGTAGCTCACCGTGCGGCACACCCCGAAGTATGCCATCTGGCACACCGTGAAGTGCGCCTGCACCCCGGCAGAGTGTCACCAAAAGAAAGCGCGCCACCACACCACGTGGCGCAAAATAGGTGAAGAATATATTATTGAACCGCCATCGTCGCCAAAATAGAACACCCTCATTACCGTTTTGTGTAAGGGATCGTTTCGAGTGCGACTTGCCTCACACGGACCACGAACGCAAACGTTCCTCACACGTGTCTAGTGCCTTACACGTGTCTAGTGCCTTACACGTGTCTAGTGCCTTACACGTGTCTAGTGCCTTACACGTGTCTAGTGCCTTACACGTGTCTAGTGCCT
>NW_026267166.1:1351810-1354074 GCF_000697945.3 Frankliniella occidentalis
GGGGAAAAAATGAAATAAAGAAAGAGACTTCTGTTTTAAAAGAAGGTTGGTCCATGCGAGCAATTTTGTTGTATTCTGCGGACTAGGTATAACCAATTAACCGTTTGTCCAGAACGAAAACAGAAGTAGAAAGGAAGCCATGGTACCGTAAAGAAACTTCTTCTCCCTTTATTCTTCTGTATCCGTTCTTCTGGACAAACGGTTAATAATATAGGAGGTCCACTCGGGTGACGCTGCACGTCTGCCGCGCGGCGCCAGACCCACCTGGTAGCTTTACGACCACGGACATCGTGTGGGCGGACGTTGCGCGCGGGCGTCCCGTCGCGTTGCACTGCACATCCCCCGTGTTTGCGCAACATTGTTGCCGATTATAGCAGCGCGTCTATCTACGACTCTCGATTCTCCGGAAGCAGGGGGCTCTGACGCTGCAAAGGCAAAGGGTCGCACGTCCCTTCTGTTGCGCACCGATCCCTTTGCTGGCAGACGTTCGAGGACTAGAAACGCTCCCGCATGCACACACTAAATTGTTATAAACTTTTTTTATGGACTTGGTTCTATAGTTTTTCTATAGTTTTCTCTAGTTAGAACTATAGTTCTCTCCTCCTGCCCTTGAACTGCACATTTTCGACAATTGTATGATTCAGTTGGAACACACTTGTTTAAAAACTCGTGGATTAACTGAGGATCCTTCTACCCGGGATCATGTGCAGCCTTTTTTTTTGTCGATCGTCTGCCTTCACTTTTGATCAATGTGAGCAGAGTCAGATTTACCTCTTTTCCCTATTCACCTTTCTCCAAGTCCAAACTTGCGGCCTCTGCCGTTGGAGAATTCAGGTCTGCACTGTGCTAATTACTTTGCGAACTTCACGAGCGCATCGGTGCCTCGGGCTGGCTCTAGCACCCATACACAGGCAGGAGAGAGAGAGAGAGAGAGAGAGAGAGAGAGAGAGAGAGAGAGAGAGAGAGAGAGAGAGAGAAAAAGAAGGCAGAGGGAGGAAAAGTTGCACAGGTGCGCTGTGGTGGGTGGGCGTGGGCACTGCTCGCGCCAGGTCGGAGTAGAGCTAGAAAAAAGGGGGAAGGATTGGCGGCCGAGCGTGTTATGGATTAGAGATCACCATTCTACTGTAGGGCGTACCCAGCGAACAACAGTTATCCTTTCATCGCTGCCCAAGCTAGAAGAGGCTCCCGCTCTGTTTTTTCGCTCCTGCTGACTTCTACTAATGACGACACCACTAATACTGCCACTACTACTACCTCGAGCCGCCGAACCGTAATCTCCAGAAAATGGGGAAATCTCATCAGCATTTCCGACTTTCATTTCTCAATGCCATCACCAAACTTATTTACGTCACATTTTCGAGCGAAAGGTGGAGCGGCAAAGGTGACCTTCTGACCTTCTGGCCCAGTGCGGCTCGGTACACTACTGGCGTGGCAGTGAAGCCACACACAACTATACTAGACTACTTGACCGACTCGCTCCCTCCCCCACAGCGCTAAGTTCTACAGCAAGTCGCCCTCCATGCTATGGGGGAGGGAACGGCTTCTCCTCTCCCGGCGCGAGATCACGAGGTCCCAGTAGTGCGTAGGCATGCACGTGGAGGTCACGTCACGTGCCTCGTCACGTGTTGTCACGCCTCGCCGTCACGGCACCACACTGTAAAACTTTAAGTCGTCACTTTACGACAAAGTCACTGCTTAATTTTACTCATGGATGGTTCGTCACAAAGGGTGAGATAAATGTATTGTCACGTGACAACTTATTCATGAGATCTGATAAATTTGCTGTGTCGTCACATGATTGTATGTCATGTGATAAATATTTCGTCACTTGGATGCGGGAAATTTTTAAAAAAAGAAAATGTTTAAATGAAAGTTGCGTACTCTCATTTCCCATATACACAAACTTCAACTTACATAATAAACTTCTACATACATGGGCATTGAATTTATGATAGCATTGGATTAAGACATACCACAACATATCCTGCCGAAAAACATTCTTGTAGACAATACATTGCCAAATAGAAACGTTGACCTGAAACTATTCCTCTTTAAATTCTTTACAATCGAATTTCTGTTGCAGTCATAAGGGAGCAATAATATTAGTGGAATCGTCACCAATGGTTGCAATTCTGAGGAGTCTTGAATGCAAAGCAAAAATTCGTGGTAACTTGCAACATGTCATGCATCTATTGCATCTATTTAATTTAATGTATCTCACAATTCCAAAGCCAAAACACACTCACCTAGCACTCACCAATCTT
>NW_026267166.1:1355209-1356781 GCF_000697945.3 Frankliniella occidentalis
TTTTGATAACTTGTGACGAATAATCTGATGTATTTGGGACTATTGGTGTGTCACGTGACGAATGGTTCATTTAAATGAAATGACAAATGCTACATCACATTGTGACGAATGTTTCTTGTGATGTGACGATTGTTTTATCTCAGCCCCTGTGACGAATAATTTGTAGCAATATTTGTCGTCACATGACGATGCAGTTTAACAGTGCAGAGAGCGGCTCTGTTTTGTTTCATTATACTAGAGAGTTTGTTATTCCCTTATTGTCACGTGGGGTCAGAGCGTCAAACGCCGGAATAAGGAAGGCCCTCCCCCCCCTCTTCGCAAAAAACACCTTCCAGCAGCAGCAGCGCGATATTTTGTCTCATTAGCGTTTCGTATCCACGAGGCTGCGCAAGCAAGCGATAAAGCGCGCCATTGGCGTGTCGACCAATTCTCACTTTCTCTTTCTCCTCCTCCCCCTTCTGCCCTCTCCCTCTTCCTTCCTATACCCCTCGCTTTCAACATCAGAAAGGGAAAAGCCACTCTGCTGGAGGCGTACAAAGAAAATTAGCTTTGACCTTTAATCATTCGATGAACAATAACATCGCCACGACCTGTAACTGGCCCCGTAGGCCCGAGCGGGCGGGGTACAGCTTGTAAAATCTGTGGGTCTCGGTCTCAGGAAATCTCTGTGGATTCTCGTGAATTTGCTCCGAATTCTGAAATTCACGAAATCTATGTAAAGTCCCGAAAACCGAAGTATTGTCAATTTCAAAGTTGTGGCCCTCTCCGGGCCCACTCCCTCACATCTATCAGACTTAGCCGTTAGCCTTCCCTAAACCATGTACTGTGGTTTCTTGGTTCACGAGGATACAGAGCCAATAATATTCTTTGACATTCCTAAGTGCGAAACGTGATACCGAAACAATATACAAAAGACCTTGAAGATTCTAAGTTGATTTGACGACGAGATCGTTTTGATATTACGTTTCCATTTTCTCAGTCATTTCGCACAGGGACTTTCTCTAGTAAAGTGTTACACACGCTTTCCCCGGGGGCGCTGTGGTGGTGGCAGTCCGTTTACTGTGTTTTGCCGAACCACCTCACCGACGCTCACGATCAATTCGCGAGAGGAACGGTACGCCACAACAATTGGAATTATTGACGTCGGGGTGAAACGCATGGAAAACTCTGCGCTGTTTGCTCAGGACTCCGGCCGCCTCCGGCCGCGACCTTGCCGCCGTACGGGCACCGATACCCGCGAGGCTCAGGTCGTCGTTGAAGGAAGGATCGGAGGACTCGAAGGAGACGAGATGATGTGCAATCAAAGGTGTGGGTCGCGCGGAAAGAACAGCGAAACACTCGAAAAAAATTAGAACGGATTTAGGAAGAGGGGAGTTTAAGGGGGGAAAACAACGGAAATGGAGAAATCAGCCCCCTTCCTCGAGCACCCCCCCCCCCCTTTGCTCCCAACCTTAAAGACAGACGTATGATGTAGGGCGACCCGGCCCGCTCTGGAGAGAGGGAGAGCGCAAATCTGAGGGCGACTTAACGCCAGGAACGTGTGGAAAGGGGGGGGGGGAGAGAGAGAGAGAG
>NW_026267166.1:1356831-1357645 GCF_000697945.3 Frankliniella occidentalis
GGGGGGGGGGGCGCCACTACGTGCAGGTGCGGGCGACACGCAGCGCCCCTCCTGGAGGTAAATGAACAACAACAGCGTACGGACGGGAGGCGCTTAAACGCACCCGCACGGGAAGGGACCGCAAGGATCAAGGAGGCAGGCACACCCGGTGTCATCTTGTGCGCGCTGGCAGCTTTCTCGGGTCCAGCGGCCCAGCATGCTCTCTGTGGTCTTCTGGGACATGACCCAGCAGAAGGAATGGGACGCACCATATCGATCGATTCCTTCCCGTCTCTCTCTGTCTCTCTCTCTATCTCTCTTTCTATCTCTCTCTCTCCCGTTATACTCCTTCATTCCCCAAGCGCGGCCGGGCGCACCATGTTTTCTCCGTGATTTCCGATTTTGCCGGATTTGTCGGATTCTTTTCCTCTCGCGCCATCACTTCGATGAGAGCGCACACAAAAGGGAACGGAGGAAGCCCTGGCGGCCGGCGCACCTCTCCACTGGGGCCCACCCGTGGCCCGCCCGTGGCCCGCCCGTGGCCTGGGTGAGTCCTCCCCGATGGAGCCGTCATCCTGTTCCCCGCCCGGCCCGCGTAGGTTCTTTCTCCTGGCGCTACCCGGGGGAGGGTCGAGCGGCAATGTCGTAATATAAAGGCTCCAGGGTGTGGCGCAGGTCCGCGACAAGGGAGAGAAGGGAAACACATTAAACTCACAGGAAAAAAAAGAACCCCCCCACACTCGCTAAATGCAAGGCAGGGACGTGGAATACCATCGCCGCCCTTTATCGCAGCGTTCTCGATCATAACGGCCGGGATAACGGCGGGGGTGGGGGG
>NW_026267166.1:1362995-1365295 GCF_000697945.3 Frankliniella occidentalis
GGGGGGGTGAGGGAGAAAGTTCATCGGCACACAACTTGTCAGTGTCACGTCGTGGCGCGGGCAGGGCCAGGAGCGGGGGCCGCTGGAAATGAAAACTAACTTAAGGGGAAGAGGAATTACGGTGTCGTGTTCGTGTACTGGAAGAGGGGGCAGGCGGCCTCTCGTCGGTCGGTAGGCTGGTATCGGTATAGCTGCCACCACTGTCGTTGCACCGCTCGTCAGAGGCAGTGTAATGGAGAGAACCTAGTACGTACACTTTGGGTAGCCGTTATAGCAAACATCATGACAAACTGAGCTCAGCAACGTGGAGACGGTAAACCGAGTTTGAACCACCAAACCAAACCCGAAGGGGGGAGACGGAGCGGCACACGAAACACTCTCGTGGAGACGTACATATGCAAACGAAAACGCTGTCATAACGTGAACTTACTTTTACCGGCCGTGCTCTTTCGCGCGCTCTGCCTCGCCACGACGCAGCAGACGAGCACGTTGGAGGTGAAGCCGGCCACGGCCAGGACGCCGTAGAGCAGGACGAGGGTGACGCGCAGCAGCGGCGTGTCCAGGGCGCCGTCCCCGGGGTACAGGTCTGCATCCTGGACACCCTGCCCTAGCAGGAACGAGTCCAGCACGCTGCCGTTCGCCTGCAAAACAAAATAACAAACAACATTTTAGATCCACCCCGCACCATGGCTACGGGGTAGCTGGAACCTCCAGCCTGGCGTAAGTGACATGTGACGTGCAGCGTCAGCGCGGCGGACGGATCTCCTGTTTTGGCGCCTGCACGGACTGGAATTTTCCTTTCTCCAGTAACATGATGACGACTCGGCCTGCCTAGCAGACGAGGTTAAGCAGACGGGAGAGAGGTGACGCGTTGGGGAGGGTAAGCGGTGGGGGTGGCGGCGGCGCCTCGGGCGGGGAGTCGCGTGATCCCCGTCGCTGAGTGGCGACGACATCGCGAGAGACATCGCTGACTCGGCTGCGCCGACGGCGAGGTGGGGTAGGGGGGGGGGGATGTGAGAGGGATATGGGGGAGGGAGAGGGTGGGAGAAGGGGGTGTGTCGGAAATGGGTTGGAGGAGTGGCGGGCAGGCGGGTGAGGAGTTGGAGCCGAGTTGGAGCATCAGGGGCTCGACCGTATACATGGTAAATACGATAGGTCAAACGTCAAACTATTACACTGTAAATACCTATATTGCGTTATCTAATTTGCAGACCCCTTAAAATT
Organism: Frankliniella occidentalis; assembly: GCF_000697945.3. NCBI lineage: Eukaryota > Metazoa > Arthropoda > Insecta > Thysanoptera > Thripidae > Frankliniella > Frankliniella occidentalis. Next base: position 1,364,220 of record NW_026267166.1, read on the forward strand.
GTATTCAAGAATACAATTTTCAAAAGGTGACATAAATTCTACAAAAAAAAAAAAAAAAAAAAAAAAAAAAAAAAAAACAGCAGAAATATTGGTCAATACTACTGGCAGCCTTAAGTGCTCCAGGAGAAGGAACGGAGGGCCAAAAGGACGGAGAGGCAGGCGGGGCGGAGGTTGTGAACGTCACACAACCCCCTGCCCTTCTCTACCCCAACCGTGTGTTCTGCGGGCGGATCCCACATAACTTCCCTCGCAGATGCCTTGTATACACTCTCTGGTTTCCAATTAACATGTGTGTTGATGGAGTGCGGGGTGGGGGGATGGAGAGGGGGTAGGTGGGAGGGTGAGTAAGGTGCCGAGCCGAGCGCTCCCCCCTCTCTCCCCTCTAGTACGCCCGGCTTCTCGTCTCTCTCAACACCCCACTCACACACCTTCATACAACCCCACTTCCTGCTCCTCACCTTCTCTTGAGCCAGTTATGGGTTTGCCCAGGCACTTCTCGTATAGGTAGGGCTGACTCCATCTCCCATCCCTCGTGTATGACGGGGAGGGGGAGGAATCCGGATATGCCTCTCTTTACGACGGCATTCTTTAGGTGCGCGGGTCCGGCGCCACGACGCTATCCTGGGCGCAGTGACCCCGGCACTCAATCGCCAGCTCCACTACAGTGCGTCCGTCAGGCAGCCAGCGCCTCGCGTCAGCGGAACCCGTCGGCCCAAAACAATGGAAAGCCATTAAAAACTTTTTGACTTTGTCAGGCGAGAATGGCGTCGTTGACTATGGCTTACCGCCGCGTCGTGAACTTTCGGCCGGGCCCTTCCCGACCGGCCGAGACGCGGCGAGTATTAAGAGCGGGAAACTCGATTAACCCACCGCGGATGACCCCCCCGCGACGGGCACGTGGATGCGCTCGCTTTTAACTGAGACTACCCCCACCCCCACCCCCCTCTGTCTCTCTTTTAATAAGTCTCTCTCGGCCAAACGGTGACATTGAGAATAACTGATTCGGCAGGCGCAAACGCAGTTATACCGCAATTACACTGATTAACACTCAGCTTTCACTGGAGGGGAAAGGGGGG
>NW_026267166.1:1365345-1371911 GCF_000697945.3 Frankliniella occidentalis
GGGGGGGGGGGCTTGCCTAAAGAAGGGTCGGTGGGAGCGAACGAAAAAGAGTCCACCATTTGTTCTACGGTAAGATTTTCCACAAAATCTTAGGGTTAGGCTTCACAAGTTTACGGTAGGAATTAGAATTGGTTGTTAACTATAAATTGTAAAAAGTGATTGACAAAAGCATTTTTTATTTACATTGGCGACCGTCACAGTTTCGTTGACGATTCGTTTTCGGGCCGATTTTCTGCAGTGCAGTACCTGGCGCGTGGTGAGAGCCGTGTTAGGGTTGGGCTTCAGGCCTGTTCTCCACTCCCCTCCCAGGTCGATGGGCCGGGCTGGCCGGGCCCGGTCACTCTGTTATCTCTGACAACACACGGTGCGTTGGCCACTCTGCCCGCCACTACTGGAGCCACTGGAGTGAGGGGCGGGCCCCACTTGGGCGGCGATCAGTACCACCCGATAGTTGATAGTTCACGGGCCCCTGCCCCGCCAAAGATAACGTATTGGCCAGTGGAGCTAACTGGAACGTAGCCGCCACCTGGCTCCCGTCGTCCTGGGCACGTGGGACACGAGTGGCGGGTGTGGCGCCAAATTCAAAATCACCCGTTGTATTGCTAATCAAACTAGGGGTGAGCCTTCACAGCAGGCGTTCACAGAATTTACTAATGAAATGAGGAGAAAAAAAAAGACTCCTTGGAACAGCTTTTCCTCTTCGTACAGTAGTTTACGGGAGATCATTATCTCGGTTAGTTTGCAATGAGGAGATGGAGACTACCTGCAGCATCCCTTTGTGTGAGCTGGAACCAAGGCTGAAACGCAATGTTGTTGCGAATAGTAAAGCGGGGAGATGGAGAGCGAGATAGAGGTCTGGGAGAGAAAAGGAGAGGCAAGGGATGCACGACAAAACTTTGTATACGGCATTATCAGGGCAAACTGAATTCCCTCCCAGGGGAGGAGGGGGGGGGGCAGAAACCGACGGCCGCGGACAGTGACAAAGACGGTGAGTTTGCGCGCGTGCGACAGAGAAGGAGGGGAAGAGCGAGACAGCAAGAGAGAGAGAGAGAGAGAGAGAGAGAGAGAGAGAGAGAGAGAGAGAGAGAGGGGGGGGTAGTGCGTGTGACGTGCGAGACTCAGTGCATGTTGCCGACGCCAAATTACAAAACTAGTTGTAGTCCTGCGGCTTTGTTGGCTAGGCTGGGAATTTTCAATTCACCGTGTTCCGAGGAAGAGGATGTCGACCCACACAGTATAGTATAGTAGCGGTTAGAAGAAAGGAGAGTTCTAAGATCAATGTTTCTGTTGAATTTCTGGCCACCTCAAGACAAAGGGGAGGTAATTTTCGTTTTTTGGCGAAAGCACAAGCAGCAGGAGCAGGAACAGCTGCGCCATAGCGCCGGCAGTTTTGGTTACACATCCTTTTGTGCTCCTCGCTCTTTCTCGAGGCGAGCGTCTTTTGCTGCACGCTTGTCGGTCTGCGGTAGCGGGCCCCGCCCGAGCTGGAGCGGCGGGCCGGAGTCTCTCTTTTGAGTCTCCTAATGTCGGTCTGCCTCTGCAGGCGGCGGCGCGTGGCGAACGCCTGGCGGCGGAAGAAGGAAGACATTCCTCTTCGTGTAAATATATACAACTTTCGTCGAGGACAAAACGATAGTAAAAGGAGCAGAAGACTCGTGCTAGACTGCGAACAAAATTTGTTTGTAACATTTCTTTCTCAGAAAACCATGCTCTGCTCCCTTAAATCACCTTGGTGCTTGGTGTCCTGCTCTCCTTATTGTTGTTATGAAAATCATGAGGTGAGTCATAGCCAGCGCGCGTGCCTATTTTTCTACAAATCAAAATTAAGTGATGAATATTAGACTCTAGAGCCTTGTAGAATTATTTCAAATGCGTGTTTAATGTGATGGCAACAATGCTGATACGAAAGCCCGGCGCCTCTCGCAAGGACGTGGCTCCCGGCGCCCGTCGTTCTACCCACAACTCCACGAGGCGTGCGAGACACTTTTCCTTCATTTGGAAAAAAGGAAGCGGGTGGCAATCAGCGATAGAGGCCCTGACTGCCTCCTTTGGCTCCGCACTGATCGCGCCCTCTCCGTCCTTCTCCCAACAGCAACAACAACAACAACAGTCGCTATCGCTCTCTCTTTCTGCTCACGCGACAGCAGCCGCCGCCCGCTTTCTGTTTCCGCTCGGATTGACCTCATCAGCGAGCCACACAGAATGACGGGGTGGCCTCCTCCTCGCGCCTGCCTTTTGTCGCGGTCTCCTTGTGCCCTCCTCCCATCTTCGCCGTGGTGGGCAGCCATAGTGTGTAGGCCCCGAGGAGGGCCCGGAGGGCCCCGAGTAGCACGGCGACAACAATCACCACTTTTCCTCCTTGTTTGTCTATATAGGCGGGGCGCGGGGACTCTCACCACCCGCCGCCACCTCGTCCCATCGCGCCTGGCCGCGTCCACTGCTCACAATACGCTCGGGTCACTTTGCCGTCACGCCCCTCCGGCTCGTCTCACTCTGGTGTCGGACGGCATTAATTATTCCCGGCTGCAGCAGCAGCTAACGAGCGCGCCGTCTGGTCTGCCGCGCCCGGCCGAGCGGCTAGCCCGGAAAAATGGAGTCATTAATATATTAATAATATACCCCGGTGCAGGCGCTCGCAATAATTTGCATCATCCCTTCAGGCCTGGCGGCGACGTGCGCGCGCGCGCGCGCTATGGCGAATATCGAATTCGTCCGCCTCGTCGGAGCAACGGCGCGATCGATTTACAATTTCGCGGTATTTGAACAGTGCCGCGCACCGCGGGCGTCGTCGCAACGCGTCGTCGTCGTCGTCTCCACAGCCGGAGGGTCCTCATAAGTTGGCACTGATGCTCCATTACCACAGGGAAGCTCTCCTAACACCCGCGCCGCCCTGCCCACCCTCCCGCCCCCCCGCCCTGCCCCCAACCTTGAATCTATTCCCGGATCGCGAGACAAGCTTCTCCACGTGCCTGGGCGCCCTTGAACAGGTGGCAAGGAGACGGGCAGGGCCGGAGGAGGTGCTCCCACCCCCCATCACTTCTGCCTTGGTAAGCTACAATACGACAACATCAGGTACTGTAAAATGGACACTGTAAAATGCACTGGATCGAATCGAGGGAAGGTCAGGCACGTGCAGCCTAGAAGTACCTTTTGACTGGAGAGGGAGAAATATAATAATTTCAGTCCCTCTGTAAGGATAAGTTACCAAAGAGAATGTTCTTACATATGCCTAGAACGGGGTAAAGCAGAAGAAGGCAAGAAGTTGCTTTACCAAAATGGCGACCGCTCATGAATATACATAGACCGGCCCGCCATATTCGCGAAGCGATTTCTTCCTTTCTCATCCATTTGGACGGTTTACACCCTACCGACACGGGGTAGGTACATGACAGATCTCTCTTCACCCAGTTTCTCGGTCTCCTGTCACCACCGAGTCTGGGGAGCGCCTGTCATGGCGAGGGTAGGCCATCCCGCTGTGCGCGCCAGTGCAGCGAGTGGCCTACCCTGCGGCTGACGGGCGCTCCCGGCCCTGTTGCCAGTGCAAGTGCACAGTGCACACGGGTCGGATAAGCGAGGTTCTCTGGTGTCGCGACCCGACTCGACCTCTCCGCCCCTTTCGTCCGTTTTGTTGAAAGGCGGTGCTCTTGCGGCGCTCGTTTTGCTGTTGAAAATACTGACCCGCCCCAATTCGTCTTGCACGCGATGCCTGTATTACCGCGCTGCAGCGTTTTTAGACCTCGTGTAAAATGAGGAAATGAGAGGGAGGCAGGGAGAGAAGTGGGGGGGGGGGGGGTCAATTACAAAGTGGAATATCGTCAATATAAAATTACTTATAAAACCATTCACCGCACCGTTTCGCAACGACGCACTTCTTTACAAGACGACGAAAGACCTTCGGTGAGAGCGCGGGGGGTCCGTGCCCCGGTCTGGCCGCGTCAGTGTGAGAAAGAGGCGTGCGTGCGGAGGGAGGGGTCCGTGTGCCAGAGATTGGGGCAGGGCGGGTCGTGTCGGCGGCGGAGGCGGCCGACCAGCGCGCGACAGACCCCCGGGGGGGCCGACGCGCCGTGACGTCAGGGGTCGTTGACAGCGCCGGCCCGCGCGCTGCAGGCGGCCTGCGGCCACGACCCTCGGCGTCGGCTTTGAGCAGCGGCCCGACTCATCTCCGATTGGCTTTTGCGAGCGTCGCCACGCCACCTCGCAGGGCGCAACGCCCCGCCCCGCCCCGCCTCGCCGTGCCCCGCCTCACCCCGCCCCACCACGCCCCTCGGGACAGGCCCGTCCCCGGCTAGATTGCGCCCGCGGGGCCCCCGCTGGCATCGCGCACACTCCTCCCCCCCTCATCACACAACCAGAATGTTTGCAGCAACTTCATTTACGCCGTTTCAATTTCAGCCATATTTTATTGTTTTACTCTCGAGAATATTTTAGTAGTCTGAAAAATTAACAGTGAATATTGTGCACTGATTCCTCGATCTACATACCAACTCTCGATCGTATATTTTTTTTGTTTTGTTTCTTTTGTTCTTTTTGCGGTTGTTGTTGTGGCTGTTTTTTATTTCTATAGTTTTTGATCTTTTTGCTGCTTTGTTTTGTTTGTTATTTGTTTGCTTTTTCAGTGCAGGCTTGGTGTAACAGGTCGAGGGGATAGGCATCCCGGGCCTATGCCCCGGCGGGGACGCGACGCCCTGAGGCGTGCCGGAGGGTCGAGCTCGGGCCTGCCCCCACCGGCCCATCGTCTCAAGTTGCAGACGGTGCTCACGGCCGGGGGATGAGAGAGGCGAGGAGAGGGTAAAAGCGGAGGGAGTGACGGTGCTTCAGGCCCTCTACGCTTGTCGTCAGTTGCAGGCAGACGCCCGCAAGCACCACAAACGGAGCTGAGCAAGCTCTACCTGCTTCTCAAGAAAAGGTTTTCAATCCGAGCAGACCTACTCTGTGGGGCAGAATGAAACACGTGTTGGGTTCTGCTGGCGGGCTGCTCGCTTGTTGCCGAGTGTAAATATATGACGTAATGAATATTTAGCTACGGCGCCCCTTCATAATTGTTTTTAAGGCCGGGAGAAACCCGACTAAATCCGTCTAAAACTAAACACATGCGTCCGCGCTGCGAGCTGGAAATAAACCCCCTGAACAGCCGAGATATATCGGGTATGATCAGAGCAGTCGGAAAAGCAGGGGAAGGGGAGGGGGGTACTACAAGCTCGTGGGGGTTCCCTATTACTTTGCTCGGCACAAAAATAAAAATAAAGACGTTGTGGCAGGTGCACGAGTAACGCATACAACTGTGTTGTATAGTAGTCTGGGCAGCTCACAATCGTGTGCCGTGCGGCCGCCGGGCACGCAACCCGCACACGTGCACATAAGGGGTGGGGGTGGGGGACCCTGGAATAACCGCCAGCTCATTGGGGAGGAGGGTGGGAGAGGCCCTGGGGGGAGGGGGCGCCCGGCGGGGACGAGCAGCATGTCCATTCGTATTTGCGGGGCCTCCGCTGGGAGCCTTCTGCGACCTCCCCCGACCAACTCACCGCCAAGCCCCATTGCAATGACACTGCAGGAGGCCGCTAGGCAAGGCCGCTCCCGCAAGGCCGAGGGGCACACCGCACGCGGCGCGCTCACGGGGGGCCGGAGCGATGGGACGGAGATAGACACTGTCGATGCAAAATGAAAGGGGTCGTTTGCGTTTGGCAGAGTCTTCCCCTACTCGCTCCCAAACTCGCGAGCGGGCGAAACGGCGAGTGAGCTGCTGCTGCTGATGCTGCTGCTGCTGCTGCTGCTGCTGCTGCTGCTGCTGCTTTGGATTTGACTGCTTTGGATTTGACTGCTTCTTAAAAACGGGGCGGCGGCGGAGCGGCGGATTTTTCGCATCCATATCGCTCGCTTTTGTGTTCGAGACAAAACCGCTGCGAAGTGCCCTTCACAAGAATGGCGGCCAACTAAAAGCAGAGCACATATATGAGAGTCTGCTGCGCGCGGATCCGGCGCCGCGGATTTAAGCACTCGGCTTCATACCCGCAACCCATCCCACCCATCTGTCGACTTTATCCAGACGTGTCCCATTGCCACGGCATGGTGCGCGGTGCGGTGTACGACCGTCGTCCGTCCCTATATTCTCCCCCTCTCTCTCTCTCTCTCTCTCTCTCTCTCTCTCTCTCTCTCTCTCTCTCTCCGTCGCCCTCTCCCTCTGATTCTGTGATTAACGACCAAAGCCGTCATTTTTATTGCCCTCCGAACCCCTTTCATTATGGGGCCAGCCTCTCGGGGGGCGTTGGACCATATCATTCAATGACTGGCGGCACGGCGTTTGTGTCGATGCGGACCGGAAAGGCTTCCCTCCCCCCCTGCGAATGAGCGATGGTGGACAGCCTCCGGATTAATAAATCACAACAACAGTTTGTGCCTTCCGAGTGCAACGGTCGCGTGATGGTGACGGGCAGCGGACACGGGACACTACCCCTGTTCCTCTCCTCTCCCTATCCATTTTGAGCGCAGCCCAGGCCTAATTTCATTTGTCGTCCTTTGTTTCACTTTAATTGTTAGTTTTCATTGAAACAAAATACCGCTCTGCCCCC
>NW_026267166.1:1372106-1374215 GCF_000697945.3 Frankliniella occidentalis
CCCGCCCCGCCCCACCGGCAGGAGACGCCCGCACTGCTAATCCCCGTAGAGATAGGAGGGGAAGGCGCAGGAATGTCGCCCTTCTTTGTTCCCCACGGTATCTCCGAGTGCGATCCGCCGGCTGCTATCCTCGTCTCTTCATCCCCCCTCCTACTCCCCCCCCCCTTTTCACTTCCCTTGTTCGCTATGTAGATAGATATACCACCAACCACCACAACCGCGCGCGCCTTTGGATTCCGTATTTTTCCTTCGCCTCAGCCGCCGAACCACTCGGCGCACCCGCCGCCAGGATTGCATCGCTCGGGCACACCGCGCAATCTGCACAATCTGCATCTCCAACTGTCTCTCACAGACACACAGACACGCACACACACCAACACACACACACACATACACACACACAGCACACAGAATACAGTGAAAAACAAAGCTTTGAAATGTGACCTATCTCGAACCAGGTGTATTCTGCGTGTCGCGCAATACGAAGAAAGACCGCTTGCGTAATTTGGCCCTAGGGAGGGACAGCCAGGCTGGCGGCCCGGCGGCCTGGCGGGAGAATTCAAATTACCGCGCCAAAGTGACCGCTCCCTCCGGCAAGCTTCCCCGCCGACCCCCACGGGGCCGGACGATAACCCCGGCGGCCGAATGGACCATGAGGAGGGTGTGTTTTGGGTCCGCTCGGGCCACCACGCCCCGCCGCGCCCCGCCACGCCCCCCACTGAGCGCGTCACTCCGGCCACGACGTCACGACGAGTGTTTTGGTGACCAGCTGGGCCGACTCCCATCACGCGCGCGCATAGGTCGGCGATATGTTTTTCTTTTGTTCGTGTTTTGGTTTCGCTGGGGTGAGGAAAAATAAAAATGGGGTAGAGCAGGACGGGGCGGGGTGGCACATGTTATTGTGGTATCGCACAAAGTCGGACAGACCAACCTGCGTGTGGGTAGCGAGCGAGCAAAGGAAAGAGTGAGTGAGTCGAGCTGAGCGCAGACTTACTCTGAAAATCCCACAGTAAGTACTTACTGCTGCAGCCAGCCGCGGGACGAAATGACCCACTGCGTGATAAGCGTTGAACGCTGGTTAAGTTGAGCTAACGCTGCGAGCTGGTTAAGCAACCTTTGTACATTTCCAGTGAACCGAAACCCCCTTTATTGTTTCCGTTTCTAAATATAAACTCTTGTGTAAAGAAAGGTGTGTGAGCAGGAGCGAGTGGGCGTGCTATTACTAAACCGCTGCCCCACCACCCTCCCCCCGCCCCTTCCCCCGTCGAGCCGTTTGTACGCGCGCGCGCTCACCGCAGCCACCCACGCCCACTAGGCGGCGTCCAACGCCCCGCGGCCGAGAGCAGGGGCTTAATGGGCGCGGCTGCCGCCGAGCATATCGTCGCACGCGGCGCCTCCCCTCTGTGTGTCCCCTTCGGCGTCCTCACGGGCCCCCCGCGGGCCCTGACGCCATACTACACGAGTGGTCCCCGCGCGCGGGCACTGGCGCGTTAAATACGGCCGGGGGACGCGTTTGTCGCCGAGCATGCCGAGCATAAGTGTCGGTGCGCTCTTGGGTCCCCGGAAGCTCTGCTGCATACAGCCCGGTACAGTGCCCGCTAATGCGCTCGCCGCCCCCGCGACCTACGCCAACCCACCGCCCCGCCCCGCCCAGCTCGCGCTAAAGGGCGAGTCAACGACCTGGTGCAGGGGAAGTGGGCTGGGGAGGGTGATGGTCCAGCATCTTTTACCCCCGCAGCCTTCTGCGCGCCATCTCGCTCAAGCTCTCCCCCTCCCCCCTCCCCCACCACTCCCACGCCTAAGCCTTCCCTTCTCTTTATCCGTTTTACCTGACCGAGAGACACCGGGGGGGACGGGGGACGCGCGCGGGACGTGCGGGCGAAAAGCCAATATTTGTTTCTCGTCGGCTTTATTCGGTGAAACACAACAAACTGCTGACTCGCTTGTGTTTTTCGTCAGAAATAAAATAAGCACACGCACACACAGCTGCTGTGCAGCGATACTTGTACTGTACTTACTTTTTAAAGCGCCCCTCCACTTACTTGTTTCGTGCTCTCTTCCTTCTCGCACTTTACGTGTTGCCCGCCGACCCCTCCCCACCCTCCCCCA
>NW_026267166.1:1374270-1375858 GCF_000697945.3 Frankliniella occidentalis
CCCCCCTCCCCCACTCCTTTCTCACACCGAGCCCATTGAGCCCAACTCGCAAGAGTTACTCCTCCGCATGCTTTGCAGCTCGCTGCTTCGCTACAGCGCCAGGGACAGAGAGAGAGAGAGTGAGGGGGAGAGAGAGAGAGAGAGAGAGAGAGAGAGAGAGAGAGAGAGAGAGATGGGGGATGATGGGGGTAGTGTATGTTGAGTCCTATGGGCTACAACAGAAAGTGTTGAGCGTGCCGAAGGTCAGGGGTGGAGCTAGCGGATCTCCGGCGAGTCGACCGGCCGGAAGCGCTATACCACGACGCGGCTGTGACGTCTAGTCCGTGCTGCTAGACCTAAACCTAGAACTCGCCAATTTTCTGGCAAATTTGTCAACACAACTTTCTGAAACTCAACACTTGTAGTACGATGTAGCTGTGAGAAATGTCATTGTAAATTTACAATCTGATTTCTTTTTTTAGTTTGGTTGTTTTCGATTTAAAAGAACAACGCTGTAGTTTTGGAACCGTAAATTCAGTCGTTTCCGAAAAGTTGCGTTGGAATAAGTTTCTCAGTATTAATTCTGTCGTTTTGTTTTCGTGTAATGTCATATTAGAGTGTGTCATTTTGTTACGGAGCATTTAGCATCAACGCTGGTGCCGAGCATTTGAGTAAGCAGTGTATATCACCCGCACTCCCGTGTGGGGCCCCGGAGCTTCAAGCACACTCTGCTCTAACGTACTTAGAGTCGGTGCGTCATCGCGAGGCTCCTCTAACTTGTACGGACGGCGCGGTGTTGTTGACGGAGTGCCGAGCCGTGGTGGGTGGGGTCGTGGTCGGGGCCCCCGGCGGCGGCGCTGCGCGGGGCGTCCCATTGGGCAAATGATGCGTATTCCGGCCGGGGTCGAGCCCAACATTGGCGTGGTCATGGCGCACCACGGCGCGGCGCGGCGCGGCGCGGCGGGGCCCGCTCACCGCAAGGCGATGTGTCTTGGGCCGGACCGCTGGTCAGGGAGCCAGGCAGAGCCAGGGGGGGCCCTATCTAGAGGCCGCCCCCAGAGAGAACGAATCCCCTCTGGAGAAGCCTCCTGGAGAAGCCCCCCAGAGGGCCGTCTCTGCAGGACGCCTAAAGCCTTGCGAGCTCTAATGACCCGTCCTACGGTGCGGCGCTGCTGAGAGGGGCTGGTATGGGGGATGGTCGTGGACCGACCCCCTCCCTCCCCCCTCGTCCACCGGGGCCGTCCGGCTTACACCCCTCTGGCTCATTATTTAAATTTGGCGGGTGGATCCGACTGCCGTCGCCTCCGCAGGCCCCGCTGCTGGCGGGCGCGCGCGAGTTGAGTAACGGCCGCACACTGTGAACAAAATACCCTCCGCAAGGAGTTCCTCCTCCCGATTCCTCCGCGCTGTTTACGCCCATGCCTTTTCCATCTCCCGCTTCGATACTCATAGACATGATGTGTGCGTTTCTGTTGTGCTACCAGGATGCTCCTTCTTGTAGCACCCCCCTTCCCCCACTGTGTATCCTCCCTCCCTACCGGAGGGTGGAGGAAATCCGGCGGGCGTTTGCTCTGCTCACTTTGATTTTTTTTATTTATTTTTTTTTCTT
>NW_026267166.1:1384741-1385514 GCF_000697945.3 Frankliniella occidentalis
TACGGAAGTGATTGCTTGCAATTACGTTTACCGACGCGCGCGAGAGTAGTGGCAGGGGTGGAGGGAGCAGGAAGAGGGGCGCGGCGGCGGGGAGGACGAGCGGGAGGGCTATTTCCTCCCTGCCCTCCACAACGCACACGCGCGCGCTCACGCACACACACACACGGCTAAGCCCAGTGTGCTCGTTACGGGGACCGTCGTTACGGACCTACCGCAAGCCGTCGTTGCGCTCACTCACCTGCGTGTCCTGGTAGTCCTGGGCCGACCAGGTCGCGAGTGGCGGCCAGGCGGCGCGGGCCTGCAGCCCCCCGCCGCCGCCCAGCCCAGCCGTCCGGTTCATGTCAGACCATGGCGGGGCGGGACCGTCCGCCGGTGGACGCCGCGGCAGCCATATCCCTGCAGAAACACAAAAACGTGCGGCATTGAGAACTTTTCACAACAACGTTGCAGCGGCAGAACATGCCGTATACGCCGTGCGAGCGGCAACCACCCAAAAGGGACATAACTTCCACCATCATGGCAGCAGGAATGGCAAAACGTTACTCGGACGGGGTCAGGCCGAGCGTAATGCAAAAACAATCAACGTGCACCATTCTGGTGTTTATATGCATGGGTCATTTTCTATCGTCCTATTCAAACACTGCAAAAAATTATAACAGGTTATGCGGCTAATTAATTTTCCAGAAACGTCTGTTATTCGAATAACAGCATCGCTGTAGTTTTAATGGTTAAAATTTGGTACAGGGAGCAATGTACAGGACCACTGTACAGGC
>NW_026267166.1:1385564-1386471 GCF_000697945.3 Frankliniella occidentalis
CACGGCGGCTCCAAGACAAACCATAGCCCCGCACAGCGCGCGACTGGATTATTTTGACAACCGCGCCGGAGAAAAACAACTCGTCCGGAGGAAAAGGGGTCTATGCCCCCCGCAGGCCCGGAGCAGGGCGGAGCCCGGGGCCACGCCACGGCTCGGGAAGGAAGAGCGTATACGTATCGGCGATGACGATTTTTTGAAGGGGCCGAGCGGAGGGAGGAGGGTGGGTGGGCACGGCTGAAGCGCGTGTTATATACAAGTCAGCGTGAGAGAGAGAGAGAAGGGGCGGAGGCTGCGAGGGCGCGCGGACCGAGAGAGAGGGATGCAGAGGCGGGGTCATGGGCCTGTCGGGGTCGGGGCAGGTCTCTGTATCCGATGTATGGGGAGACGGGGGGGAGTGTGGTGGGAGGTGGTGGGCGATTCCGAGGAAAAAAGCTTTTCAGACGCCGCAAGACGCGCGCGCTGTCCTGGGCGCGCGCAACTGGACCTATTCTTACCTTTCAGTGAGGAGGGGCTTTACCGACCATACTACGAGCGTGTGTGTACACACTCCTTTTTCCTGCCAGCTTTCTGAGGAAGAGGTCGTACGGAGAAAAGGCGCGCCTGACGTTCTAAGGAATTTCTGTCCCACCCCGTCCCCTTGCACTGAGAAAGGGGCTCACGTTCAACATAAACGGCTGGAGCGCTCCTATCCACCGAGAAAAGCGAGAGGGAGGGAGGAGCGTTAAATAACCGAGCTCGGCGCAGAGGGCCCCCGGGCCGGCGCTGCCTGGAGGGCGCTCGCTCGACCCAGAGCGAAGCAGAGCGAAGCAGAGCCCGTCTAATCTGCCAGGAGATGGCGCTCTTTGAGAGGCACCCGCTCCAATGCAATGAGTCAGTGCGATGATAGAGCGAGTTAGAGAGAGGGAGG
>NW_026267166.1:1393066-1396198 GCF_000697945.3 Frankliniella occidentalis
CGTCTTCGTACACTGTACCGTGTAAAACCTGGGCTTTCCGGTGCTACAGCAGCACTGTACTCCGCGATCTGTACCCCAGGTGCAGTGGCTCAGAGCGGCATCTACAGTAACGCTGTAGATCGTTCCGTATCAGACTCTAATTTTTTGCAGTGAAGAGATATTTAAAATACGCTGTACTTTACCAGGTGTCTGCATCACGCTCTGTGCACTTTCGTAGTCACACTGTACCACATGCACGCGTGCGGGCGGTTTTGCCTATCCCCGCGTGCATGCGGTACAGTATAACTACGAAAGTGCGCTGCAGCGTGCCGAGTAAGCCACCTGGGTCGATGAATCTTTAAAGTTAGTCATTTAAAATAGCAGCTTAAGTTACCGTATATTCGGGAAAAACATACTAGTAACACGTTGAACAAATGTGTATTGAATTGAAGCATCGGAAAAATATCCTGTGAAAGTGAAAGATTTTCACTCCAAACGCGGTTCCTCGTAAAAGAACCGCACGCATCACTTGGTGCAATCTCAACCCACAATAATGACTGACACATGTCATATCTCACGAGTTGAGCGTTTAAAGTGAAAATAATGTGCCACGTCACCCGCCGCGCTTTGTGGCTTGGCGATGACACACACCTGGCCCTAGCGGCCCTGCGGGCGGCTGAGGGTGCTCAATAAGCCCCGGGAGCCGGTCGATGGCCGCGGCCCACTCGCTACGCCGGGATTCCCGCGCTCATGAAAATTCACCTGCGCAGCTCAATCCCTCTCGCCCCACCACCACGGCCACCCTCGGGTGCGCGGCCAGGCGTCAGTCCTCCGCCCCACCCGCGGGGGAGGCCCAGAGGCCCAATAGTCGACCGAACTGCAGCCCCGCGGAGATTATGCAAATATTCACATTGGCGGTAAACCCCCCGTGCGAAACCCGGTCAGCCAGTCAGCACAGCACCCCACCACCACTACCGAGCCGCAAGCAGGTAGCTACAGCTCGCTGTTTGCAGTTCACCAATTCCGCGCGAGTCGACAGGGCCCAAAATCAACGAGTGAGGATTGGGCACGACGAGTTGACTGCACCCAGAAGAGCGTGTTCTTTGAATCAAACGCACACTGAAATAACAAAGGTGCTAACTCCTGCCTTTAAAAGGCACTAAGCGATTACTAAAACTGCCAAAGACTCTAATTTTTAGCACCTTTCAGTGCCCTGTTTAGTTCCTTTGAAAGGCACTAAACTGAAAAGAGGTTTAGTGCCACAGGAAAGGCACGACTTAGCAACTTTGTTTCACCAATGATTTGTGTTTTAAATCGAGTGCAATGTGCTTGACTGGCACGTAAGTACTTGTGTTCTTGATAGGCTTGAGTTGAAAACAAACGTCGGAGTGAATCAACAACGATTTGTTCTGAAACCATCCTCTTCGCAATTTACATGGAAACCATGTTCTCGTGTGAAGTCTAAAATGAGCTTGGATTAAGCACCGATGAGTACTGGATCAACTCAAGATACAATGCTCTTGATCCAAGAAACACGCTTTTCTGGGTGTGCAAATTTCCCGTTCTCTTGGAGTAAGACTTTATTCCTCGCGTTTGAGATTGACACTATTTTAAGATTTCAAAACAATCGCGTATACGTTGACAACATAAGGAGATGGTAACTATAATTTCACAAAATATAATAAAAATGTTCATTAAACGCGTATAATAAATGGGGAACACAGAACAGTAGAGAATCACCGTAGAATTTCATTGCAGAACAAAGCACAACATCTTGTTTAAAAAAAACGTTAATTTGATTCATCAACTGACCGCATCATTCGCGTACCCCGTACCCCTATTGAATCATAAGGGTTTTGCAGTCGAAGTGAATTCTTTTTGTCAGGCAATATGTGACAGGGAACCCTTAATTTTCTTCCGCCAATAATTGTCGACGGTGCTACAACGGTGATGGATGCAAATTTTACAATTTACTTATGCTGCTTCCAAAAAATACATACTATATCCAGTCATACTCACCTGCCACTAACTCTCAAGTCAAACAGACTGTGATACATTTATTAGCACAGCCCCGTTCGCCCAATTAGTAAAGTAACGTACGATAAGAAGACAACAACATGTCAGTGCGTGTGAAATTTTTTAATCCTGGAACCTCTCGTGGGAAAAAACGCGATGAACGTAGCCGCAAACGAACGAATATACTCCTATTTACGAATCAGTGGTATCGTTTACATTATTCCCCTCGATAATTTCAATAGCATATGGCATGCGTAATACATCTGATTCCCAGCCGAGAAAACACGACGAATTTTCTCTCGCAGAAGTCATGTCATGCATCTCAGTCGTGCAAACAAAACACTCGCACTCACCTAGGTGTGTCTGCGCAATGTTTACATTCGCTGGCGGTCGCGTTGTTGGGCCCGGCGACAAACACCCAAACGGACCAAACTACTTGGCACAGTGCACGCCGAGGTACGTGTTGTCCTGATGAGGTTTCACTTCCACTCGACAGAAACACGGGAGAGAGAGAGAAACAGTCTGTGTGGCTGCACTTTATTGGTGTTGTCCGCGTGCTGGAGCTCGCGGGCGCGGCGCTGCGGCGCGGAGCGGGGCGGCGCGCGCTGGGTGGGGCGTGCACCCTCGGTCCATGCCGGCAGCACACTGCCGCGCCGCCGCTCCGCTCCAGTCCGAGGGAGGGAGGGAGGCCCGGGCACAGCGCACACAGCCGTCCAGCAAGCGCCGCGCGGCGTCTTAATTCGATACACCCCCACCGTGCTGCGGCTGGAGGGGAGGAAGGGGGGATTCGCATGTGATGCTATTGAGGAGGGGGCGGCGGGAGGGGTGAGGAGGCGGGCAGGCGTGGGCGATCATGAATCAGTGATGGCATTTTCTTTAAAAATATACGCAAAAAATATAAGGCCATTAATATGGATTAATTACCAACAGAAAAAAAGGAGTCACACTTTTGAATCCGGTTTGAAAGCGAGAACAATAAGTAGGCATAAGAAAAGAGAAACTTTTGATAAGAAACAAATCATTCATTTACTGAATGGCGAATGGGGAGTTTGAGGTTCAGCAGATGAACTGTCGAAGAAAGGAGCGAATGTGGGAGGTCGAGGAATGTTTTTTGTTGTTGTTTTTTTTTTGGGGGGG
>NW_026267166.1:1396248-1399355 GCF_000697945.3 Frankliniella occidentalis
GGGGGGGTTGTCCATCTCACAAGGGAACCTTTTCGATTTCGTTGAAACTCGAAAAATTTAAATTTTATTATTACAAAAGTCGAATATCATTTGAAACTTAAACCTCACAGTTATTGGGGGTTAACTTAACCCCTTACAGTGCTCTTTGTTCATAATATCCCCCTACCGCCTTTACGGCAAAAAATTGAATTGAGCGAAACGGATAAAGTTTTCGTCCGAAGGACGCGACTTAAATTTGTTTCATTTTTTTTTTTTGTAAAACCTTTCTGTTACCCTAGGAGGTTTAGGAAAAATTGCACGTGCTATCCGATTTCTTTATAAATAACCTTCAAATTTTCTCGAGTTTCCATGAAATCGGAGATTAACACCCGAAAAGATTCCCTTATCAGCAGTTGGCTACTGCGCTTCATCTTCGGCTCGCGGGACTCCGTTATGAAAGAGGGGTCAGGAGGGAGAGAGAGAGAAAGAGCGAGAGGAGGGAGAGAGACAGAGAGAGACAGAGACGATCAGGGGGTAGGAGCGAGGGGGCAATAAACTCAGTTGGATTGGAACGCGGTGTGGAAATTACGTAAATGCTTGCGGGGTATGGCGATAGAATGACAACAGAGGTTCAACAACACGTTTTCAAAACAGCAGTGGCGGCGGCGACGCCCGCTCCGGGGAAACAATGAAAGGCGCGCGGAATGAACTGAATCGAACTCTCTCCCCTCCCCTCACTCACACCTTGGTCGTGTCTTATCCCCCGCCGTACAACGCAACGCCGCTCGGAGGTGTGTATACGCGCGGTGCGCGGTGGGGTCAGCGACGTCTCACGACTTCATAACATTATTCCCGATAAACACGGCGAACGCTCTCGAACCTGCTGAGCAGCCGCTAGCCTCCCGCACCCCGTGAATACAACTCTCTTTTAAGTTTTCCCGCCTTTCTCGTAATTTTAATATTGTTGGTTAAGACGATGGCGCACACGGGAGGGGCGGAGCGTGTTCTCGACAGAGTAATTAATACGTGTTAGCCTTGCGGCCAGCGGCGCCGAGGTGGGGGCGCGGTGGGGTGGTGTGGGGTGTGGTGTGGTGTGGCGGGGCCGGGTGACTGACCGCGGAGCGGGACCAGTGGACCGGCGATGCATGCGTACGAGCTGCAACGATGCTCTTCGGCGAGGGGCATGTGGGACATTCATATAATATGGCTATATGGTTATGGCGTTTTATCTGCTGGTACCACTAGATGGACAGCGGGAAAGGGTATAAGGCAACTAAAAATGATTTTCAATATTACGTTTTAGGAGGGTTTCGAAAATGACGTTTGCAATAAACTTAAAGGCAAATTATATTTGAAAACACCTAAATCGTAATACCGACAAGTATTCGACAGGAACACAAAGAGGGTGTGGAAATTATTTTGAGTCACATACGGTATTTGCAAAGTAATAAATCTGTTATCCTGCAGGAGCACGACAGGCATTGCAGATCGAACTATTTTAATTTCAAATGTTCGACGTTCCGCACCCTGCCTCGACGTTCCATGAATATGTTCGTATGCAGAGAGGTTCCGAGCGCTTCCCTGTTTGCCAGATTGACGTGGAGAGAGAGAGAGAGAGAAGGAAGGAGAGAGAGGGGGGGGGAGAAAGGGGGAAAGGGGGGAGACTGGGCTCGGAACTCATACAAAAGCCGTCGAACTCGATGGGAGGCTTGCTTTAGGGTGTCCCTAGGGACCCCAACTTGCAGGGATGCATCGCCCTGAGCGGACCTCAGGTGATAAGTCAACACACATATCACTTTAAGCATCGTTGCTCCCAGGAGCCCGAGGATCGCAATACTGCCTCGGGCGTCTTTTAGTTTTGAGAAGAGATTTGTTTTTTGTGTGCTGTCAATGTGTTTGTTGGTTGGTTGTATGTTATTGTACAGTTGACGAACATCGGGTACTGGTGCTGCTGCCACGCGCTGCCGCGGCCTTGCCCGAACCGATCGCTACAGACTCGTATCCGCGGCGGGCCGGGCCTCGCCTCGGGCCGGGCCGGGCACGCAGAGCCAGCGGCGAGCGCTGTCGAAGTTAGCTCAGCCGCCAAAACTTTAACCAGGTTTAGCTTTTGTGGTTTGCCAGCACAGTGGGCATAGCGCGCGCGGGTCAGGAAGGGTAACGCAAACAGGAAAAGGGGGGGGGGGAGGGTGGCAGAGGAGAGTGACTGGAGTGGATAGGCTTGACGAAACAACATGGACCCCATTGGTTTTAGAACATCTTGTCAAGGAGCATCCGTCCCACGCGGTGAGCAGCAACCTGTTTATTGAGCCGGCAACGGCAACATAGGGATAATCCAGATAGTGCGTCCGGCATTTGCCGTTACGCGAGGCTGCCAAGATAGTTCATTTAATTCAAGCTCTCATAGCGCCTGATGGGTAGGCAACATCTTGTCAACAGCGCATGCGTGCACCGCGGGTTGGCCTACCCTGCGTCTCGCAGGCGCCCAGCTCCCGTGATTTACCGAATAAACGAGAGAAAACTGGACACACTCCCTGGTCAGTTTCATATCGCTATCACCAACGATGACTCTCGTACCAGAGTAATTTTTAAATGTAGGAAAAAGGGGTGTAGTGTGAGAGAAACAAATAGAGACATATGAGAGGGAACGTCATGTCAGCCTCTTAACTGCTAAAAAGAAAATGAGTGAGCAGGGAGCAGAAGGCGAGAGATGGGCCGCAGGGGAGGGGGGTCAGTCCCCGGGACCTCGAGTCACGCTGATGAGCCACGAGACTCGGGACTGCCGAAAGGGACGCGTGGCTGGGTTACGACTCCCGTTGCCCTTAGCCCCGTGCCGTATCCGAACGAGGAGATGTGGAAGGAGAGATAAGGGGAAATTGAGAGGAGAGGTGAGAGAGACAGAGAGACAGAGAGAGAGTGAGACAGAGAGAGGGATAAAGGGAGAGAGGGGTGTGTGAGAGAGAGAGAGAGAGAGAGAGAGAGAGAGAGAGAGAGAGAGAGAGAGAGAGATCCATGTCCCAGCAAGTCATTGCAAGATGGCAGCTGCCTTCCCTTCGTCTTGTCCATGTGCACCGCCACCGGCGTCCTCCGACGTCCTCTCGTCGAGGCGGGCGGACCAGGTTGTTACGTAC
>NW_026267166.1:1406305-1407053 GCF_000697945.3 Frankliniella occidentalis
GGGGTTAATGATCGATTTCGGCGCAAGAGGAATGGTGGGGGAGGGGAGAGATGGCAAGACAGGTGCGCTGTCCACGTGGCCGTGGGTGGGACTTCGTGGATCCTTATTATGCGCAGTCACTGAGGGCCCCACCCCGCGGCCCGTGGCCTGTCGGCGCCGTGTCTGCCGCAGCACAAACCCGGGGGTAATTGCCACAGCATCCTTCGCGGCCTTCGTCTGGAAAGTGCGCACATTTTCATTCGTTCTTTCCACGTAAACAATGGGGGGAGGGGGGGGGGACAACGATCCTCAAAGTCATCTCCGGAGAGGTAGAACGACGTGCAATACCGCGACAAACCCAAGAAAGGGGAAGGGGGCGTCAAAAGAACACTTGGGTTGTTTACATGTTTCGGGGAAGCGTTTTTTTACCCTTTCGGGATGCCGCACGGTTATTGGAGGAAAGGCGGAAGAACCTCCTCATCGTTTACATGAAATTGCATACATCTCGATTTTCACAAGGCCCGGCTCAGAAGTTTTACTGGGGGGCGGTTCGCGGCTCTGGTGTAGAGTGGGGGGGAGGGCTGCTCCACCCCCTCCCCTCTGCCTCTGCCCCGTCAGCCCGTTGGGCCTTAACGGACTAGGGGAGGGGACCCTTTTCTCCTCATTTCCGGCCGGTATGGGCCGCATCTGCTGACCCCGTGCCCCAGCCGCCCCAGTCGCGGACCACTTCCTCATTGCGATCCATTGGCCAGGGGGCAGGTGGGGGGGG
>NW_026267166.1:1407103-1408353 GCF_000697945.3 Frankliniella occidentalis
AAGATGAGAGTACTGGGAAACCATTCATATTTTGCGAGCCCATCTCCCTCTCGTGGCGCGGCGCGCGGCCTCCTGTGGCCCGGCCCCGCGCGCGGAGCCCGGAGGCTGACCGGTCCCTCTCTCCATATTTAGCTCGGTCGGCCGCCCACGAGTGGCCGCCGCCGCTTCCCTCTTCTTTCTCTTGCCGCCCGGGGCGCGGACGACGTTGGGGGGGGGGGGGGCAGAGCAGTCGCAGCGCTCCACAGCAGCACGGCCGGCTGCCCCCCAGGGGGGCCCCGTCAGGTCGGCTTCACGGCTTCCGCCCACCCCTCCAGTCCGTCTCCCACGAGTCTCCTCCCGCGCCGAGGGGCACCGCGTCCCGAGTTATTCGCAGGGGAGGGTCCGGCCGCCGCGCTGGACCTCGCGCGACCTGGACCGTGACGGGCGCTTAAGAACGGGGGCGTCCCGTTACGGACGAGTAGTGCCGTGTTACGGGCCCACGTGTGAGGGCCGGCGGGCCCCTTTTGCCTACCCCAGCGGTTCCTAAACTAGGGGTCGCGGGGGAAAATTTTGGGGGGATCGCGAGGTGCCTGGGCAGTAGCCTGTGGTCGCAGCCTCGCTCGGCTGAACCACTTCGGTTTGAAACTTCCCTGGGCCGAAAACGGTAAAACAGTCTCCCGCTGCCCGTACCCTTGCCCCGTCCTGCGCCGTCACTCCTATTTCTGGAGATGTTCGCCCGGACACAACGTGCCCCTCCACCTGCCGGTCGGCTCGAGGGCGCTGCTGGTCACGTGCCCCCGCACGCAGCAGCAGCCGCCGCCGACGACGACGTCGACCTTACAACTTGTCTCGCGCGGATGACCTCAAGCGCGTGTGGATTTTAAGACGACGGCTCTCTGGCCAGCAGGGAGCGATCCATCTTCGCGTTAATTCAAGTTGGGAGTGCGCGGCAGGGGTCGTCAGGGGTGACTCCTCCTGACTACTGCTGCTGCTTTACATCCTGATGCCCTCTTCGGCGTGGAAAATAATTCCAGAACAGCAAAGAGAAGAGGAGAAGCCTTCGGACCGCCTTGGCTTTGGCCCGCCTTGTTACCGGCCGGCAAGTCCTTGACAAACACGGGGAGTAAGGGCCGGCCGAGCTGGCTTATTGATTTGTTGCCAAATGAATGCGTCCGCAAAGGTAAGGGGCGCTGGGGGGGAAGCGGGGCGGGCGAGTGGCGGTCCCTCTGGGGGCCGCTCCCTTTTGGCCCTCGCGCGGGCTCCCAGGCACG
>NW_026267166.1:1411276-1413792 GCF_000697945.3 Frankliniella occidentalis
GGGATGGGATGGGAGGCGAAAAAGGGTCGGGCTGTGCCCTTGAGTGGTGGTATGGGAATAAGGGTGCGTGTCAAAAATTCCCCGCCCTCTTACTAGGACTGACATTTTTCGCACGAGCTACATTAATCATAAACTACAATTCAAGACAAAAGAAAATAATGCTTTATATTAACTGCGAATTCTTTGTTAAACTGTGAAACTTTTTTAAACTGAAGTGGCTCTTTTACTGTTCCATAACAACAACTCATTTTTAACATAAATGAATTTTTTTGCAGTAAATATCAGTGGTGAACTCGAATTATTTTCAGCTTAGTAAGGTTAAGAAAAAAATAACAAGAATAGGCCTAAATGCTTCACTCTCCAAATAGGAATAGGGACGGTGGGTGGCCTAATCCGTCGTGTGGCCGATGATCGCGAGCGACGCGATACGCGATACACTGAAAACCTTTGAGTCAGGTGTCGTGCTAGAAATGAGTAAGACAAGTTTGCCCATTTGAGTCATAATATGGAGGTTGGAATTCTCTGGCCTCGCCCAATTGCAGTGGAGTCAGATGTCTCGAGACATCTCTCAGGAGAGCGATATTTTTTGTGTCAGTGATCTGAGAGCAAGATATCTGACTCTATCGTTTCCGTGATAGGCCTATAGATTTGGGTGAAGGACACGGCCGGTGCGTCCACGATTCGCACACGCACCGCCCTTTGCTGCCCCAGACGAGCGCAAACACAACGTGCAGGAAGTAGGCCACGCCGACCCTCGGCCCGGCCGCCAGCCGCCACGCACCGCGCCATGAGCAGACCGAATGGACCTGGGGCGTGAGCCTCGCCGTTCACTGTCAAGAACTTACCGAAGATTCCATTTCAAAATCATCGTCCCACATTCCCAGAGGACCTCATGCTTCAATCTTCATTCTGGACCGTGTGGCTGGGCGGCGCGGCGCTGCGGTTGGCTATTCACAGTTTTGCCTGCGAATAACGCTGGCCGAGCCGTGCCGTAGCGAAGTCGCGAGCCGCCGCCGTCGGCTGTTGTTGGCGTCCAGCTAGTGATGTGAAAGAAACTATTTGTCTAGATCAATGAGAAGCTTGTTGAGGTAAGTAATATGACTACTGCACAGCACACTTCAGACCCTTGGGCTTCGGTAATTCCAGACCGTTTCCGAAACCATTGTATGTTGTTTTCGCACATATCAGATTCCCCCAAATAGGTTGGGCGCGTCGGACGGGCCATTTCGTTTCTTTGTTTTTGTGATTTGGCATACATCATCGCATCGTGCATAGAGTGCTGTGGGGTATACTTTTAAGATCCTTAGTTACTGAAGTTCACGAAAACAACTTGGTTTTGACAAATTATGTTCAATATTTTGTAAAACAAAAATTGTATTCCAACACCGGTCACCGGCGGATGTGCAGGTTTGGTGGTGGGGGTAAACAGTGGGAGGGGGCAGGAAAGGGGGTCTCGAGCCCTGCCCCGTCCTCTCTCTCTATGCCTCTCTTAGAGTAGTCGTTGCGCAGCTGTTACGAACTCCCGTCGAGTCTTTGCGTCAGAGATGTTTTTAACGGCGAGGGCTTTTTTTCTGCGAATAAAAGTCTAGTCTAGGCCGCTCGAATGACGCGTCAAACTTTCATTGGCCCTCCCCTATAGGTCCTATGACGTTGTCTGTGAGGCGGGGGCGGGGTGGCATTGTATCGTTATACTGTCTCGTCGTGTGTCGTGAGCCGAGGCCGAGGTTCGGGGAGGCAAAGTCCGCGAGGCTGAATAGCCGGCCGGGATTATTTCACTGCTGTTTTGGGGTTATCTTCCCCCCTTCCTCCCCATACCCCTTTCCTCGACCGCCTTGGGAGGGCTCCTCCCCTCCGCTTCGCCTGCCTCTTCCTGCACGGCGGCATGTCGTGGCTTTGCGTGCGATTGGATCCTCAGAGTGGAGCGCCTCGACCTGTTTTCCCCGACCTGTCCCACTGCCGCTGCTGCCGCGCACTCGGGGTGCGGTGGCGCCGCCGGAGCGTGTCCTGGACCGCGCTGCCGCCGCAGGGTACCGCAGCGCAGGGGAGTAAGATGGATTGGGGCGCAGCTGCGGCCGCAACGTGTCGCGTCGGGTCGTCGCAGGCAAGCGGGTCAAAAAATTGCAAATTTAAATTGTAGCGGCTCGCGGGGTTCTTAAGTCAACTATACAATATTTCGTCGCTGTTGGTAGCAGCTTTGGCTGAATAATGTACCCCTAGTTTGTTCTTTGGGTTAGACTTTTTTTTCTCTTTTTTTTTTCTCGCTGAGGCTGGCGGCTGGCGGATTGGGGTGCTGCGTCCTGTAGGAGAGTGTCTGATAAATCCGAGCGGTTGGTGCTGTCACTTGGCCTACTTGTGGCCCGGCCTGTTGGACGCTAATCACCCAAAAAAGCGTATTCTTGTTTCAAGTACAGCAATTTACTTGATTTGTGGTGGCCTTGAATTGAGGCCAGTGGGGCTCGGTAGATAAGAGGTAGGTTTAAACGTTACTTGCGCCGTAACGACATCTACAGGAGTCG
>NW_026267166.1:1413842-1414588 GCF_000697945.3 Frankliniella occidentalis
GGCCTCTCTCCCTTCCTATACCCCGGTGTTTGCTCAGGGACGACTGCTTGGTCTGGACATGGGTCAATCCGGGAGCGCCCTTTCAGCAGCGCGCCCTTGTTTGATTGGGGTACACTGTGTGCGGCTTTACTCAATTCATCATGCGAAAGCAATAAAAAGAGAAATATAACAACACATTTAAGTTCAGAGATGTCTGCCATTTCTTATTTTTTCTTTAGATTATACACGCTTTGACTGGAAAGTATATACGAAGTGATGCAAAAGTTGTCCGTTACTCTATATAGAATGGAAGCTAGCTCTACCTCTTTTCTCCTGCGTCATCTTAGCTGTCAAGGCCCCATGAAATCCACTTTTCTTTTAGCAATACAGGTAGTCACAAAACACAAGGCTTTCCCGCGCGCGTGCACACACACACACACACACACACACACACGACCGCAAATTTATCGCTTCCCCAACAGGTGCCTCCCAGCTCTGCTCCAACTGTGGGCATTCACCGAGGGGTTGCAAAAAAAATATATATATATTGCGTCCTATTGGCTTGGCATTGCTGTCAGAATCTACGACGGCAGACTTCTCAATGCGAAGAGGATGAAAAAAAAACAGCACAACGGACGCGACGGTACCATATATTCCCTTTCCGTCTAGTGTGTGTATAGTAAAGGCATTCTGTCCCATCGATAGTGCGCGCCCCTCCCTATACATCATCCGAACGACCCTTTCCCTCCCACCTCCCGCCCTCCCTC
>NW_026267166.1:1417400-1418112 GCF_000697945.3 Frankliniella occidentalis
TCTCACTCAGGGACGAAATAAATAGAAAAAACTGATAGTTGACAAAAATCGTCCTCCGCCATCTTGGAATTTTATAGCACATATGCCCTACAGCCTAACTGGAGTGTCGCTCAGCCTTGCGGGTGGTACCACCGAGTTCGCAAGGGTCGACTTTGGGGGGGTCATGTTAAGTGAAAAAACCGCTAGGACCTACCCTTATCATTGTTTATTTTACAGCCATCCCTCAACCCCAACGTGACTTGACTTGACGACTCGCGAGGCCACTTTCGGCTCACATGCGTCAATCACAAACTATTTTTGCACTTGCGCCGGTGTGGAAGTTCTCAGCACGAGTTAATCCACCCTGGCACGAGTCAATGCGGTTTCTAGAATCGATACCATTCGGACCTCAAATTCTTCGAGTTCCATGTTCTTGAAGTCATTTCTGAAATATGCGGTGTTGCCCCGAGCGCCGGCGTTCTTATTAACTTCGCCTTACAAGATTATTCCAATCTAGAATACTTACTTCAAGTTCCAACCGGGCTCGATCAATTCAAGTGCATTTGGCGCTTGTATCAAGTAAAATGCACTTGGATCAAGTTTAGGCTTTTTTGGGTGATGTGTTTGCGTGGTTTGCGCGGGCCGGGGCGTGGCGAGGCGTGGTGAAGAGGATCGGAGTTGGAGCAGCCCCCCCACCGAGGTGGCGGTGCTTGTGACGCCCGCGGGCGGGGGG
>NW_026267166.1:1422502-1424678 GCF_000697945.3 Frankliniella occidentalis
GGGGTATACATCATCTAATTGCTGTGGTGTGTCTTTGAAGAAACGTCTTTCGGCGCCGGCCACGCCCAGCGGCGTCGTCTTTTCAGTTATTATTTCAAATTGTAAATTTAACAGTATATTTTCGTATCGACTTGGAATTAATCGACAAGCAAAGAATGGGCTGTCGCAAAATTTATAACATATTTTGTGAATAAAATTGACAGAATGTTTCAAATTTACGAGGATATTTTTCGTAGTAATTTTTTCTCTATGGTCACCGTCCTCCAGCACCACACCCGGAAAAATGAAAAGTTGAGGAACCATCTCATATGATTCTTTCAGATAATCTTATTATCATTCTATAATCTTATAATTATCACGCTATAATCCTTATAATTGCTGAGCTTAACTTGAACTTGAAATTAAACTTTAACTTTAAATGCTCAGCTCTGTCAGGAAGCGCAAGGGGAGACCGCCCGGAAGACGGCGTGAAGTGAGGTGCCTGGCGTGAGACGTGGGCTGTGAGGTGGACAGGCATGCCAACCAAAATCGCGAAAACATTTTAATTTTAGCGCGCCGCAGGCCAAGGTAGACGCACATTTAGCTCAGCTTCACACGGTTTTAACGTGCGTCTACCTTGTCTATACTAAAAAGTACACGACTGAGGCGGTTGTAGACCCCTCGACCTCCTTCAGGGATAACCATAAAATAGTGTTGAGACAACGATCCGCTAGTGTTGAAAACCGTACTCTTGGTTGTCACACCAGTTCTGAACCACATTTTATGGTTGTCCAGCATTAACCATACGCTCGTTGCTACACAACTTTTCATTTTTTCTGGGTGCACGACGCCACCCGCGACATTGTTGTTTTCCGACGTATTGCGGCGCGTGGGCGGAAACCCTAAACCAGCCCTGCGACTCGCCTGCGGCCGTGGCGCGGCAGCCCGGCAAGTATGGCGCAGCATTGTGCACCTGGCGCACCGCCAACCTTGACACACTTCTCTTCGTTTGCAACATCGGAAATCGACCAATCAAGGCTGCTTATTTTTACACCTATACGTTTTCATTTTTTATCATTTTTATTTTCGTTCGGCGAAAGACATAATTGAGGACCTTGAAGCCGTTGAGCTCGAACAGAGCCTCCGTATAGAGATATTAGGACATGTTGTGGGCCATTGTGGAGGATTGACGGGCCGTAACGCGCGCTGCTTACACTTCGCGGAAGTTCTATATCCCGCTCACTTCCACCCGCCTGTTTAGTTGGCTTCCAGCATTTTTCTTCCTCGCACTCATCCCCCTTTCCCTCCCGTTTTCCCAACTCGTTTATGACCTATTTCGGCCTGGAATAAAAATGCCCCGCTGTTCAACCCTACCCCGCCCCCCGCCACCCCTCTCGCAATGCTCGCGGCGGAAGGGGCCGTGAAATGTGGTTTGGTAAAAGCGCCGCCGAGAAGGACTTTCGCCTCATGCCTCATGTGACCCGATTCTGTCACCTACGTCGGCAATTTATGCAAATATTCACGCAGCCTTTTCTGCAATTCTCATCCAGCTTGGAGGGAGGCTCTTCCCGCGAGCCCTCCCCTCCATAGCTACAATACAAACCGGAAGCGGAAGCGGAAAGATCGCGGCGCGGCCGAAACGACAGTCGTAAATACGCAGTTTGTTGTGCTTTATTTCCTTCCTCTGTAAGCCTTGCGCCCTTGCGGCACAATTACGAACTACACGGCGCGGCGCGCGTCCGGGAGGCTTTGGGGATCTTCATCTCGCGTCGCAGCAGAGCCCAAAGACCCCAGCAGGAGGAGAGAAAAGTGTATGTTGGTGGGAGCGAGAGGGACACGGAGAGAGAAGACGGAGTGAGAGAGGAACGCCGGGCACGGGCAGAGAGGGCGACGGGACCTGCAGGAGTTGAACGCCCTACTTAGAAAATATAACTGGCGATGCACTCCGTCCCAGAGCCAAGTTACGCCCTTTAGTGGTCCGTAAAGCCCCTTCAACCCCATTCCATCTCTCTCTCTCTCTCTCTCCTCTCCGCCACTCCCCTTCCTCTCTCCTCCGCGTCACGCCAACGTCGTGCCCTCTCGTACAGGCACCTTGCGGTTGGCACCAGACCGACTGCAAAGAAAAGCTACGGAAAGGGTAATAAAGAAAGAGAGCAAGAAAAAAAGTAGAGGGGGTAGTAGAGAGAGAGGGGGGGGG
>NW_026267166.1:1424728-1425745 GCF_000697945.3 Frankliniella occidentalis
GGGGGCAGTGAGTGAGTGAGCGAAAGGGGTCAGCAGGCTGTTCGACGGAAGTGTGGCGGCCGCAGTGTCCAGGTCCGGGCCTGGACGTGTCGCCCAGTGCCGTGACTGCGGACGATTTAC
Organism: Frankliniella occidentalis; assembly: GCF_000697945.3. Classification (NCBI taxonomy): domain Eukaryota; kingdom Metazoa; phylum Arthropoda; class Insecta; order Thysanoptera; family Thripidae; genus Frankliniella; species Frankliniella occidentalis. The sequence goes on from NW_026267166.1 coordinate 1,424,849, forward strand.
CAGGCAGAGCGTCCCGTCCCGTCCGGCCCCCCGACTCTTCGGCCGCTCCCATTCTGTCCCGACCTACGGACCCGCAGACACACTTCGGTCCGCCCCTCACGTCTCCAATTCGCTCGGCCCACTCCCGCCCGCCGCGGTGACGCATGTGTGTCACGACTCTATCAAAAAAAAAAAACACACACAAAAAAAAAAACATGACTAAAAACAAGGGCGTGCTTATGTTCTCACGCGACCTTACGGGACGTTCGATTTGTGGGCTGCTCCTAGGATGCTCATAAGTGTGCCCCACGGTGCGCAACTGGTGAGTTAATTCCGTCTGCGCGGATCCCAAGTGTCGGCAGACTGGCAGGCAGTAGCGGGGCGGCCATCCGACAGTTCGACTGACCTACTAAAAGCGGTCGGGGGGGCTCGCCGCAGCGCACCAACTTCCTCGATGCTACTTTTATGATTGTCTCTCTGGCAGGGCGACGTCTGCGGAGGACGGGCAAGGAACTGCCGCTGTACGCGACTCGAATGGAGAAAGTGGCCCGCCCGCAGCAGTTCAAATGTCGGATTCTGCTGGAATAAAAAAAAAAGAGAATCTCTCTTAATTACACAAAATGCGCGGTCAAGGTTGTTTCTTCCGCGATGATGTGCAGTGTGACACGGCCAAGAAATTAGTTTGTAAACAAACAAGCTTTCTCCTCCCAACTACGTTGCGGTGTGGGTTTTTTTTTTTTATAATGTGGGTTAGAGGGGATAGGGGCGTCTCTTGTCTCTCTCCCTTTCTTCCACTCTTGCTTTCCCTTGGCGAAAATCTCATTATGCCTGAGTTCCCAGAGATAAACCTCACCCGCTGTGCGCACTCCTCCCCCGCAAACAGGTTGCGCTCCGGGACAGGTCGTGGCTCACCCCCCC
>NW_026267166.1:1432263-1432926 GCF_000697945.3 Frankliniella occidentalis
CTCTCTCGCTCTCTCGCTTGGTCCCCATCCTTTCGCCGCGTCTCGCCTTTTGTTCCGCCGAACAAGTTGACCGCAGAGCGCCAAGCAGCTGGTTTTAATAAAAGGGGACCGGAAGTGTTATTATTAGTCCTTCCGGCGGCGGGGAGCTTTAATCATTAGCGCCGCCCTAGTTTACAACTTTGAGCTCTTCCCCCGCGGAGTCACGGCGGCGGCGGCGGCCCCTGCAGCCGAGCGGCAGGAATTTAGTCATTCCCTCTCATTAGACGAGCAGAGCGTGTCCGACTCACATTCGTAGTACGGGGGACGTCGTACGTGGAAGGTGTCCTCAAACTGGGGAATGGGGCCGGCGCTGCGAGTATTCGAGCAACTCAGCAGGGAGTACGAGGGCCGGGTTATAGTTGGTTTCTTTACCGAAGAGGGTTGCAAGGGCGACAGTTGGTTTTTACAGTGTGTAAGAAAGCAGTGGCAGGATAGCCACAATTTTAACGTTAGTAAAACTATTGTGAGCCAACTATGGATAGATTATTATAACTCAGAAGCAAAGAACAAATTGTAACAGTTCGAAGAGAAAAATGGTTGTTCGTTCGAAGATTTTCAGACCAAATTTTCGTTCAAATTCGAACTGGCCAGTTCGCTCATATCCCCCCCCCCCTCTCTCTCTCT
>NW_026267166.1:1437705-1440397 GCF_000697945.3 Frankliniella occidentalis
CCCCCCCCCGAATCGTATCTTCAACCGCACCGCTATGGCATCGGCCGGAAAGTGCGTTCGCTTTTTCTCAGATTCTTTCTTCAAGTTACGAGCTCAGCGCCTGTGGTACTCGGAGTAGGCAGACCTGCATTACACGCATGCACTGCAGACAAGATGTTGCCTCCCTACCAGGCGCTATGAGAGCTTGCTGCTGTACTCGGCATGTTGGCAACAGCGAAATGACGGATGTGTTTTCTGGGTGATCCCTGGGACCGGTTCGGTCCTGTTCCAGAGACCTCAATCAAGAGAGTGGGACCAGCAGTCACTTACACTCCTCGTCTTTTGGGCTCCCTCGGCCTGGGGCTGGATTGCTGGTATCGGCGTCGGATCTGATGCCCACTATACGACCGCACATGGAACGTTTGGAAACCTGATGCCACTCGGGCAAAATCAAAGAGAGCGACGTATAGAATAGAGAGGGTGCGAGAGTGGGATAGGAGGCTGGAGTGGCATAGGGGGGAGGGAGGGGGGGGGGGTGACACAGAAAAGGCGGAACAACTGAACAAGGCTGGGACGCGAAAAGAAGAGAAAGGAGAGCCGTAACGAGGTCAAGCATCGCCGATTTCCGTTTTCACTTTATTTGCCGTCCAATCGATCAACCCCGGCGTCCCTGCACCCCTTTCAGCCACACGAGGGGGAGAGGGGGGGGGGAGAAAGAGAGAGAGAGAGTAAACACAAGTGTGCGGCAGGATCAGAGTGTGTGTGTGTGGGTGAAAGAGATAGAGTGAGAGAGGACTGGCCCAACTAAACTCCAACAACAACAACAGGTAGCAAAGTGGACCGTCGACAGGTTCTTCCTGGTTCGCCGCGCCCGGCCGCCGCCACCGCGCCCGCGACCCAGTGAGTGCGGGCGGAACGCGGAAGACGACGCCGCCGGACCGGGAGTGAACTAACGGCCGAGCTGCCGGAGCTCGTAACTTTGGACAATGTATATTCACGAGCCTGCCAACCTCGTGATGGGCGGGGCGGGGCCGGGCGGGGCGGGGATAGGCCGCCCGTGTGGTCCTTCCGCAGAGCCGCCGGAAGCGGCCCGTAAACAAGCGCTATTCGTCACCCCGCCGCGGTGTCGGCCGCAGCGCCGAGCTGAGCCGCGCTGTGCCACTGGATAACTAGGCCAGGTGGGCGGGCCGGGCCGGGGGGCCGGACTGGACCAGGAAGCTGCTGTTCCCGCTCATCTCTGGCCGCGACGTGATCAAGAGCGCAGTGTGTCACCAGTGGCGTGGGGGCGGGCCGCGTCCATGTGCGGGAGTGGGACGGAGAGTGAAGAGCGGGATGTGGTGAGAGAAGAGGAGGGAGAGGGTTTCGTTTTATTTTTACATGATTTTCTTTTGAGAGGTATTTTTATTTCAAACCAAATGCTTACACTGTAAATCTTGGGTGTGCAGCAGCTGTGCCACTCACTTAAGTCGCACATTTGCAGGACACCTTATGTTTTGGCATTCTTTTCCTACAGAGGGGTGACTAATAAGGTGGGCGCCTCACCTTCGTTTGCGCCCACTCAAAGTATGGCGCCATCATTGTATACCCCTTGCCTGGGCCCCGCTCTGCAGGAAAAAAAAGTGCCAAAACTCAAGGTGTTTTGCAAAAGTGCGAGTCGAGGCGCACAATTGCTGGACACCCCAGATTTACAGTACAGTGTTAAAATGAGAGTTGATAATATTTGTGTTACAAATAACTGTCGTCGCAGCGAGCATGCAGAGCCGCTTGTTATTTGTGTCCTACAGTGTGAGATCTTAAGGAAGCCGGCAAAGTAAAATAATATAGAGTGTGCTCCCCCTTGCTCTCACGCGGCTTCCTACCCCCCCTCCACCCGTGTGCCTCCCGCCGCACGCGCCCGCGCCGTCCTCGTGAGCGCCCGAGCGCGGCGGGGTAGGCCGTCCCGCGCGACACGCCTGCGCGCCGGGCCTGCCCAGCCGAGCCTCCGCGGGCGGTGTTTCATGCGTCCAGACCGGAACGAACCGAACCGCGAGGATTAACGAGCGTCTCTCCCTATACTCCCGCTCCCTCTCTCCTCTCGACGGCGGCTGAGAGAGATCGAAATACGACTCCTAGGCTATCGTCGTTCCTCGGAAAAGAGGCTCAGGGCTCCGCAAGGCACAGCGCCGCAATTAAACGTGTATCATTCCTCGGAGGCTGAGCCTTTCCCGAGAAGGAGCGGTGACGCGCGACCCTTACCCCCCCTCTCCCCCTCTCTTAGAAGGACCAATTGAAAAGATCTGCGTAAGTAGCTTACTAATAAAAGAAGAGATTGTCAGTCAGTAATGCGAAAAGGAATTATTTCGAACTAATGGTGAAAAAAAGTATGTCAGAAGCTTAGAAAGTCTTCTCTTAATCAATCACGCTTAAACTGGTCCGCAACGTTTGTGTGTGCGTGACCTGACTGGAATACATACTTTGCGTGTGGCATTTCGTTACGCACTTTTACGCTGAGAAAAAAATTTCCTACCACGGGCACTAGACGGTTGTTTAATGCGTCCTACTTTGTTCCTGGGACAAACAATTTTTCTCAGTTTAAGTATTTGGATTTCACACACTTCTACGTGTAAGAGCACTCACCCCGTGCGCTACGGCATTCCGTGCCATCCGTCTATCGGCTCGGCTGAAACTCATAGAAGAGAGGGTGGTGTGGTGGTTGAGTGGGGGAAAGGGGGGG
>NW_026267166.1:1440502-1443603 GCF_000697945.3 Frankliniella occidentalis
CAACCCAATTCTTCCCCACCCCCACCCCAGATTACCCCGCCCCGTATATTTACCGCCCGTCGCGCACTTATCCTGCCCGATCCTTCCCTCCCGGTTCGTCCGTCAACACGCCTCTCGTTGAGGCAGTCACGCCGCACGCCGTTACCTCGGCCGGGGCTCTTTACCCCGATGCCCTGCTTACCCCTACCCCCTCACCCCCACCCTACATCCCTCGCCTTACCCCCATCCATTTTCACCCCCTTCCGTTATAACCGGGGTGTGGTAAGAAACCGCCGCCGCCGTTCGGCTCGGTGTATCCGCCAAGCCGTACATGTGTACGAGCCAAGAGGTCAAAAAGTAAATATACGAATGGCATAACTACGCGTAGGAATGACGGCAAAAAGAGAAGCGGAGCGAGAGAAAGAAAGAAAATGTGTGTGGAGTGCGTCGACCCGGAAGCAGCGCGTGACGCAGGCAACGACGGTATGGCACAGCGGCGGCGGCGTGGGCGGTTGGGCGGTGGACCCGATAATAACAATCGCAAATTCCATTTCGATTTTCAAGAGGCGTGTTTGGGGGAAAGGGGGGGATGTGGGTGGTGGTACAGGGGGGAGGGCGGAAGTGACTTCGTGTAGATAGTACGGAGGAAATGAGGTTGAGTGCGAAATTAAGGGGGCGAGAGCATCCGCTGGGAGGTAGAGGGGAGGAGGAAGCGTGGGTGACACATGATAGGGATGGGGAGCCGAAGAGGGGGGGGGGAGGAGGGGCAACCTGTCTTGCAGTCTGCTTTGGCAAAGCGGAGCTCCTGGAAGCACCGCGGGCATCGGAATTCTCACTATTACACTATTACACTATTCCCTAGGCAAGCAGTTTCAATGCGGTCGACTCACTTTTAAAAATCAATTATGAACTGTGTATCAACTGTGAAATAAATTGACTCCATTTCACGGTTTACGGAAAAATGGATAATGCAGACTGTATGTTTATTGTACTGTAACCGTAGAGTGAGGAAACAGATCGGTTTTTGTACTAATTTTTGAAAAATGTAGCGCGAGATCAATTGAAAATGTTAGTGTAAATTTTACAGTGTGCTTCCTTGCTCATTTCCAGGCAGTAAGGGCAGAAGTCTTCTCCGACTGCAAATAAACGACGTTCCTCTTATTGGCAGCCCGCTCGTACATAGGCCCGCGGAGCTGACTCAGACGGCCGCTTTACACGAGGCCTTTCGTCAGCGTCTTTTTTTCCCCTACTTTAAGAGCGCGGTTCTTCTAGACGCGCGCCAAGGCACGTTAACCCCTACTGCTCCTATACTGCCTCCGCCGAAGGTCCAAAAGTTTATCAGGGGAAATTAGTTAAAATTGTAATCCACCGTGGTCGCTCATGCTTCTGACGATATATACTACAATTACGCTCGTCCAGAAAAATAGTGAAACACGCAGTCGCACGATAAAAAAAATAGAATGTACGACACAAATATGAATGCAATAACATTTATATCCAGAAAAATTCTCTCGTCGATGCTACGAACCTTTTCTTTTGTTTTTAGTTCCAGAGAGGGCTACCGAAGAATGATAAGTTCGCCAAACGACAGCGTGGCTGGACCTGACGTATACATTTTTCTCCCCGCCAACCCTCATGCTCGGTCTGTAAATGTGTGTGTCGTCGAGTCGAACCTGAGGGTGCCAGTGCCGGTCCCCTCCCCGCGGGGGTGGCGCCGGGCAGGCCCCCCGTGTGGGCTCGCGGCCAGGACACAGGGGAGCCCTGTCCCTGTCCAGTCCAGCCGCTGCCCGGGGCGTCAACGACCCCCCAAGAAAGCGATGAAGGCCGCCCGGTCGGACAATACGGCGGCCCCAGGGTAGTTTGCCGACCCCCGGGCATTGATATGCGCCGCCCGCGACGACTTTTACTATCGTTGTCGCCCATTGTGTGCGCAGCCTCGCGGACCCCCTCCTCCGGGGGCGAGGGAGGCACTCACAAACAACAAACTAGTAAAACGTGTACTTTTTTTATCACCCTTGTCGTCCATCTTGAATGCTGTTGTTACTGATCGTGTCTCGCAAGGCCCGGCGGACGCACCCTTTCCTGTGTGACCGTATCAGCGGCTCATAACGGATGTGCGCCCCCCCCCCCTTTCCCCCTTTTCTCTCTACGTCACTTCGTCGTCGTCGTCGTCGTCTTCTCAGGAGGCCGTTGGCTTTCTTCTTGGCAGCGGGGCACACAGGACCCACGCGTCCTTGGCGCGGCGCGGCGCCTGGCAATAGCACAAGTAGTTAGGCTGTGCAATCGGCCGCCTCCTGTTGTGGACCAGCGATCCGACCGGCAGCAGCACACGCTGCTGAAAAGGACTTTCCTTTTGTCCCTCCCACCCCCTCTACCACCCCGACCTCCTTTTCTCCCCCTTCTCTCTGGATCATCATTTGTTGCTGCACCCACTCGTAGCGATGCTCTCCTCGCTATTTTCCCCTGCTCTCTCTCTCTCTGATTCTCTGCCAACTTCCGGCACACGAGAGGTACGCGCGGCAGAAGGGACCTAAGGGTGAGTGTCGGGTGCCGTGTTGTCGAAAACTTTTCGCCCAGATCTAGTTTGGCACCGCGCTCCTCTGTCTTCGCTCAATCAATTTCCGACCCGAGAACCACCTTCTCTCTCTTTCTCTGTCGCTCCGTCTCTCTCTCCGTCTCCCTCTCCCCTTCCGCCACCTCTCTCTCCCTCCCTCCTTCCCTCCCTCCCTATCTCTCTCTCCCTCTCTCTCTACCCCCCCCCCTCTCTCTCTCTTTCACCAGCAGTCTGAAGGTGAAAGGGGATCACACAGCCAGAGGGTGGTATGCGGCGGGCCGCACGTCGAGAACCTTCCGTTCCGTTTAGATCCGCACGATATGGTAATTGGCACGTTACCAGACCGTCGGGTCATCTCTGCGGCATTCTCACCCTCCCCCGCGCCCGCTTCTGCTGCCCCCGCCGCTCGCTTTGGACTAATAATGCCGTTTGTTGTGCGGCTGCAACTGTTGGACGGCGGCGCTGTCGCCAGATGGATCCTATGTGGACGTCGCGTCACGCAACATGTCTCTCATCTCTCTCTCTCTGTCTCTGTCACACACCTCTATCTTTCGCTGTATCCCCCCCC
>NW_026267166.1:1443653-1444818 GCF_000697945.3 Frankliniella occidentalis
CTCCCTCCCCCACTCCCTCCCTTTTTGTCTCCCTCTCTATTTTCCGTACTCTCCGTTCCCCTTTCGTCCTTACCAACCACCCCCATGTATCTCTCTCTCCGACTTCCGCCTCCCTGCGCCAAAAGCGGCCACGTACAAGTTTGCCGGGCCTGGCGAGCCTATCGGATTGGAATGACCGTCACTTTTCACGCGGGAGGAGGAGGATAGGGGCGCGCCCGGCGCCCGGCAGGCCCCGGGGCCACGCGCCCGACCCGGCCCGCCCCGACGTGTTAGTTTGACCCAAATATAACCCTCGAACAACAATAACACGACGCGAGGCGCGAGCGAGCGAGAGAGGCCATTGAGGATGACATACGACCCTAGAGAGAGTGTGTGCGTGTTTTGTATGTCCTTGTGTGTGTGCCCGATAGAGAGAGAGACGACCCGGAACTGACTCTTTCTCTTCAGGTCGTCTCTCGCAGCAATAGTAGAGTGACCCCATAAAAAAAAAACTCGGGGCAGGGGCGAGGCGATCACCATCAACCTGATGCGTGGCGGGGGAGGCTTTGATCGCTGTTGCTGGCCGCCGGGGAGTGAGGCGGTGAGCGCCGCCTTACATCACCTCTTGGCAACTGCTCCAGACGTCGAGTACGTGTGGGGGAGGGGGGGAGGGCACTGGGGGTGGTGACGTCGGCGACGCCGACGGGTGGGACACTTGAAACAAAAGAAAGTGTACTCTGTTCGAGTTCAGCGCCCGTTTCCTGTTTCAATTAGCCGTTACAGGGAGAAAAAAGCATCGATTCTTCTTCTCCAGAATGATCGAAATCAAAGGAATTTATCCTTCTATTTTACTTCATATTACGTACATTTTATTTTTGTTTTTTTGCATTTGTTAATACAGACAAAAGGAAGTCCGCTACACTCATAAATCAGGCGTCGAATTTTTTCCCTTCCCTCTGCTGCCAAGCGCCATAGGGCTGCTAATTTGTGATGTATAGCCGTGGGAGATATTAGTGTGCAGACAGAGGGATGGATTTAATCAGCCTACGTATTGGCAGGGCGCCATTCATTCGCATTTCGGCCACGTCGCCGACACGGCCTACTCCGCCCCCACCACGCCCGCGCCTCCGCGCAGGCCGCCCGCGCCCGCCGCGCGCACTTCCTGGTTGGGCTCCTGCCCTCAATC
>NW_026267166.1:1444874-1449132 GCF_000697945.3 Frankliniella occidentalis
GTTCTCCCCCGCCCGCGCCCCTGCTCTGGAGCGAGAGAGGGTACCACTAGGGTAAGTAGGTCGCTGGGCTGGAGCCGGCTGGAGCAGCGCTACTCTGGACGTCGTATCACGATGCCACGCCACACACACGCACCACACGCATCACTTTATCTCCCTCTCTTTCCCACTTTGTCTCCCTCTTCTCGCTCGCTCCGACAAACCCACCACTGTCGTGCGTGCCTCCAGGAAATTCAAATAACTTTTACAAGGGCCATCCGACGACGTATACGTTATGGCGCGACTAGAATTTTAATCATTGACGGAACGGGCGCCGCCGCCGCCGTACGCTGGACAGATGGCGTCCGCCGCTGCGTGATGGCAAAAGCCCTACAACTTTTTATTTTATTTCTTATTTTTTTTACACCCCCGGAAGTGCGCTTGGCTATGCCGATGTCCCCACTGGTCAGCAGCTTTCCCCGCATTCACGACCCCATGATGCCCGCTCGAGCGCGGCGAACTGCCCACTGCCCCCTATAGGACGAGCCCCGGGAGCCAACTCGTCAGCACCGCGAGCATCATCACAGCGCGGTCACCGTCCTCCTCAAGGCTGCCGGCCGGCCGGCGCGCGGCGCGGGAGGGTGGCAGGCACGGCTTTGCTTTGCTCTTTTCTACTGTTTCTTTTCCATTCTTTTTTTCTGAAGGGTAGGCGACGACTGCTGCACCCTTTGCGGGCTTGCTTGTGTGATGTATACGGTGTGGTGTTCGCGTGAATAAATCATCGGGACGACACGGCGGCCGCTGGAACACGGGGAGGGCGGTCGCGGTGTACGCACACCGTATGGCGTTGTACCGCGGTGTACACGGCGCACGGCGTACACCGCGGCGGACCAGTCGGCGCGCACCCTCCCGGCGGCGCGGATGTCCGACATGCTGGCCGTGCTGCTCGCCAGACCCGTCGCCCCGGCCGGCCGGCCTCCTCGGCAGCTCCCTGCTCGCGCCGCAGTCGGCCGGTTGCGAAAGGTGAGACAAGACACCCCCGGCCCATATAAGTCACTTGATGATACTTGATGTCACTTGATAACTTAAATATTATTGGCGCAACTAACTGAATTTGCACACCAAAGTGAGTAAGAGATCCACAGTTGACACTTTAGCCTACTAAACATTTTATTTTAATTTTTTAAACTTAGGAAGCGGGCTCCACTTAGCGCGCCAACTGTAGGCTATTTAGAATCTAAAAAACAAAGTGCCCAGGGAATTCCCCAAAGTGTTTGAGAGTGAATATTTGTAAAATCCCAACAATTTTTCAACAGTGAAATGCTCCAAATATCCGGTTCATAGCATGTGTTAGGGCTACGACCCAGCAGGTTTTGTGTATACCCTTGGGGCGTAGGCGCCCAACGAATGGAGTGAGTAGGAAAACCCGCATAATGTTACCCCTTACACGGTGCAAACCAATTAAAGTATTGCGGCAGATGCGCATTGATGAACTTATTTGACTATTGTCCACTCGGTGGGTTGTTCCAGATATGTTTGGCTGTGACCCGGCGGGTGCACTCCGCAGTGTCGGAGGTGCGTCTGGGCGAGGACGCGCGCTTGCCGCTGCTGGACCACGCCGCGAGCTGACGATGCTGCGGACAGGCTCGCCCTCCGGGTCGGGCTCGCCCGTGGGGCTGTGCGCCGAGTGCGGGAGGGCGGCGCGCGGGGGCTGGCTGTGCACGGGCTGCATGGCGCTGCTGCACCCCGCGTGCGCTAGCTGCCACGCCTGCAGCTGCGGCACGGCTCTGGTCACGGCTGACAGCGATCACTCGTCGCGCAGTTCGTCGCCATCGTCGTCGTCGTCATCCTGCTCGCTGACGTCCTGGGGGTCCGAGAGTGCGGACGCCATAAGCGTGTGCGACACGGTCCTGAACGTGGCTCCGCCGGAGACTGTGCGCCGCACCTGCAGCTGCGCAGCCGACGTGAATGCGAACCTCCGCGCCTGCAGCTGCCACCTGGCCGCGGAGTGCGATGCCCTAGGACGCTTCGCCGCATTTCTAAGCCAGCGGTTGTGCGACGCTCAGGTGCAGGTGCGCCGCAACGACGCGCCGCGACGAGCCAGCTGCCCAGCTGTGCTGCCCGCAGCTACCGTGCAGCTGCCCGTCGCTATCGTCGTGACGGACGAGACCACGCCCAGGCGCTTGGAGATCGTCGGGGACGACAACGGGGTGGACTTGACGGTCGCGGTACGCCGGTGTGTTCCCGAGGGTGTGCTGGTGGCGGGCACGGCGCGCCCAGGAGCCGGCCTCGTCGTCCTGCTCGAGGACGTCTGCCGCCTGCTCTCCGACCTCGGGCAGCGGGACGCCGTGCTGCTGGTGGCCGGGGCGGACCAGGATGACGCCGACCCCCTCGCCTCGCTGCTGATGCGAATCCAGCGCGAGCGCCCGTCGCTGCCCCTGCTCCTCCTGTGCGTGGTGTCGAGGGGGCGCCCTGGGCGCGCCGAGGCCACGATGAGTGCTGCGGTGCGCGCGCTCTGCAGGGCCGCCAGGTCGCCGAGGGTGCGCGCCGTGAGCGTGGAGGACGCTGTCGAGGCCGTCGATTTCGTCTCGCCCCGGCGCTGCGGGGCCCGCACGCTACTCAACAAGCGCGGGAAACGGAAGCTGGCCTCCTCGGTCGGTGCTGCCCTCATTTCTGACTGGGTTTGCTGGAATTAGAGCGGAAGATGGGAAATTTGTGAAATAAAACGTACATAAATTGTTGAGAAGACCTTTCGTTTACCCTCGTGTCAGCCGATCGCAATACTCCTGCAGTGCAGTCACGTGGTCAACAAGGCTGCCTCGCGTCCCTGGAAAAGTCAATTTCATACTTGACATCGTGTCCCATCGGTCGTAAAATCACCTTCCTCTGGCTCGGCTTGATGTGTCCCTTTCCTCTCGCTGTCCCATCTTTTTGCCCCCACTCGTCCACCCTCTCCACCATCCCTGCTTCAGCTGCTCCAATGCCAATAATATGCGGAATTGAGGCGGCTTTTAGTGGAAAGCAGGGCTCCTCGACCAACATATCGCTTGTTCTCATATTGCAAACCACGCACGGCGCTCCGGCGCTGGCGAAACCACGCACAGTTCTTAGGCGCTGGCAAAACCACGAATCGAAGCTTTTCAAAAAATTTGAGAAATCTATATATTTTGGAAGGAAAACGTCCTCTTTCCAACGGCACAGTTCTCAAAAATCACCCGCAAAAAATTGAGGTGCGTGGTTTCGCCAGCGCCGCCGCGCTGTGCGTGCTTTGCTTTGACGGAGGAACGGCAGAGATGCGTGGTTTCGCCAGCATGTTGTTTCTGCGTTCTACCCGCAAGCTCCTCCTGTGGAGCGCCTGCGGTGGCGGGGGTAGGCAGTGCCGGCGCACATCTGTTGGGCCGGCTGCATACCCATTAGGGGCTCCCCGAGCAGATAATGTGTCTTTGGTCTGGAGGACACCACTTGGCTTTCAGCCAGGCGGATATGGGCGTCTCGAGCAATTTATCTCCCGCTACAGAAGAAAGGAGATGCCACCCCCTCCCCCACCCCGCCCGGTGGGGGGGGGGGGGGAGGCACGGGGTATCGCCAAACAAACCTCCCCGACCTCTCCACCCTTTTGCGGAGACTGCCGTACTGCCGAGTATTGCTCAGTGACGTCCCTGTTTGTAGCTGCACAGTTGTGGCTACAACCGACGACACGGCCACTGGCAGCTTCAGATTCGTCTGTAGAAATAAGGCCGCTCGGCGTCGTGAAATGCTCACGCCCCCTCTCCCGTTTTGTTTTGAGAGCGGGTCTACTTTGTAGTGGGACTTTTTAGTCCCATTAAGTGGACCACAATCAAATTTAAATCAATCAATCAATCAATCCCTCCACCCGGACAAAAAAAAATGGGGAGTACTTTCCTCATCCCACCGCAGAGCCACTTCTGAGTTCGGAACGAGACCAGTCGAACCACAGTGGTCAGATTCCTAAAGCACCAGGTACAAGTAGGGAACTCCCACGACGGCGGATTGGCGTGGACTGCTGAAGCTACTTGAGCTGTACGAAAAACTGAAGGAGGAGCTTGGTTGCCTGGTTTTGATCCATAGTGCAACTAGTTCAAAACACTAGCGCGCTTACTCTCACAGTATGAAAAATTGAACTGCCACTCCCTTCACTTTCATACAGGGATGTTATAGCGTACGATATTATCGTACGCGTACGATAATTTCGACCCTCCGTACGATGTACGATCGTGACCCATGATCGTACGCCAAATGTACGATAATTTCGGTTTGGACC
>NW_026267166.1:1449452-1455715 GCF_000697945.3 Frankliniella occidentalis
TAGCGACCTTTTGGCTACATAGAAACACTTATTATACTGTTAAAATGTAAATTTTCCCTTATTTGGGCCAAAATTGTAATTTTTTGGAAATGTACGATAATTTTGACCCTGCGTACGATAATTTCGGAAGGTTGGTACGATAATACGCTGGGAGCCGTCTAACATCCCTGCTTTCATATGTTTTTTGTTTTCATGTGATTGTCAAAATACAAAATACAAGCGTCAAACATGGGGCTTTTCGGGAAAACGCCAGAAAGAAATCCAAAAGAACAGGTGATTACACATTTCGATACGTGTTTCTAACTCAGACTTGTTCAAATCTCTGACGGTGCCGAGGTTTTTGTCTGCTGCTCTGTCGTCTTGATAAGATAAGAAATTCACATCCTAACCTCTAGTACAGTATTATTAATAATTATATTGTTAAAATATATACTGTCACTATTTATATCTAGTGTATCATTTTAAGGTAAAAAGAAGTACGTTTCAATCCTTTTATTTTCTCTTTTTTGTGAGTATTTTTCTTTGTACTATGTTATTACAAAAAGTTCAGTGTTCCGATTCAAGCCTCAATGAGCGCAATCAGTTGTTATAAAGACAGAACAGTTTATAAAACAATTATCTTTGAAAAATTCCCAGCAAACTGAATTGTGCCCTTTTAAGTTTTTTTGTGCGGTCTCAACTGGACTGTTGGCCTTTTTTTGGTTGACCCCATCTCATACATTTTGCTCCTCAGGTTAATGAATGGTGTAGAAAACTCAGGAAAGAAAGCAGCCAACTTGAACGTCAAATAAGAGGTGACAGTTGAATATTTCAGATATACATAATGTCAACATTTATAAACCTAGAAAAGATTTTCTCTACGACATTCATGTTTCAGTTTGTTGTTACTAAAGCAACTCTTACCATTCTCAGCTATTCAACGAGAAGAAGACAAAATTAAGAAATCATTAAAGGAAGCTGCTAAAAAAGGGGAAAAAGATGTGTGTGTGATTTTGGCAAAAGATATTGTACACGCACGAAAAGCAATTACCAAAATATATACAAGTAAAACACACATTAGTTCTGTTCAGATGCAAATGAAAAATCAGCTTGGTAGGTAGCTTTTCTTTATTTTTGTATGTATGTATAAATTTTATATCTAATCTCTTTATATATTCATGTTAAAATTTTCTTTCTTGAAAGCTACCTTAAGAGTTGCTGGTTCTTTAAAGAAATCAACAGAAGTCATGGCAGCAATGCAAACCTTGATTCGGGTACCAGAGGTTGCTGCCACCATGAGGGAACTTTCAAAGGAAATGATGAAGGTATTGACCCCTCAGTAAAGCTTTAATTTAATTTTAATATATTTTATTCTATTATTACTTTGTGTTTTCTTATTTTATCTAACAGGCTGGTATTATTGAAGAAATGTTAGATGAAACAATGTCTGAGATGGAAGACTCAGAGGAAATGGAAGAAGAAGCACAGGATGAAATTGATAAGGTGACCTAAATGTTCAGTTTTGAATGTTTTCTCCATGACATGCAATATCAAATTTTATATCTTTCTTTCTTAACAGGTGCTATGGGAACTTACTCAAGGTGAACTTGGCAAGGCTCCATCTGCTGTCACTGATTCTCTCCCATCAACAGCACCGGAGTCTTCTCTTGCAGATGAAGCAGGACCTTCATCAGCTGGACTAGAAAGTGAAGAGGAAGAAGATTTAGAAGAAATGAAAGAGCGCCTCTCTGCTCTTCGCAGTTAGACAAATCTGATTGTTTTAAATCTCCTGCACTCTCAAAGCATGGTTGGTTTGCTTTCTTAAAAACTCTTCCTACTAAGGTCTGTAAGTCAGACTCAGTTGACAATTTACTATGATGAGCTTGAGGCAGTATTTCTAGAGGATTGAGACTGCTAGGCTGAAACAGAACTATAGATGTAGTAAAGGTCTGGGAAGCACTCGTAGCAAAAGTTGCTTTTGTTTGATCATCTATTTAACTTTTATCTGTTGCACTATAATTCTGTTTCTGTTTTCTGCCTAGGAGTTAAAATATTTTTTATTCTACTGTAGGATAAAATGGCAGAGCTTAATTTACTATGGTACAGTAGGGTACGTACTGGCCTAGAAGAAATAATGAATGAAGATATACTAACAAATTTTGATTCAGAGTAAAACTACAGTACTTTGTTAAAAGAACTAAGTTCTAGTTGTGCGTGTATGGGAACAGTTTTGTCCGTCCTCTTGTAATGCATACTATGGCTTTCTGTTGTATTAAAATAATAATGTCATCAAGAAATACAAGCAAATTCTACTCTATTTTCAGCCCTGTATTATCAGTCCTCAAGCTTTCAAAAAGTTTTTTGAGTCAGTTCCTACGTATTTTACATCCATACTTTTAATGTGCTGTTTAACCTGTTGATGCAAGGAAGAAAAACAGTGTGAAGAGTGTTTCTATGAATTTGCATGATCTTCATTGTCTTACTGTACTCCCTGTTGTTGCGCTTGAATATTTTTGAAGCTGACCAAACTATTTAGTCTGGTCTTCTTTTTTTGCCGAATTCTATAACTCCAAATGTAAAATAATTATTACAAGCGTTGGATACTATTCTTTGATGTTCAATATATAAACTACTTACCTAATTCATAATTGTTATGAATGTTTTGTTACCATTTAATGTATTTATTTGTAAGGATCTTGATAATATTTGACTGCAGTACTCTGCCTAATATTAATTTAAAGTAACCTGAAAAAAAAAAATGTTTGCTATTTTCTTATATTCTATTTGAAATTCTCATAGAATTCAAGTGTTTCATTGTATGTTTTATAGTCTTTAGCACTAACATGGAAAGAAATACACATGTCTATAAAAGTTGGAACTTTCTGAAATCTTTTAGTCGGGAAGTTTCTTGTGTTTGTTTATAAGTAAAGAATGACTTTGATTGCTTGTTCACTGCGTCCATTTCTCAAAAAAGGGGGCACACCCCGACTCTCTGACAACTAATATTGCCACAGAGTCGGAACGAGTCATATTCCTTATTACGTCATCTCTCTTATTCTATTAAAACGACAATTTATGAGATTATGCTGTCGGATAGTCGGGGCATACGAGACGGCTAATTGTCCGAAGATCGTTTGTCCGAACTTAATTTATCTATCTATAGTAAGTAAAATGAGTAAAGTAGTTAATTACATTATGTTATTTCATTTAGTGGCAGTTGTTGAATTAAGAGCTAAATCAGGTACAGATACCATCTGGAGGGCAAACGAAGTGCCTAACTGCAGTTCCGGGCTTGGAAAAGGGCTAATGAAATAACTTACGCTATTTCACTAACATAAGTAAATAATCTTATTTTTGAACAAGTCTTGGTTCGCGCCACGCCGTGGATCGGCTGTAGTGTGCCACGGCTCTCGGATCTGCGATGGGTGGGTCACTTTCCTAAGTGCCGGGCGCGGTATGGGGGGGCGGGGAGATTGCCAAGTTCAGCGGTCTCATAGCGCCGTATAGGTAGGCAACATCTTGCTTGTAGAGCTTGCGTGTATTGCGGGATAGCCTACCCGGAGTCTCGCAGGCGCCGAGCCTCCCTAATTATTAATAGCAAATCGCCCATAATAGTTTATTATCCAGATCATTTCATTATTGTGACATGGCACTTCCCTTTGGTTGCCGCCTGGAGCCACACAACGATGCACGGGACGGGAAGCATCCCCAAAGGATCACATCCTGGACAAGCGAGGCGGGATTGCCTACCCCAGGAAAGAATCACATCCCGCGACCACGCTATGTCGGTGAGTATGCCGTAATTATTGCTCTCCCCCTTTGCCGTGCCGCGTCCCCTACCCCTCTCCTCCTCCCCACCCCCACCCCCACCGCGCATTTCCCGCGCCTTTATGGAAACGTAAACAAACAGTGAAAGTCGGTGTCACCACGATCGGCGTTTCTGCCAAATACCGATAATACCTACTCATATAATAATTATTGATCATAGGATTTTAATAACCAGAATTTTAGAGTGGACATCGCCGCTTTTCGATATTAATCGCAAGGTATAGTGCTTACTTGTTTCCGGTCCGGAATATTGAATTGTTCCATTCCGCGGTTGTAGGAGGTTATGCTCCTGTGGCTCAATTTTTACAAGCACAATTAAGTTGTAAGTTATTTTTTGAGGCCGAGTAAATGATGCCCGTGATGTAAATAACTTGGCTCACTGTCAGCTTTGTTCAAAAGGTGTTGAATGGATAGACTCCTCCAATTCATGCAGTATGTTAAATACTGTTGTAGGTCCTTATGCAAATGGGTGAACCTGCCAGTGTTTTATCACATATCATATATTTTACTCTTTATTATTCTCGTGCAACAGAAAACTTTATTACTTTCTGATTGGGGTGCAAACTGAGTGGTACTATTTGCGCAATCCCCCAAACAATCAATCAATGTGCGTTGCAGATAATTTGCAGCTGCCCCTTCGTACTTATAATGCTTAGTCGAGTTCCAAAATTAGTTATTTGAAAGAGCATAGTCATTTAGAGACGCATGGGGGAAGAGGCATTTAAAAGTGTATTGTATGATTTAATTATATGTAATTAAAAGTTGATGAGCGCTAAAAGTACCGTTTAATATGATTGCAGGAACTTGGCCCAGAAATGTTCTTGACATGAGCAAGAGAAGTCTATGGAGTCATTTTACCCAAAAGAATAGGTGAGTTGACATGACAGTAACCGCCAACCCTGGTCCAAATTTGTCTCCACTAAGAGGAGCTTCCTTTCGTGTGCATCAAAGGGGTGGTATTTGATGTTTTTTGTGGTGCCCTGGTTCTTTGTTGTCGATTTCAATCCTCTGTCCAAATCCAGGCTGATTTGTTATCACTGAAAATGTCTTTTAAAAATCTTGGCAATTTGGAAAATTGCTGGAATTGGTTTGGATTGGTGGGGCAGACTCCCTTTTCACATGCTCTGTCTAAATCGGTCTAAATATCGTGGTGCCGACCCACTACAGCAGAGATCTTAGCCAGTGCGCCCTAGGTAGCCTACATCCCTTAGTTAGAGAGACCAGCTCTTATAAAACTCAAGTTGCTGTGGACAGGGGTGGTTTCTGACAGAAACAAAGGTAGTTTCGTGGTGCCCGGTTCACCCCTATCTATTCGAGTACTCCTCCGTCAAAAACCGGACTCATGCCTTTGTAAATTTTGCCAAAAATGAAAAATTTGAAAATCGCTGGAAATGGTTGGGATTGGTCCTTTCAATCTCTGCGTCGAAGTTTCACGCCGCCGGTCCATTTCAAGTGAGTTACACCTGTTTTTCTTGAACCGGTTCGCCTGCGAGGTAGGCAGCCCATCTTACGCTGCCCACCAGGGGTGGTATCTGACGGAACCAAAGGTAGTTTTGTGGTCCCCTGAAAAATTAAAATCGCTGGAAATAGTCGGGATCTGTCAGACTGAATCCTCTTTCAATCTCTAACGTCGAAAGTTTCACGCCGCCGGGGCATTTTCAGTGAGATACGCCTGTTCTCGGACCAGTTCGCCTGCGAGGTAGGCAGCCCATCGTACGCTGACCGCTAGATTCAAAAGACCACCTTTAAAACTCAAGTTTCTCTGGACAGGGGTGGTTTCTGAATTGATCAAAAGTAGTTTTGTGGTCCTCTGGGTCACCCTTGCCGAATCGACTTCTTTTCCGTCGAAATCCTCACCCATCAATTTTCGCTAAAAACACAAAGGCTATAAGCCTTTGTAGATTTTGCCAAAAATGAAAAAAATAAAAATCGCTGGAAATGATTGGAATTGGTCTAGGAGAGTCGCCTTTGACCTCCTCTGTCGAAATTAAGTGCTTCCTGCCTCTTTTGCATCCTGTTTCTTCGACTATAAAATTGCGTCTTTGGTTTGTTGCAGGAAGATCGGCCTGGAGGTGCACCTGACTTGGACATCAGCAAAGCAGCCTATGTGTCACCTGCTGTATGCTGAGTTGGCGTCGCAACACACAGCAGGAGGAATTGCTCCTTTTTCTCATGATCGCAGGAATGAATCTGGTAAGTTTTGACTTTCAGTGTGATGATAACATAATATACCAGTACATTTATGGTTGTCATGTCTGGTAAAAATTTATTTTGGTATTGTTTCTATTTGGGGGTTACTTGTCATTTCTTTACTGGTTATTCTTATTCCATATGTACGGCTTATTACTTGAGCCTAAAATATATAGTAGTGTTTTAATTTTAGTGCGGAACTGGAGGCAAATCATTCGTAATCTTTGACAGTAATGCTGCTATTTATTTCATTTGTATGGTACAGT
>NW_026267166.1:1456865-1457374 GCF_000697945.3 Frankliniella occidentalis
AGATTATCAATATTTTTGGAACAAATTTTAGAAAATTTACAGTGGGGTAAATTATGGCATCAGAAATCTACCATAGGTTCTAAAACACCCCTGTCGTGAAAAGTAACTTTAGATGGCAAACAAAGTTTGGTGACAGAGAGAAAATCATTCAAGCTTACTAAAAGAGACTGTACACTAGAATAAAATAACTGGACCAGCTGTAATCACTGTGACGCCAACTCAACTTAGATCTGATGATTCCATGGGCCGCACGGCTGATGTCCAAGTCAGGTCTCCAGGCCGATCTTCCTGCAACAAACCAAAGACGCAACTTTAAAGTCGAAGAAACAGGATGCAAAACAGGCAGGAAGAACGCAATTTCGACAGAGGAGGTCAAAGGCGACTCTCCTAGACCCATTCCAATCATTTCCAGCAATTTTTATTTTTTTCATTTTTGGCCAAATTTACAAAGGCTATAGCCTTCCCATTTTTAGCAAAAATGGGTGGGTCCGGATTTCGACGGAAAAGTA